>NW_022437064.1:784982-1208534 GCF_009761245.1 Sapajus apella
ACGCAGGAGTGCAGTGACACCATCTCGGCCCACTGCAACCTCCGCCTCCTGGGTTCAAGCGATTATCCTGCCTCAGCCTCCCAAGTAGCTGAGATTACAGGCATCCGCTACCACACCCAGCTAATTTTTGTGTTTTTAGTAGAGACAGGATTTTACTATGTTGGCCAGGCTGGTCTCAAACCCCAGACCTAGTGATTTGCCTGCCTCAGCCTCCCAAAGTGCTGGGATTACAGGCATGAGCAACCACTCCTGGAATACTGTAAGCAGGCTTTCGAAGAAACTGCTGTCATAAGTAGAGGTTCCTTATGATTCTGGAAGGAAGAGAAGACTAGAACAAGTCACTATCTGAAAACATAACAGCTGGCTAAAATAAACATTGAACACTAAGCACTTCAAAACATCAAGTAAAATTTTGGCAGTTAGTATCACATAATATATATGATCTAAATCTATCACGTAAATATAATGTATACATACATATATAATACTGAGTATAATGTTTGCAATTTTGTAAGTCTAATATATTATAAGATACTTAAGGTGTAATTATAATGATTTTGTCTAATCACAGTAGCCAGTGGAACAGGAAGACTAATTACCAAAATACTTCTTTGGTGTGTTCTGTCATCAGTGGTTATCAAGATTTTAAAAACTTATGAGAAACTAGTTCCAAGAGTTTAATCCAGAGTAATACAAGTTTACTTGTTTTGATGCTTTTTTTTTCTTAATCATCCTCTTTGGCCTCTATTCCAAATCTTCATCATTCTCCTCAACATTTAACTGCCAATGTTCTTAGTAAACCACCTTGTTTATTACTTGAGAAAGTTATGATCATCCATCAATTGTCAGCCCTGCCCAGCACGTACTAATATATAGACACTTTCTTAACTCCTTTCCCCATATTTGGAGAATGAGGTGTCCTTCTAGCACAAAGCCAAGCCCTCTCCTGGGGCCCTCAATTCCACTTCTTTCCTCCCCATCTCCATTGCTGGAATGTTGCTTCATCAGTGGTTTCTCCTCTGCTCTGACCTTCCACCTTAGCCTTTCTGTTGGCTCCAATCCTGAGTCCATACACCCGAAATCTCTCTCATCCTTAAAAAATGAACAGACAAGCAAAATATGCCAAAACAACAAAAAATAAATTATCATGACCAAAAAACAAAACAAACACAGCCAACAGAATATCAGCCCTTTTTTGACCCCAAATTCTCCTTTGTCTTTCATGCCATCTTTTCTCTTCCTCTTGGCCCATGAGTTGCCACTGCTTTTTCACTCCCTTTTCACTCCTTAACGGACTCATCTCTAATTTTCTCTTCCATCACTAGACTAATACAATTTGTGAAAGTTGCTAATTATCTTTTTAACTTATCTTATTGGCCGTATTTTTGCCAAATTTGGGCGAATTGGTCACAACCTCTTCTTGAAACCATTTGATGTTTGCGGTTTTCTGGCAATCTTTTGGTCTTCTCCGGCTCTGCTCATCTCTTAAATTTGTTTTTTCCTGTTTGATTCTCAGATTTTCCCTCTTCTCCCTCTATATCAAAAACTTTTAAGCCCAGCTTCTTTAGTGACCCATGGACCTCCTGAAATTCTGTGCAGAAATTTGGGCGTTTGATTATGTGTAATTTTTTAATAAGAAAGTCCATAGTTTACAACTATTCTCAAAAGCATTAATTTCCCTCCAAAAAGTTAATAACCATTGTTCTATGTGGTCTTCCAAGGTGATCTTGGCAATTAATTTAGTTTTTTAAACAACTAACATATATCCAGAGCATACTAAGCAAAAGTATAGTACTTTTCTTAAGTAACTCTCAATTAGGTATGATAATCTTCACTTTACAAATCAGAAAACGGAGGCATAGAGAGGTGACTTGGCCTAAGAGACACAGTAGGTAAGTAGCTGTTGTGGTTTTAATTTTCTTTTATTTGCTGATGATTCTCAAACCTATATCCCCAGCCCATAGTCCCCAAGCTTCAGATTCATAAATAGTTCAGGAAGTCATTTCTGGAGATCCTCCATGGACTATGAAACTCAGCATTTCTAACACTTACTTACTAACTTCTTGTTCTAACCTGTTTCTCCTGTATTCTCCATTCAGCGTCCATGCTATGGGAGTCATCTTGACTGTTTTCCTTTGTCTCATACATTCAACCAATTTTCAATCCTACTGAATTTAAATCCAAATTATTACTGTTTCTGTTCAGGTACTAATCACCTTTTCCCAGGTCTTACGTAACAGTGTCCTACCTGCTCAAATCCTTTGATGACATAGCATTTTATGATGACTGAATAAATGGGCTATAAGGTCTTTTTAATATAATCTCAAGCCTGTCTGCCTCTTTGCAAACTTTTCCAGCCTCTTCCTTCCCATAGCTTATTCTTCAGTCACATTGCGTGCCTCAACTGATCCAGGGATAAAAACCTAAACTATTTATTGGGCTGAGTAGACATTATCCCTTTTATTTAGTTCTCTATGAATATTATTTCTTACATCTTGACTTCTGATAAAAGTTGGCTAGTGACTGTCAGGTATTTTCCTATCTGAAAAATGCCTTAGAGCGATTGTTTGATGCTATGATTGAAGCATATGTATTACAAAGCTAATATACTTCAATAAGTATGTATTTTAAAGGTCAGTTGATGAATTAGTTGAAAATTAAGGTGCCTAAGCTAGACTTTGTCTTGAATAGACATTGGCCTACCTCTACATGGAGAAGGCCTAAAGCACTATAGACAGTTAATAGATTTTTCTCAGAATACAACTCTGGGTCTGCTCCAGGATAAGGGCAGATCAGTCAACAAAGTTCCAAAGTCTACACTGTAGACCATGGCTTTGGCAATTTTAGCCTGGAAGATTTTCAAAGTAGAATTACACTGAGAAAAATCTCAGAAATCCATCTGAGAAATGTCTGAGTTTGAAAGCTTCTCAGTGAACTCTCTAGAGAAAATTACTTGTGAAATGTGCCCCTTACTAATAAAAATGACTGACATGCTGTTTGGAGTTGTTTAATATAAACCAATTAAACCTTGGAGAATATTTGCCAAAAATGTGAATTTGTGTTTAGAGATAATTGACCTTATGCCAACTTTTTTTTATTGGTTGCTTGGCAGCAGAATAGTGTATTGAGTCCAGTACTATCATGGAATTTTTTTTTTTTTTTAGTTTTAGTTTTGCATACTTGAGTTATGAAATCGAGTGTGATTTCTTTCAGCTTCTGATAGGTTCAATTACTGCTAATTGGATATTTGTTTACAAGTTATTAACAAACTATAAACGAAATAATTTTTTCATGCATTTATCCAGAAGAGGTGAATAATTAAAATAAGTACTCTGGGGTCACCTAATTTTTCACTTACTGTACTAGATATGTACCGAAACACGGTGTGTTAGAGGAGCCCTCAGTGGCTCAAGATGTGTATAATGAATTGTGCCTCTATCGCTTGTAAAATGGCCCCTCTCCTCTACCAATGACCTCACACCTTCTTTATTATTGTTACACTTTAAGTTCTGGGGTACGTGTGCAGAGCATGCAGGTTTGTTACGTAGGTATACACGTGTCATGGTGGTTTGCTGCATCCATCACCTTGTCATCTACATTAGGCATCTCTCCTAATGCTATTCCTCCCTTATCCCCTCACTCCCTACTATCCCTCCCCTAGTCCCCCAGGCCCCAGTGTGTTATGTTCCCCTCCCTGTGTCCATGTGTTCTCATTGTTCAACTCCCACTTATGAGTGAGAACATGCGGTGTTTGGTTTTATGTTCTTGTGTTAGTTTGCTGAGAATGATGGTTTCCAGCTTTATTCATATCCCTGCAAAGGACATGAACTCATCCTTTTATTATGGCTGCATAGTATTCCATGGTGTATGTGTGCCACATTTTCTTTATCCGACTATCATTGATGAGAATTTGGGTGGGTTCCAAGTCTTTGCTATTGTGAACAGTGCTGCAATAAATGTACGTGTGCATGTGTCTTTATAATAGAATTATTTATAATCCTTTGGGTATATACTGAGTAATTGGATTGCTGGGTTAAATGGTATTTCTAGTTCTAGATCCTTGAGGAATCGCCACACTGTCTTCCACAATGGCTGAACTAATTTGCACTCCCTCCAACAGTGTAATAGCATTCCTATTTCTCCACAACCTCTCTAGCATCTGTTGTCTCCTGATTTTTTAATGATTGCCATTCTAACTGGCATGAAATCATATCTCAATATACCTCACATTTTCTTTGTTGAAATTTCAAATTCCAGTTTTATGGGTACATAGTAGGTATATGTACACAAATATTCACAGCAGCAATATTAATAATAGCCAAAAAAGTGGAAACAACCCAAATGTTATCAAGTGGTGGAAAAATTAAACAAGGTGATATATCTATAAAATTAAAAACCAGCAATAAAAAGGAACAGATTGCTGGGTACTGTGGCTCACACCTGTAATCCCAGCACTTTGGGAGGCTGAGGCAGGCGGATCACCTGAGGTCAGGCGTTTGAGACTAGCCTGCCCAACATGGTGAAACCCCATCTCTACTAAACATACAAAAATTAGCCAGGTGTGGTGGCCAGTGCCTGTAATCCCAGGTACTTGGTAGGCTGAGGCAGGAGAATTGCTTGAATCTGGGAGGTGGAGGTTGCAGTGAACTGAGATCACGCCACTGAACTCCAGCCTGGGCAACAGAGCAACAGAGTAGAACGCGCCCAAAAAAAAAAAAAAAAAAAAAAATGAACATATTTGATATATGGTGCAACATGGAGGACCTTAAAAACATTATGGTTTCTGAAAGAAGCTAGATTTAAAAGACTAAATATTGTAAAATTCCATTCCAGTGAAATATCTAGGAAAGACAAATTTATAGAAACAGAGACTCTGGGCATATGTGGGAGTAATTTACTGCAAATGGGCACAAGGGAATTTTGCCAGGTGACAGAAATATCCTAAAATTGGATTGTGGATTTGACTGCGCAGTTCTATAAATTTACTAAAAATCACTTGCAATAGGCAGATTTCATTATATGTAAATTATATATCTCAATAAAGCTATTTAAAAGTGAAAAGAATTTCAAATTCCAAATCATGGGCTATAGCACGTGGGATGCTAAGAGTAGATCGATAGACATCACCATGTAAAGATGGCAGAAAGAGGGAAAAATGCATATTCTAAGGCATTAAAAAATAAACAACACCTTCCCCCTTTAATTTCTCTTCAAAAATTGCAAAAGTAATGTGAACTTAGTGCAATAAGTGAAATAGTATAAAGGAAAATAAAGTTAAAATGAGCTATTAAAATGTTTTCACCTCACTTACGCCCTGCACTTCCTTTCTCTGGGTCCCCAAGTGACAAGTGCTAACAATCTGGTGAGAATACTTTCACACATTTCTACATGTTCATGTGCATACATGTGTGCTTTGGCTAGTGTTTTTTTTCTTTTCTTTTCTTTTTTTTTCCCAAATCGGTTGTCACCATATGCAAAGTTTACATTTTTGTATTTCCATACCTTCAAAACATCCCTTCAGGTCAGTTACATGTTACTCTATTGAGTTTCTTAATATTCCATACTTTGAATGTATCACAGATAAGTTGAACATCTCTTACCAACTTCCAGGTGGTTTTCATCAATCTGAGAAACAAAACAAGTTGGTTTGCTGTTGTCATCCCTTATTCTGGGATGTTATCCCTTATGCTTCGGCTGCTATAACAAACTACCATAGCATAGGTAGATTATAAACAACAGATATTTATTTCTCACAGTTCTGGAGGCTGGGAAGCCCAAGATCAAGGTGTCAGAAAATCTGGTATCTGATGAGGGCCTGCTTCTTGGTTCATATAGACAGCCATCTCCTTGATGTATTCATGTGCCCTTACATCATGGAAGGAGTGAGGGAGCTCTCTGGGGTCCCTTTTATAAGGGCACTAATACCATTGTGCTCTTTTAACTTGTACAAATAAATAAGTTGGCAGGGCCCCCGTGACCTAATCACCAATCAAAGTCCCTACCTCTAGATACTCCTAATACCATCATTTTGGGGATTAGGATTTCAACATAGGAATCTTGGGGGGACACAGATGTTCAATCTGTAGCATCTTGTCTGTACAAAAGATAAGATAGCACCCATCCTAAGAATAGAGAGAAAGGTAGGACTTTATCACTGCTTTTACCGTTAATGAGTGAATGAATTCAACAAAAATTGATTGGACTTCTGTTTTTTTCAACATCTTTTTAACATAAGGTTGTGTATTTATACTTTACTTTGATCTTCAAAAAGATTGAAGATGGCTTAGGAAAATTCATTTATATGACATGATGAAGAAAGTGGGACAGAGGAAAAGAAAATCAAGAATAAAATGAAGCTGGAGATAGTATCAGTGCATAAGAATGCTCAGAAAGATGAACTTCCAAGGCCCACATCGCTGCTGGGGTTGTCTATCTTAGTGCCCCTGAGACCCAGAAAGTTCAGCTCAAATCCCATGGGTCTTGAATTCAGCTCCTCCACTATCTCAGTGGAGCTGGACTTGGACTCTTGTTCTTATGGACACCAAGTACTTGCTATAACCAGCCTGGACCTGACATGAGGTGTAGTGAACAATTTGGAAAGTTGAGGTGGCTCGGGGACCTCAGATGCGATGACTCAAATTGCTGGGGTGACTTGGATGACTGGAGCTGGAGTTTTACTTTCAAGATGGCTTTTTCACTCATGTGTTCCTCCTGGGCTGAGATGGCTGAAGGAATGGCTCAGTGGGGATTGTCGGTGGAGAGGCTGCCTGTGCACCCTCCAGCATGGTGGTCTCAGGATAGTCAGAATTCTTCTATCTGTCTCAGGCAGCTCCAAGGGTGAACAAGGCAGAAGCTGCATGGCTTTTTAATGACCTCACCTTAAAAATCAGATGGTATCTTCTCCTCTACACCCCATTGGTTAGAGGGGCCATGAGCCCACAGATTCTAGCATACGGGCTTCACTTCTTGAAAGGAGGAAGATTGAAGAATTTGTGGCCACTCCGTCAGAGTCCTTGCATGAAATATATAACTGAGAAGTTCATATTTGCATTCCATCACAGAGCAATACTGAAAAGCTAATAGGCCAATAATTGTGTGTAAGAGTTGGTCTTTTAAAAATGGGGCTGACTGTATTCTGAGTCTAATCAGGCAGGACCATACTCTTAGAGACTGTAAGTGTCAACAAACTGTCAAAGTCAAAGAAGACCTTGACTAAATCATGACAAGAATTTTTTAATAGGTACTTTATTCAGCTCGAGCTATTTCTCCATTCTTCTAAAGGTGAAAACTTCCTGAGACCAAGTAGAAGTAGGTCTGGGTCACAAAGTTCAGGGCTATTGCCCTAAAAATAAATCTGTGAAAAGCAAGCTCAAGGGTCTCAGGTGTCTCATGTGATTTGAACTTTCAGGATCTCACTCAAGAGATTCATACTTTGGATTACTCTGACTCTAGGTCTGCCTTAATTAGTGATTCTAACAGTGAAACTCAGCCCCTGCACAATCACTTATTATGCCTAAGATTTTTTAATGCTACAAGAAATTTATAGTAAAATCTTGGCTAAGTGGTGGGCACAGTACCAGGTACAAAATATAAGGAGGAATAGGGTAGCTATCTTCAAGGAACTCACAGTCTGTTGGGTGTTTCAGTTATGTGAACAAATAAATTGCAATACAAGACACTACATGTAAAAGACCCATGGGATTTCAAAGGGAGTCAACTACCTGCCTGGGGTTCATACTGGATTGATACTTTTAATTACTTCCTCTCTGTTCACACCTGAGCCTTAGAACCTTATCTTTTATGTGGGCTCCTGGGGTGGTCTCTTTGATAGACTTCAAGTTCAGTTTTTCCCTCTGCTTAGAATTTTTTTAGTTTGCTGACTAACTTGGATTCTTTATTCCTCTTCTCCTAACATTCCCCCTTCCACCAAAGTCCTGTCTCAACTGTGTTCCTTGTCTCTGTGCTCTAATGGCTAAAGAGGAAAAGATTAATTCATTAAACACATATAAACTGAACAAGGATTATGTGCTGGGAAAAATGTCAGTTGCTAGAGATACAGTGGTGAGCCAGTCAGATGCAGTTCATGTCTGTTGCAAGGAACATACTTTATAGCAGGATGCTTCCGAGGACCTTGGAATTGTGTGCTTGTTCTTATCAAATGTGGGGTTTATTAAACCTTGAGAAAATTAGGGAAGTCTTTCTAACCAGGTTACATTTGATCTATTTTTTTAATGAAAAAACCAGAAGTTTTCCAGGTTGAGGTGCAGGTAGAGTAGGGAAGATCAGATATTTTATGCAGAAGGTATAACACATGCAAAATATAGGAAGGGCATCGTGTGAGGAATAGAGAAATTCATTTAAGAGCATGGTGAGTCATATCAGAGAGCTCACCTGGCAAAGTAAACTGGGTCATATTGAGAAAGGTCTGGTATGGCTTTTCTAATTAAGTTTTTTGTTTTTTGTTTTTTTGTGATGGAGTCTTGTTCTGTCATCCAGGCTGGAAAGCAGTGGCATGATATCAGCTCACTGCAACTTCTGCCTCCTTGGTTCAAGCGATTCTCCTGCCTCAGCCTCCCAAGTAGCTGGGATTATAGGTGTGCACCACTATGCCTAATTAATTTTTCTATTTTCAGTAGAGACAGGGTTTCACCATATTGGCCAGGCTGGTCTCAAAACTCCTGAACTCAGGTGATCCACCCACCTCTGCCTCCCAGAGTCCTGGGATTACAGGCGTGAGCCACCGCACCAGGCCAAGTTTGGACTTAATCTTGTATGTAAGGGACAGTCTGCAAACATTTACAAGCAGGACTGTGACAAAATTACATTTGCTGTTCTTTAGGAAGAAACCCCAGGAAGATGATTGTGGCAGTGGGGAAAAGACAAGTCGTAGGAGAATTGGTTAGCAGATGCTTGCATTAGCCTGCATGAGAACTAATGAGAGCCTGAGCAAAGAGACTGCAAGCAGGGATATACCTCAGAGATTAATTCTGAGATATAGTTTTAAGGCGGAATCAAGAACATTTAGCAACCCAGTAGCCTGAAAGACTGGAGGAATCTCGTGAAACTAAGATGGTAAAAGAGGAGAAAATTATTTGACAGATGATACCAAGTTTTGTTTTGGATACTTGAATATCCAAGGGAAGATCAGCAGAAGGCAGTTGGAGACTTTGATTTCAACCTAAAAATGGAGAGAAGATATGCTGGAGACTCATTTTTTTGGAAGCCGTAAAAGAGGCAAGTGGACAGAATATTAAACAATTATTTAAGAAATGAGATGAAAAAGGCCAATAGAGATGTGGAATCAGCAAACCAGGAGAAGAACCAGCAAAGATTTACCTCCTGGAAGGGAGGAAAGATCAAGTACTTGAGGAGTGTTGCTGTGGTGTTGATCAAAGTTCTCTTAGTGCTTGGGTCAAATGTTGGCACACGTGATGACAGAGATAGAATAAGGGCCAGTTGTCAGCTGTGCTGCTTGGGAATTTGTCACTGATGGTTGTGCCATCAATGTGTGTGGTCGCTGGCCCTCCCTTTTTGTTCTTAGCAGTCAGGAATCAGAGTGGAGTCAGAACACTCCCCAGGTTGGTCTTACTTCTGAGAACGAGAGGACGCTAGAACCTTGGTACATTACTTATCAAAAGCTGAAAAACATATGAAGCATAATCTTTGCATCTTGGTTTAGCTCTAACTTTAAAACAGTTTTTGAATTTCTGTGCCTGAATTTTATTTGCCCAATGTGTCTAGTTAAATATAAATCTTTTGTGTTCTGATAAGCCCTACTCTGTTAGAGATATTTTTGAGTGGATATATTATGCAACTTTATGCTGAAAAATATTTGAAATTTTTTTAATAACTTCCTCCCCAAGGAAACTGTAAGAAGTTTCTTTCTTCATCAGACATAAATATACAAGCTGACCTGAAAAAAAATTCTTGTCCAAATGTGATTTGTTTCCACACTGTATTTATTCATTTAATCTACATAGAGAGGTATATTAAGTATAAATGCCCAGTTGTTCAAAAGGAGTCGTTTAATTTGCATAGTCCCTTGTGAGCATTGTTTGGTACCAAAGGATCTGGGCTCAATTTAGATGCTAAGTGGCACTAGGGTGTGGAGGAGTTAGGTAAGAATGCTGCTGGCTGAGTGCCCTGGAAAGATTAATATCCAAATACTAGATTATCTAGCTGGATGAAAGCACTGATTGTAGATTCAAAGAGTAGAATGGCCTGTTGACCTGGAAATAATGATAATAGGGGAGAAAAGTTACCATAAAACCAAGGCAAACAAAACCCAGTCCAACAAAACCAAACACATGGCCTGTGCTAGAGAAGGTGAGATTAAAACAGGGCTTATAGTACTCACAACATCACTTCCAAGATTTAGTCTTTGCATTCCCTCATTGCTAATAGCATTTTTATTTTTATTCCTTTTAAGTGTTAAGATCTATGTGATGACTCCTTCCTTCTCTTTTAAAATTAAGTGTTAATCAGCCGTGTAATTGAAGGCTTTCCTGTTTGGCTTATAAATGAAAGTTCTCCCTTATAAGCATTTAATTAGGCTTTCTTTCAGATAATAATCTCTGTTGTGAAATACAGTGGTAATCATGTGACATCTACTGGCTTGTATCTACTTAACTATTTGTGTTTAAGTTGTAGTTTTCTTACTTGATAATAAATACCTTAAGAGCAGGAAATGCTAGCTTTCAACCATCTGTCCGTCCGTCCATCCATCCATCCATCCATCCATCCAGTCATCCATTCATTTATTGAATATTTGAGTATCTATATGTATCAAGCACTATGATGGGCTTAGGGATAAACCAGACATAGTCTTTTTCCTCAAGGAGCTCATAGTCTAATAAGGGCAGAAGTTCCTAACCAGGGCTGCATTTAAGAATTACTTAGGCATCTGAACTCCACTTCTAGAAAGTCTGTTTATATGGTGCTGACGTTTGACCTGGGCATTGGCATATATTTTTTGGAGCCATCAAGGTTATTGTAGTGGGCAAACAGATCGAGAATCACTGAGTAAGGCAGCTGAGCCTGTAATACATTTTCTTATAATTTAAAAAAAAGAAGAAAATACAGTCATATACTTTTTTTCTTTTACTCCTCCTAGAACCTAGTACAAGGCATAGGTTCTTATTACTTATTACTATTAGGCTTAATCACCTACTTCAATATCATTAGATGTTCTGTATTATAATTAAATTAGAATAATTCTTTCATGTGTTAATTGAATTTTTGTCCTAACTCAAAGAGAGTTTTGCTGTCTATTATTTTTAAAGAAATAATGAACTTAGCTGTTGCCATATTTAGCTTTACAGTTTTCAAATTCTTGATTTTATTTGATAAATTACATGTACATAAAATATAATTTATCTTTATGGATACAATTTTTCTTATGACATTTAAATATATTTAATACATATGCAATGTATCCAATCTTTCTTTTATTTTGAAAAATTAGCCTTTTAAAAAATTAACTTCTAGTTGAGTCAGATAGGTCTTTTTTTGTTTTGTTTTCGTTTTTGTTTTTTGAGATGGAGTCTCGCTCTGTCACCAGGCTGGAGTGCAGTGGTGCAATCTCGGCTCACTGCAACCTCTGTCTCCAGGTTCAAGCAATTCTTCTGCCTCAGCCTCCCGAGTAGCTGGGACTACAGGCACATGCCACCATGCCCAGCTAGTTTTTGTATTTTTTTGTGGAGACAGGGTTTCACCATGTTGGCCAGGATGCTATCCATCTCTTGACCTCGTGATCTGCCCCCCTCAGCCTCCCAAAGTGTTGGGATTACAGGCGTGAGCCAAGGTGCTTGACCTGGTAGTTTTATAAATTAATTATGATATAGGTAAATTATCTGTTCTAATGTACATTATACATTTAAAATTATAATTGCAACTTCCATCAAATGGCTGTGAAATTAGACTATAAATTTCTGACCTAGGGAGAATTTGAAAGGGTCACTTCGGCAATATCATGGCCTTGTGTTTCTGTTCAATAGGCAATCTGTGGTTGCTCAGACACCAATGTGGATATTACTCTTCTCCTTCAAGTTCAAATGAGATAAAAACCCTTCTCTCCTCACAGTAAACATGAGGTTAGACAGCACATGGGGTAGATTACTGTGTGCACAGATCAGCGAACCCAACTGTAGTCACACCAAGAGAAGCCAGTTTTGGGGGAACAAGTAATTAGTGGCAGATACTGTGATGTATCAAAGATAGCAATCACCTTAGAAATACTATTGATAAAACAGTTCTTATGGTAAACTTTTAGCAATGTAAGAATAAAAATGTAAAAATCTACAAGTAAAAATTTGGTATGGGAAAACAACATCTTGGCATATACCACATTTTCTGGGCTCCCTTGAAGGTCAGAGTGTCCATGTAACTAACTCCTGGTTAAGAGGATATGAGTAGAAGGCACATGTTCAACTTCTGGCTTCTGTCCTTGAAAAGAGTGATGATTTCATCCTTTGCTGTCTTTCTTCCTTCCCACTGACTGGAATGTGGACTTGATAGTGAGCTACCTTGGACTATGTGGATGAAGACAAAGATAAAAGGAACCAGGACCCTGATGATTCTGTAGAGCAGAGGGAGCATACCTGCTCAAACTTTCATGTGAGACAGGAATAAACTATCAGACTTAGGCCACTGCTACCTTGGATCTTTGTGATAAACTCTGTTTACCATATCCTCATTCACTATTCCTTCCATTTCTAGGTCAACCATAAATTAAATATAGTGCCCTTAACTTGCAATTTGGTTTTAGGTCTTTTTTATCTTTACCCATGTTGTTCTCTATATTTGAACAGCACTTTCAAATACATTTTTCTCTATCAGCCAGATAAACTACTCATTTTTCAAAACTCAGATTAAATATTACTTTCTCTGGGAAGTCTTTCTTGATATTTCCATGTAGAGAAGATAATCCTTTTATGTTTGCCCTCACTGGGTCTCATGCATAATTACAATAACTCTCCATACACTTTATTGAGCACCTATCATGTGCCATGTACTTTAAATTTACTTTGCATACAATAGGTCATTTAATATCACAGTGGTTTTATGGTGTGTGTGTGTGTGTGTGTGTGCGCGTGTGTGTGTGTGTTAAACTCACTTTCTTTTATTTTTGTCTTTTATTTTTTTGAGATGGAGTATTACTCTGTTGCTCATGCTGGAGTACAGTGCCATGATCATAGCTTACCTCACTGCAGCCTCAACATCCTAGGCTCAAGCAATCAACCCACCCTAGCCTCCTGAGGCTGGGACTACAGGTGCTCACTACCATATCTAGCTATTTAAAATTTTTTTTTTCTTTTTGGTAGAGATGAGGTCTTGCTTTGTTCCCCAGGCTGGTGTCAAACTCCTGGCCTCAAGCAATCCTCCTGCCTCGGCCTCCCAAAATGCTGAGATTATAGGTGTGAGCTACTGTGCTCAGCCCTCAGCCTAAACTCATTTTACAGGTGAGAAAATACAGGCTTGGAAAGGGATACTAGGTAATTTCCCCCATTTCATAATGTTAGAAGACCTGGAGTGTGAACAAAGATGAACCTGGTTCCAATTCCATGTTCTATCTCCTATTCCTTTACAGAGCTCCTTTCTATGACATCACATTTATTTGTTTACATGTATTTCTTGTCCAATTATACACTAGATTCCTCACATCTGGATCACTGTGAGAACTCAATAGATACAAGTTTGATAACTAAACTATCGTTCAATTTTCCTCACCAGTTACCTTCCAAAGTTATGGTATAACTCCAGGTCTAGCACAATACCCCAGGTGCAGAGCAAAGGACCATTGCTCTTTTCATATGCTGATTTCTCTTCAGTTCATATATCTGTATTGATTTGATTCTCCATATCAAAGGCTGGCCTTTGTTACTGCTAGAGAGTATATTACTTGGCTAGGGCTGCCATAGCAAAATATAGACTGGGTGCTTCAAGAACATAAATTTATATCCTCACAGTTTGGAGGCTGGAAGTTCAAGATTCAGGTTCCAGCAGGGTTAGTTTCTGGTGAGGACTCTCCTTAGCTGGTAAATGTCTATCTTCTCACTGTGTCCCTGCATGTGCAATCATCCCATCATCTCTAGTGTCTGTTTCACGCTCCTAAGGATCTCAGTCCTGTTGGATTACGGCCTCACTCTTATGACCTCATTTAACCTTAATTACCACCTCAAATCCCCTACCTCCAAACACAGTCATACTGGGGCTTAAGACTTCAACCTATGAATTTGGAGGGACATAATTCAGTCCATAGCCGACAGCATACTAGAGGATCTGGAGAAAGTTGGACATAGCTTAGTGCACAAGTCAAGGTTCCAAAAGTGAAAAAAGGGAAGAGAGTGACTGAGCACAGGGGCGACAGAGCCAGAAGACTGTTTGAAACACAACTCTGGATCTCAACCAGTAGTGTGACATTGAGCAAGTCATCCAACTTTTTTATCATTAGTTTCCTCATCTGTAAAATAAAGACAGTAACACCTAACTTACAGGGTTTGTTGTAAACATAATG
Organism: Sapajus apella; assembly: GCF_009761245.1. Lineage (NCBI taxonomy): Eukaryota > Metazoa > Chordata > Mammalia > Primates > Cebidae > Sapajus > Sapajus apella. The sequence continues at coordinate 799,498 of NW_022437064.1, forward strand.
AGAACTATAAAGCATAAAAGCCATTTTACTCTCTTGAAAAAAAAATATATATATATTTTCTGTTTAAAAGTCATTTCTTAGTTTCCTATAATCCTATCAGCTCTGTCTTGTTGGTCTACTCTGCAGCTTCCTTTGGCCTCAACCATTCCCAAACTTGTTTTGATGCTCCGGTTCTATCCGCCGTGGATGCTGCTGCATTTCTCTCTCTTATGTCTTTTCTGACTCAACAGAAAAGTTTTCCTGATAGCTGATCCTGCCTCCTATGTCCTGTTTTTTGTTTGTTAAATGATTTGCGTAAACTCAATTAAAGCAGTGCTGGTGCTCCCTTCAAACTGAACCAAACATGCTGCAACTTGCTCTACTTTCTTTAAACTTCTTCTTTTCATCTTTGCTTTCCCAATTCCCACATTTCTAGGAAGTCAGCTCAACTATTTGCATATGATCTGCCTGTTAGGCAGTCCTCATCAAATCCATATATTGGCATAAGCCATAGGCAAAAGTCTCTATCTTTACATTGTGATTAATCCTGCCTGTGCTGACAGGATGGGTCACATTCAAGCACACATATATTTTGGGAGAGCATTTTTACCCTAGCATCCTTAAAAGGTAGGATATAATAGGGAAGATTTTCAAAATTATTATTCCTTCAAAAATCCTTTAAGCTAAAGCTTATTACTGTGGTAAATCAGGGAGAATTGTACAGAAGCATAAAAGCACTCTGCAAATACCTCTTTTTTTGCCTTAAAATTTAAAACCCAATTCCTACAAAAACCAGTTTTCCTTTCCAGTGTGTTTCTATGTATACTATTGTGGGAATGTGTGATGAGGTGTAAGATCAGCCTATCTAATCCTAAGTATCCTAAACATTCTAATCTTTAAAATGAGCATATTCATAACAGTCCCACCTGTCTCACACACTTTTTCTTAGTATTAAGTGCCATGATATTTAGGAAGTGTTTTAGTAACTGAAAGTGCTGTCTCTGAAATAATGTTCATTCCTCTACTCTGGTAAATGTCAACTTATTTTTAAGACTTGGATTAAATATCACATCCTTGATGGAGCTGTTATTTTCCCTTGCCTTATTGTTGACTGGTGGATGGGTGATATGGTTTGGCTTTGTCTTTACCCAAATCTCACCTTGAATTGTAATAATTCCCACATGTCAAGGGCAGGACTGGGGGAAGATAATTTAATTACGGGGGTCAGTTTCCCCCAGCCATGTGGAACTATGAGTCAATTAAACCTCTTTTCCTTATAAATTACCTAGTCTTGGGTATTTCTTCGTAGAACATGAGAACAGACTAATACAATGGGTGAAGTTTTTACTCCCCAGTGGCCAGGATTAATACTAGTGGAATGTAAATAGAGCATAGCTACTTTTCTGATGTCTTTTCAGTAAAGACTTTGCTGAAAAAGCACTTGCTTCTCTAACTTTGGAGCTACGTGGTCCTGAGCATGTCTGGACACAGAACAGATTTCTTATTCTTTCCTTCCTTCTTGTCTCACTTCTCATCATATTTTATGGAAAAAGTCTAAGATTTGGGGTTAGACTGATCAGGGTTTCAGTCTTCATGCTGCAACTATCACCTTACTTGACCTTGGGCAGCTTATTTTATCTCTTCGAGTCTCAGTGCTTAATCTGTAAAAAGAGAATTGCAGCATCTGCTTTGCAGGTGATTATAAGGACTAGCGATGTTGAGTGTCTTGTGAGTAGGTGTTTAATGAGTGGAAATATTGTTATAATTACTAATATTAATATCATCATCATCTTTCCAGTGTGAAGGGTAAGACAATCTGCATATTGACATGGAGTTCTATCCTGTGATACCTCAGATACAGTTGTTTTGCTGATTTGGGCAATTCTATCTGCATGGGTATAAAGTGAAAGAGCTATGTAGGCAATAAAGGAGGGGGATGGAGGAGGGAGAGAGAAAGAGGTTGGGAGGGGGAAAGGGAGAGGAGGAAGTATTAACTGTGAAGACAAGTGACATTTGTTTGATCCTTTATGGTTTTTATTATCACTTCTGCCCCCAAATTGGAATCTATCTCTAAAACCTATGGATCTCTTATATTAATTTCCCAGAAAATAAAATCAAGCTCCTATAATCTCTTACAAGTGGTCCTCTTTCTTGTGGGGAGGCAGATGCCAGAGCTTACATATAGGAGCTAGAAGAGGAAGCAAGAGGCATGTCTGGTGAAGCACATGGGCAAGGCATGCATAACCAAAAAGAGTGTGTGTGTATATGTGTGGATGTGGGTGGATGTGTGTGTATTGGGGCAGGGTTGGTTATCGTGACCTGGCCCAGATTGGGTCAGCTCTTGTAATAGAGGGGAAAAGAGCCAGTTGCTCTCATGATAGGTAGATTCAGAGGTAGATTAATAGAGGGAAGCCCTTTGACAAAAGCTGTGGTTGAAGCAAGTTATTTTCTTACAAAATTATTCACTTTGGCTTCTTTTTATATCCTAATCTGCTTTTCTTCTTTTGTCCTTTTCTCTTATGCTTAGACATTTTTTATGATGGGTAAAATATTGTTTTTATTTTTGTTCATGAATCATGTATAATTCACTTTTTCAAATTATTTAGTTGTAGAAGTGTCACAAACTTTTAATTGGGCTTAGCTGGGGGCAAATGACTACTTTGAGAGGCTGGTGTATAGTCAGGACATTGCTAAATTCTGGTGAAATGGATTTGCCTCTAATTCAAACTAGAGTATTTTCTGGATTGCTCTTGGGAGCCAACATCATTGCTGAGAAATAATGTTGCTAGTGCTTTAGATTTTGCAATGTAAATAATTATATTTATTTATTTCAAGTATATATCTGACTCAATCTACCTCAAGAACATCTTGTATTATCTTTGATTAGGAGAGTGTGTTTTTTCTCTTTTTGCTGGTTCCTGTTGAAGGCCAAAGCTATACTTTTCACAGGAAGAAGAGAATGGCCATAAAGTCTTCCATGATCTGATTCTGGTCTCAGTCTTCCTCACTCTTTTACTTCTGCTCCAGAAATAATGAACTACTTAAAACCCCTTCCTTCTCCTGATGCCGTTTGATGTTTCCCTGTCTTTCTTTGTCTCTATCTGCAATCTCCTCCACAAACCTCTTCCAGCCTTTCCTATGCCCTGTGTACATATAGCAAAGTTGTACTCATTCATTTTTAAAAGTCAGCTTTGTTGAGGTATAATAACACACAATATATATGATAAATTTTACCAATTTTTAAGTGTATGTACAATTCAATGGCATTTGACAGACATATGTAGTCATGTAAGCACTACAATTGTAGTCTAGAACATTACTCTGCAAAAATTTTCCTGTGTCACCTTGCAGTCTATCTCCTCCTCGGGCCCCCTAGCCCCAACATCTGCTGATTTGTTTTCTATTACTATAGTTGTACCTTTAAATTAATTTCATATAAATTGAATTATTCATTATGTAGTCTTCTACGTCCAGCATATTGGACTTAGCATAATGTTTTTGATTTTTGTTTTTGAGACAGAGTCTCACTCTGTTGCCCAGGCTGGAGTGCAGTGGCCTGATCTTGGCTCACTGCAGTCTCCACCTCCCAGGCTCACGTGGTCCTTTCACCTCAGCCTCCTGAGTAGCTGCGACTACAGGCATGCATGACTAACTTGCCTAATTTTTTTGTAGAGAAAAGTTCTCCCTATAGTCCCTGTCTGATGTCTAACTCCTGGACTCAACCAATCCTCCCTCCCTGGCCTCCCAATGTGCTGCTGGGATTGCCGGCATGAGCCACTGTGTCCAGCCAGAATAATGTTTTTGAGATTCATCCATGATGTTGCCTGTATTAGTAGTTCATTCTTACTGCTATTACATATGCTACTGTGTGGATGTATCACAATTGCTCATTCATTCAATGGTTGTTGGGCACATGGTGTTCACTCTTCCAATTTTCTCTAGCTCCTTTCCTGATGTCTACCTCTGCCACAAAAAGCCACATAGACTTAATCTTTTCCTTTGTACCTGTAGAAATGATTCTCACTGTTAACAATTATTTGTCTATGAATGTGTTTCCATGAATAGACTGAGATCTTTAAGAGTGAGAAACTGGGTTTGTTCATCTATTTTTCCCCAATGCCTACTGCATAGTAAGCAGTCAATAAAGTTGGCTGCCTGGAACAAATATGCCCTTTCAAGCTGACCTCCAGTTTAGCCTAAAGCAAGATGAAGGATTAAAATTAGAGCCATTGCTTCCTTACTGTGAATGTGGCATTAGTTTTATGATCCAGACAGTGGAGACAAGGGAAGGGAAATGCATGTTTATGGCTGACATCTGGGAATCGCTTGAATTTTCCATGAAAAAAAAATTATTTTGGCAATTGTGAGTGAATGAAATGAGTTAACCATCTCTGATTGGTTTCAGATTTACAAGTTTCTAAGGAATATGAAAAGGGTGTGGCAGTTAAGCAATAGTGGAAGTTCTGCATATTGAATAAACTAAGAATTTTGAATGTTGCACAAGTTCTGAGCATGGTCCAGGCCTTTTCAGTAAACATCTAATAAGTTTCTCAATACTGGAATTAGTGAAATGAAAAGAAAAAATGAAGCACTGAACAAGAAGGAAGCAATTTATGAAAGGCTAGGAAATATTTCTATCAAAAGATTTTCAGTAAACTCTATTTTGTTCAAAGATGATCTGAAATGTTAACAGTGACTTAGAAGCTTTATCTCCCCTGCCCCTACCTCACTGTTAAGTATAGTTCATTCTTTTATTTGAGTGGTTTCTTTTTTCCTATGGGCAACGTTTATCCATATCCACATCCAGTGATGGATTTAAAATAGGCAGTGTAGAGTGGTTTGAGAGACTCCAGGGAAATTTAATTGACAGGTGGCTTACAGCAAAGTCCTGTAGTAATGATTGGGTTACAAAATTTGCATCTGAGAAGGTGTTTTAGCACCAGGAGAGAAGAGAATAAAGGAAAGTGCTGAGAAGTGGGAGGTATGCAGAATTTTCCCCAGCCTGGCCTGTCCTTTGAAACACCTTATTTGAGAAATCTTGCTTGAAGAAACAAACATATACATATCAACCACAATCCAGCACATATATCAATCAAAAGGTAACTGAACATTGAATGACTATATATGTGTGTGTGTGTGTGTGTGTGTGTATATATATATATATATATATATATATATATATATAGAGAGAGAGAGAGAGAGAGAGAGAGAGAGAGAGAGTGAGATCAGAATTTTCTTTTAATTTTAATTTCAATAGTTTTTGGGGTACAAGTGGGTTTTGCTTACATGAATAAGTTCTTTAGTGGGGATTTCTGAGATTTTGGTGCACCTGTCACCCAAACAGTGTATACTGCACCCAACATGTAGTCTTTCATCCCTCACCCCACTCCCACCCTTTCCCTCCATGTCTCCAAGGTGCATTATATCATTCTTATGCTTTTGCAGTCTCATAGCTTGGCTCCCACTGAAGCAGGAGGGCCTCTTGAACACCAAACAGGGAAGGAAGTGGTAATTTTATTCGGCTGGGAGCTATGGCAGTCATGGATGCCATGGCAGTCATGGATGCCTCAGCAACCGAGCTTTCCGACAAAACCCTGGCCCTTTTAAAGGCTTACAGTCTAAGAGGTGCACATGTGAGAGGGTCGAGAGCCTGGGGGACATGGCTTAGGTGGGGGATCTAATTGTGATTAAGCAAGAACAGTAGCTTCCGGGGAAAATTCCTCCATATCATATCGATGATCTATAGAGAGGATTGTGGTTAGCAGTAGCAGTAGGGGATTTAATCCTTTAGGCCTGACCAGCAGGCGCCAACCAGTCCCTCCTCTGGCTGACTTTTAACTTCTTTTGAGATGCAATATAGAAGGCTAAAGGGGAAATGGCCTTAGAAGCTTGGGAGGAGGGGGTCTCCTTCCTCACCACTTATAAGTGAGAACATATTTGGTTTTCCATTCCTGACTTACTTCAGTTAGAATAATGGTCTCCAACTCCATCCAAATTACTGCAAAAGACATTTCTTTTGATGGCTTAGTAGTATTACATAGTGTGTGTATATTGCATGTTCTTTATCCACTCATTGGTTGATGGGTAATTTAAATTGGTTCCATATCTTTGCAATTGCAAATTGTGCTGCTATAAAACATGTGTGTGCATGTGTGAATAATGATATTTTAAATTACGAAATTGTGTGGCCTTGGTTTATATTCTTTTAAGTCTCAGTTTCCTTCTCTGCAAAGTGGAGACAATTGCAATAGCTATGTTTTGTTGATGATGTGCTACATGTTGCATGTTCATTATTTTTGATCTTCTTACCTTATAAAGCATGAACTATTTTCCCATTTAAGTGAGGAAGAAATGAGGTACAAAGAGGGTAAGTAATATGCCTGAAGTCATAATGAGTGAGTGGCTAAGCCAGGATTCAAATCAGACCTGTTGTACTTGACAGCCTGTTCTTGTTCCATTGCATCACAGGGCTCATGATGCTACCCTGTCTTGTAAGCATTTAAAAAATGTTAGTTCCCTTGCCCTTTATCCTAAGTGACAAATACCTGCCCATACCAGAGTTATTTCCAGCTATAAAATGTGTGTGTGTGTGTGTGTGTGTGTGTGTGTGTGTGTGTGTTGGGGGGGGGTGCAGGAAGGAGCGACGTTAAATGCACATGATGATAGTAGTACCATAATGATTAATCATGAAACAGATGTTTAGCTCTGGCTTATTTAATTTTCATTTATGTAAGGGAAAATAGGGTTCTATTTTTTATTGTGTTGTGGGCATAGCTATAAGGGGAGGCCTAAAAATTGGGAGGTTAGGGGAAGATACACACTTAAAATGGAAACTGTGGCACCATGTTCAGCATATAAGACGGCACACCGGTAGCCTTCTCAGTGGGGTTCAAGAGGAAGCAGAAAAGTGGCTGATGTGAACATCTTCTTAATTAGGGAATAGAGAATAAGCTAAGCATTGTAGGACAAGGACTTAACAGGCTGTTGTGAGATAAAAGTTTCATGTTGAGGTCTGTAAGCTTGTAGGCCAGAGCCTTGTGGTGTGGCAAGATTTTTTTATTTGACAAAAGGATATGCTTCCTAGGAACTGGTAATAAAGCAAGATTTCTCAGGGTCACAAGGTGACTTAGTCGTCTAGTAATGATGCATCTCTGAAGGGCCTTCAACCATATCTGTCTAATCAATCAGCTCTGAATATCAGTCTAACCGTGATAATTCTGAGGTTATATGTTGACACTCTTTTTCAAGAGAACTTTCAACTATAGCTTCAAACTAGAAAGAAAAAACAATCAACAGTCAAAGAAAGGCAAATCACATAATCAACCCTGGTTCTAGGCTCTTGAGTAGTTAAATGTACTGCAAATATATGCCATGAATTTATACCATGGAGTGAATTAGAAGCTGAACCTTCCTAGAAGAGATTTCAATAAAGACTCCAGCCCCCTTTCTTTTCTTCAAGCAGGAGACTACATCTATTCCCATGTTATAGAATGTAAAAATTATGCATGAGCTAGCAAAGATGACCAGAGCAACAGCTGAGTTTTGTGCAGCACAAACTGTCATACACACTTACCTGTTAATCCCTAGTACATGAATGTGGGTCCCCGCTCTAAATGTTGTCAGTGGTCTGTCAGCCCTGCTAAATCAAGGGAAGAGGAGTTTGGTGTAATAACTCCCTCCCTCCCCTACTTTGCACCACTGCTACAAAAACAAAAACAAATAAAGCACAAACGAACAAAACCAAAATCCTACATCAGAGAGTTAGTGATTTACCACCATGGGGATTAAAGACTACAGAAGCTTCACTCACGAAATGATGAGTGCCTGAGGAGCTGTCACTGTGGGCTGTTACCATATTTTAGTCTGGCCCAGGCATGCTATTCAATTAAAGAAGGTACTAAATCCAGAGATTTGGTATTGAGGATTTAATTAAGGATCATAATTACTTGTGGGCCTTTAATGTGCCTCAAGGCAGAGTGAGTGATGCAGGGCCCCAGCCTTCACTTGGATGCTCACTGTGACCTCTTATCTGAAGAGCTGTCACTCAAGAAATCTCAGACATTTCTCTCAAATTCTTCTCCTTTCAATCCAGGAAGGAGGCTGTGCATGTGTTTTTTGAAAAGTTCCTTTGAAATCTGTATTTTAGTGTCTGCCTCAAAACTCAATTTTATATCTGTTATCTTTTGTACCTTGGGTTTTCAGATGCAGCCAATTTGATATTCCGGTGCATATGCGTGTGTGTGTGTACATGTGTGTGTGTGTGAGAGAGAGAGACAGAGAGAGAGAGAGAGAAAGAGAGAGAGAGAGAGAGAATGGAGAAAGAGATATTTGATTATTATTTTCTGCTTTATGTTTACCTGTATTTTCTTATTTTTCAATAATAACCATGTGTTACTTTTACAATAAGAAAGCCTAGACAACTAGGCAGCCAACTTATGAGAGAATTTGAAATATTCTGATATTTCTTCTGGTAAAGAATGCATGCTAATTTGCTAATATTATTTGAGTGAAATATATAAAAAATAAATTTATCTTACAATTATTTGCTTCATATCTCAATTATAAAATATAGAGGTCAAAAAAAGCTGAATATGTGTTAAAATAATAATAAAATAATAATCAGGTAGTATTTATTGAGCATCTAGGATGTGTTCAACACTGTTGATTAAATCATTTAATGCTCACAATAATCCTAGGAAGTAAAAAAAGATTTATTGTTATATTTAGAGGTGAAGAAATTATTATTCGCTTAGTCTGTAGGGTCACATAGAGATTTGGGGGTGATGGATTTCTACTGAAATTTAACTGACTCTAGAGATAAATTCCTTCCAACCAGTACTAAATTTTAGTGGATACCTGTGATGATAAATGCTTTGTGTCAAGTTGGCTTGGTCACTGTACTCAGCTTTTGGTCAAAAATTATTCTAGATGTTTCCATAAAAGCATATTTTAGATGAGATTAATATTTTAATTAGTAGACGTTGATAGAAGAGTAGAGCAGATTACTCACCACTGTGTGGATGAGCCTCATCCAACCCATTGAAGGCCGTAAAATAAAAAAAGGTGACTCCTCTTGACCCCTGACACTGACCCCTGAAGAAGTGGAAATTCAGGCAGTACATTGCCTTTGGACTTAAACAGCAATTCCCTGGGTCTCCAACCTGATGGCCTGCCCTGCAGATTTTGGTCTTGCCAGCCTTCACAACTGTGTGAGTCAGTTACTTAAATCTCTCTCCCTTTCCCTCACTCATTACACATCCTGTTGGTTTTGTTTCTTTGGCGAATGCTGACTAAGAGGATAGCATACACTTTTCACAAAACTTTTACTAGACTTCCTGAAACGGAGTGATTAATCTTTCTGCTTTTTTGTATCCTACTGAAATTTGGCACAGAATTGCCCAATATACAATAAAACAGAAGAAGGGTTAAAAAAAAAAAAAGCTCAAGAAATACAACTATTTGAATAGTCAGCTGCTAAATAATTTTAGTAGCAGGAAATTTCTAAACGTGTGTAAAATAAAATGGGACAGTAGGACTTGAATAATGCCAAGGGAAGGCAAATATTTTTTGATTACAGGTTTTATGGGTTCAAAGATTTTAAAAAATATTGAAAACTACAAATTAGTAGAATTTTATTTGTTTGTTTGCTTGGTTGCTTAATTTTTGTAGTTCTAGTATACATTCCTTTTATTTTCATTTGTTTATGCTGCTAGTAACCTGGATCCATGTTTCTGAGCAGCTTAAATGATATTCTTCTATTTGACTATGCTGTCAATATGATCCCCTTCCCAGTCAGCCCTGTTCATACATCTGACTGCTCTTCTAGGTTGTGTTGTTTCCTGAAATTCTTCCTTCAGTGTTTTCTGTGACAATCTTACTTAAAATTCCATAGCTCATTTCACTCTCAGATTTAGCCATATTGGAAAAGAGTTGTAATTGCTATATTTGATAATAAAAGATATGTGTATTAAAGGATATCAATATTTGTAGCCCAAGGAGAGTCACAATTCAACATTCTGTCAGCTGGGTCAATCAGTTTTAATAATAATCACTAAAGGAGGTTGAGATAACCATATTGGGAGCTCTTGCTTGCTTCCAAATTAAGGGAGTTCCAAAGTCATACATTTGCATTAAGAAATCAAAAGTCCTTATGATATGAAAATATTTACTAATGAACTTCTGCTTACAAGATTAATCTCCACTTATGCTTCCTTTCCTCTTAGCACTGCTATGGTTTTTTGCTGCCTGTCTTGTGCCTTCTCCATCAGCCCTTTACCGATTTTTTGATGTTATACTAAAAATACAAACCAATTGCAAAGTGAAACTCTAAATCTCACAAAAACATGGATTTCATGAAGTCACTAAACACAATGTTGAACTTCTCAACCCTTTATTGCAAAAAGTACATTAGGCACAATTAAACCAGTTAACAATAGAAGACAGTGAAAGTCTACCCAGAAGATGGAATGCACAGTACTTCAAAAGAGATTGATTTGTGGCTAGGCACAATGGCTCACACCTGTAATCCTAGCTCTTTGAGAGGCCAAGGAGGGCTGATCACCTGAGGTCAGGAGTTCAAGGCTAGCCTTGCCAAAATGGTGAAACCATGTCTATACTAAAAATACAAAAATTAGCTGGGATCAGTGGCATGCACCTGTAATCCCAGCTAATTGGGAGGCTGAGGCAGGAGAATCGCTTGAACCTGGTATGAGGAGGTTGCAGTGAGCCGAGATGGTGCCATTGCACTCCAGCCTGGGCAACAGAGACTCTGGTTCAAAAAATAGAGAGAGAGAGAGAGAGATAGAGAGAGAGACAGAGAGATTGATTTAAATATCAAAGTACTAAGATATGTACTCAGAAAAACTGATGAATGTGAACACCTCGCAAGAAGAGGCAGCCTGAGTTCCAAAACTGAACCTGGAGTCTGATGTGTGAGGGCAGGAAGCATCCAGCACTGGAGAAACATGTAGGCTGGGAGGCTAGGCCAGTCTCTCTTTTCACGTTTTTCTGCCTGCTTATATTCTAGCCACACTGGCAGCTGATTAGATTGTGCCCACCCAGATTAAGGGTGGGTCTCCCTTTCCCATCCCACTGACTCACATGTTAATCTCCTTGGGCAACACACCCACAGACTTGTATTCAATCAAATTGACACTCAGTATCAACCATCACACAGGGCTTATATACTTTTCCTTTTTATTGTGAAATAAAATACAGATGGAGAAAAACCACACAAATTGTCTAGCTTTAAATTATTGAAGTCGAATACTTTCAACTTCCACCCAGGCCAAAATATAAAGTTTTGCCAGCCATTCTAGCAGCTTCTCCAGGTGACCTTTCCCCATCACACCTGTCCCTCTCTTGGAAATTAACCAGGTAACCTAATAGCTGCCAGCAACCTGGCAGTTGCTTCCTTCTGTCTTTTTTTTTTTTTTTTTTCTGACGGGGTCTGACTCTGTTTCCCAGGCTGGAGTGCGGTGGTGTAATCACGGCTAACTGCATCCTTAACCTCCTGGGTTCAAGAGATCCTCCTACCTCAGCCTCCCAAGTAGCTGAGACTACAGGTGTGTGTCACCACACCTGTCTATTTTTTTCTTTTTTTGTAGAGATTCAGGCCTTGCTATGTTGCCCAGGCTGGGTTCCTTCCTTCTTTATGGGTTCATCACTTGTGTGCATTATTAGACACTCTAGCTGGTTTTGCCTATTAAAAAAATTTGGTATGCCTTTTAATTTATGGGCTTATTTTCCATTTCATTCTTTGCCTTATTGCTTATCTGTTGTAAAACTTAAGGCATTTAACACAAAGTGTCCTGCAGTCTGGATTTTTGTTTTGAATCCTCATGGTGAAGTTCAACATTCTCTTTTGTCTTCTGTATTTCCTGAAAATTGGCAGCTAATTCCAGGGGCTTGATCAGACTCAGGTTTGATTTCATTGACCCATAATTCCTGGCTGTTTGCCTTTTTCTGATGTTAGGAGACATTGACACTCCTTGCCTCAATTCATTAAATCATTGCAGATTGCAACAGGGTGATGTTCTATTTCTATCATTTGGTTTTCAATTATTAGTTGAAATACCTTTTATAAAGAGATGCTTCTTTCATCTTCTATTTGTTTGGCTAGTAGCACTTGCTTATATATAAAAAACAAAATAAATGTTTGATTCTAGCCCTTTACCTGTTTTTAAGACACTAAATTGGTTCTATATCATCCTCTGAAGCTAAGCAATTCGTTTTGTATACATAGTTTTTACAAAAAAGAGGGAAGGAGTTTGAATAAATATTGGAAAAATTATTTTACCTGAAATGCTAGCTATCGTACCGGCTGATAAATAATTGTTATTTGGTTAACATAACCTAGGATTTCTCATTTTCCACACAGTAAGTTTTCTGTAAAACAAGACAAATTACTGCTGTTTGTCTGTACTATGACATAATGCACTGTATTAAATGACTATTTGTATGGAAGTTTCTATCCTTATATTTATATAAGAAACTTTATGTAACCATTCACTTGCTTTACAAATTCTTCAGGAGTATAACACACCAGAGTAACCTAATTAAGAGTTAATACGTAAGGATCTAAACTTGGCCAGACACATAATCTCACTTTATTTCTTGCATTCAAGGAGTAGAATAACATCCCCTCTAACAAATAACAAGAAATAACACACTCCTATGAAAAGGCTGTCCTTTGGTGGCCAGGCATTTTGGGACATGGAATCACAGCTCTAATCTGGGCCAAGCTGTTGTGGTTCCTGTTCCGTTATACCTAGCATACCACTGCTCCACTTCGTTAAAGGGGGCCACACATAGGAGTCTTTGTTTCCTCTCCGGTGGTGATCAAGTAAATGGAGCTTATTTTTTTCAGGCCTCAGACAGAATCAGAAACATAACTAAGCCTAAAAAAATCTTGTCCCCAGGGCCTTTCCAGCTAAAATCCTCTCAGACTAGCTAATGGAGTGTGTAGAGATTTAAAATAATTGTTCCTCATGCCCTTTGCAATCATAATAAACAGGTATTAGAAAATCTGTTGTGGTATCCTAGCCCAGTTTTCAACTCTGTTTCACAAACACTCTCTTGGTCTAGTAGCTACTTGCATAATTACTGGCATTTTAAGTAAAGAAACTTAAAAAAAATTTCAAACTCCACACTCTTTTCCATCATAAAAAAAAACAAAGGACAATTCTTAGCAACATTAAAAGGTGCTTTTTGTAAATAATCTATGAATTATATATCAAAGTTCAACACAAATGATTTGCCACTTGAGAGGTAAAATGATTCTTGCCTCTATTTTTGGCTTTGTTTTGATTGTATGTTATTTCCTAAATGATGCCACCAACTTAAGGGAGGTAAGGTATAAATGTGTGAAATGAAGAAAGCACAATTGCCATTTAATGTAGAAGAATAATATTGCTATTATGAACCCATGACTCTATACACTATTGATTAGAAGTTGAGCTGATCTTACCAAGTTTCTAACACCAGTGGCCTGAATCCGTAGAATTATTTCTTGTTGAAGCTGCCATTAGAAGTAGATTGACTGATTCCATTTAACCAGTGAGCAACCTGTCCTACCTGTGCCTACTTTCCTCTACCTGAGCAGATTCAAAGGTGAATAATGCATGTCCCATCCTTGAAGAATATATAGCCTAAAACAGTCATACTCAAAGTGTGGGCCATGGACCCATGCTGATCTACAAACTGTTTCTTACCCAGTCCACATGAAATAAGCATGTTAATTGAGAGTAAATTTTTAAGAACTATTGCAGCAACTTAACAGAGTAATTTTAAGTGTGTTCATTTTGTTCTGCTAGTAATTTATTCTTACTGCTTTTTTAATGTAGTGGTCCAAGACTCAGAGGAAATTGAAAAAAAAATTAGTTCTACATCACTCATAGTTTGATAGTACTGGTTACAAGCATGAGTCAAGTGTGTTCACAGATAACTACAGGTGGTTTGATCTTCTGTAAGTAGTTTGACCTTTCTTTTTCATCATTTTTGAATTAAGATATAATTCCTATGCCATAAAACCTGCCCCTTTAAATAAAATGTACAGTTCAGTAGTTTTTGGTATATCACAAGGTTGTATACTCCTCACCATTATCTAATTCCAGAACATTTTTATCACTGAAAAAGAAACCCCAAACCCATAAGCAGTCACTCCCATTTCTCCATTCCCCCAAGCCCTTGGTAAAAACACTAATCTACCTTTTGTCTTTGTAACAGAGATCTGCATATTCTAGCCATTTCCTATAAATAGAATTCTATAATATGTGGCCAATATGTGGCCTTTTGTGTCTGAATTCTTACACCTAACATAATATATTCAAGGTTCATCCAAGTTTTGGCAAGTATCAGTAATTTCTCCCTTTATATGACAGAATGATATTTTAATTTACTGATACCACATATTGCTTATCCAGACATCTGTTGATGAACATTTGGGTTCTTTCCACTTTTCAGCTATTGTCAATAATGCTGCTATGAGCATTTCTGTACAATTTTTCTCCGAACATACATTTTCAACTTTGGGGGGTATATATCCAGGAGTGGAATTACTGGGTCATATGGTAACTATGTTTAACTGTTTGAGGAAGTGACAAACTGTTTCCAAGTGGCTGCACTATTTTGCATTTCAACAGCAATGTGTGAGGTTTTCAACTTCTCTACATCTTTGCCAACACATCTTGTTCCTCCTTTCATTATAGCCATTCTGGTGGCTGTGAAGTAGTATTTCATTGTGGTTTTGATTTGCATTCCCCTAATGACTAACACGAATGACTAACAATCTTGAATGACTTTTCATGTACTTTTTGTTCATTTATATGTCTTCTTTGGATAAATGTCTATTCAAGCACGTTGTTCATTTTTAAATTGAGTTTTTGTTTTTTTTAATTGTTAAATGATATAACTTCTGTATATATTCTGGATACTAGACCTTTATTGAATACATGATTTGCAAATATCTTTTTCCATCTGTAGGTCTTTTCATGTTCTGAACAGCATCCCTTAAAGTAAAAATGTTTTCAATTTTGATGAAGTAAAATGTACATATACTTTTCTTTTTTTATGTTTTAGGTGTTAAATCTAAGAAACCATTGTCCAGTCCAAGGTCATGAAGAATTATAACTATGTTTTGTTCTAACAGTTTAATAATCCTAGCTGGACATTTAGGCCTCTCATCTATTTTGAGTTAATTTTTGTATATGGTGTTAGTTAGGGGTCCAAATTCATTTTTTCATGTGGATATCTGGTTATCACAGGACCATTTGTTGAAAAAGACTATTATTTCTCCACTGAATTGTCTTGGCACCCTTGTGGAAAATCAGTTACTTCATTAATGAATGTATGAATTTGTGTTTGAACTCTTAAGTCTATTTCGTTAATCTATATGTCTGTCCTTACGCCACGTTTTGAAATCTGGGAATATAAGTCATCCAGGTTAGTTCCTCATTTTTTATTATAGTTTTGGCTATTGTATATTCTGTGAGTTTTTATATGTATTATGATATAATCTTGTAAATTTTTTCCAAAAAAAAGCCAGCTGAGATATTGATAGGAATTTCATTGAATTTCTAGATTAATTTGTAGAGTATCACCATTTAAAAAATATTAAATCTTTTCTGACTAGTGATGATAGAATGTCTCTCCATTTAATTAGGCCTTTTAAAATTTCTTTCAATTTTGTAGTGTTTAGTGCAAAGTCTTGCAACTCTGTTGTTATTTATTTCTAACTATTTTATTCCTTTTGGTCTTATTTTAAATGGGACTGTTTTCTTAGTTTTATATTTAGATTATTCATTCTTAGTGAACAGAAATATAATTGAGTTTTGTATATTGATATTGTGTCTTGTTACCTCACTGAACTAAATTATTAGCTCTAATAGTTTTTGTGTGTGTATATGTGTGTATTCCTTAGGATTTTCTATAAACAAGATCATGTCATCTGTGAATAATGGTAGTTTTATTTCTTCTTTTCAATTTGGATGTCTTTAATTTCTTTTTCTTGTTTAATTGCCTTGGTTAGATCCTTCAGTACAATGCTGAATAGAAGTCATAAAAGGAGACATCCTTTTCTTTTTGCTGATCTTACTGATGACCCTTCTCTTTTAATCAGAGATTTATAAAATGTGAGCTGTATCTTCACTGTATTTGCAACTCAGTATCTCCTGTGGGGATTCACTCTTATCATTTCTCAGGCTATCCATTATCTTAACACTTTAATAAATATATAAAGAATAATTATTCTTTTTGTTAAAATATAAGTAAACCCAGACAAGGATAATAAATATTATAATATCTGTATACACAATAATTTCTTACAAATTCAAAAGATAATCCACACAATGTTAAAGAGCTAGCTTTCTTGTAATTTATCATTAACTGTAAGTTTTGTTATCATTACTTTAATGAACCATTGTGATGTAAGTAAATTACAGGACATAGTTCAGAGGTGAGGTGGTAAGGAGAAAACAGGTGACTTTTGGTTGCTCAGAATCTACTTATTAAGCAAGCAGAATTTAGAATTTTAGGATTTCAAGGTTGGAATGGTAAATTCACAAAGTTCAATCATCATCTGATGTTTGAATCCCCCTATAGATACCTTTTCTAAGTATTTACGAAACCTGTAATTCAATCTCTCTAGTGAGAAGAAACTATCATAAAGATCACCCATTGCACCTAAATTTAGAGTATTTTTTGTTTCTGTTTTGTTTTGTTGTTGAAATGAA
This sequence comes from Sapajus apella, assembly GCF_009761245.1. Taxonomy (NCBI): domain Eukaryota; kingdom Metazoa; phylum Chordata; class Mammalia; order Primates; family Cebidae; genus Sapajus; species Sapajus apella. The sequence goes on from NW_022437064.1 coordinate 816,207, forward strand.
GTCTCGCTCTGGCACCAAGGCCAGAGTGCAGTGGTGTGATCTCAGCTCACTTCAACCTCTGCCTCACTGCAACCTCTGCCTCTGGGGTTCCAGCGATTTTCCTGCCTCAGCCTCCAGAGTAGCTGGGACGACAGGCATGCACTACTACGTCCCCCTAATTTTTGTATTTTTTAGTAGAGATGGGGTTTCACCATATTGGCCAGGCTGGTCTTGAATGCCTCACCTCATGATCTACCCACCTTGGCCTCCCAAAGTGTTTATTGTTTTAATGACTTAAATTATTTTTCTCATTAAAACTTCCTGCAGAGTGGGCTGAGGCAAGGAAAATGAGACAGATCATTATTATTCTTATTATTAGTAGTAGTACAGTTGGTTAAAAAGTTAAAATTAATTGCTCACAAGTTATTTAAAGTTAATAACTATTAGTTTAGAAAATGAAATAAGATGGAAAATAAAAAATAAACACAATAGGAAGTATTTTTGAAATTAATGGCCAATTTTCCAACTATTGGGTCACAGTGATCTTAGAATCATATGTATAGCAGGAAAAAAATCAGTCAAAACATTTGTGGAGGACCTTTGCTGTAAGTGCAACAAGTAAGAAAGACTTATGATAGATATATTTTCTTTTAAGGAATTTACAATATCCTTGGATAGGTAAGATAAGAATGTAGAAAATAACAGAAAATATGAGGGCACCAAATAATGTGCACCAGTGAAAAAGTTAAAAATAATAAGATTCAAGGCTTTCTGAGAAGTGAGTGCTGGTCAATGGACATATTTACTGGGGGATGAAAGACATGGAAAGGGGGCGGGGCCTTGGAGGATTCAAGGGACTGATAGGATGCCATGGGGATGAGGCAAGGGAGTAATTTCAGGTTAAAGACTAGGAGGAGGAGGGTGTGAGCAGAGATCTGGAGCAGAAAGGAGAAGAATGCCTAGAGGCAAGTTGGGTAACTGAAGGAGATAAGGTTTGACAAGGTAAAAATGGTCCAAATGGTTGAGGGCTAGACACAGGAATTCAGATTTTGTCTTACAAAGATTTAAGAGTTTGAATTAGGAAATAATTTGCCTTAGAAACTGTAAACACCCAGAAAAATGCAAAAGACAGCAGTTATGTAGACTTTGTGATTGTTGTAGAATTTCAGAATGGAAATGAATAATCTGACTATGCAGACAGTGATGGGGATGAAAAAGCAGGGATGGATGTTAGTGAAGTTGCACAAGAGGAATCAAAAGCATCTGGTAAATTGATCTAGGGGTCTGGGGCAGGTAACTTTCAAACTTTTTGATGATGATCATTATAAGAAATGCATTATATGTTTCATTTATAATTACATATACATATATAATACATTTATAAAAAACAGAAATGAAAATTCTAAGAAACAGTAATTTTGATATACATTGATATTTGTTTCCTTCCATTATATTAAAAATATACTGATATTAATTCATTGAAATGATTTTATAAACCATCCTCAATTTGAATACAGTGTTTTTAGGGGTAATAATTTAAAGGATACCAGACAGTTTTCCTTCTTCAAGATCTCTTACTAATGTTGCATTTCTAGAATTGGAAATTAAAATTTTGGTCCTGTGTTAAAGCAAATATCTTTGGAAAGGCATAAACTTTGCAACCTTTTACCTTACACTGAGTAATTTATTATCTTTCCTGGAAATCATGTTACTTTAGAGCAGAGAGTAGGGAAAATATGGAAGCCTGAGATGTTTGTCTGAAAGGTTGCCAAAGGCAAGAAGATGTTGAAACAGAAATGTCCACTTTACCATTTTACATAGAAGTTACTTCAATAAGTACAAGATAAAATTAATATTCACTCATTCATTCTCACTTAATCTTAGTCAAAAAACTGAGAAGCAATAACATTCTTTCTCTGAATAAGGAAGAAAGATGGGGAGAAAGGTAGAACCAGGATTGTCAAATAGAATAGTAATCCATTGTTTCTTAGCCATGAGGAGAAGGTGCTAACTAGTACATCTGGAAGGTGGAGGACTGGAGAGGAGAGGTTTGGAATTACCAGGAATAGGAATGGAGGGAGAGAGTGGGAGTGTAACTGTGTTAGGAGAGAGTTACATGTCAATATATCAAGTCAATGAGCCATGATAAACATGACTCTAGTCCCCAGGTTTAGGCAAGTTGCTTAGTCTGGGTCCTCTATCTTTTGTTGCCAAGACTCTACTTCACTAGATTAACTTGTCAAAACAAACCAGTACATGGAACATTAGGAAAACTGGTTCGAAAATTCATCCATGGTATTGTCAAGAGAAGAGAAGAGTTAGGCAGTTAGTGTTCTTCTAGTGGTTCCATAGATTCGAGGAAAATCATATTGGAGAAAGGGCATAGGACACATGCCTCAGTTTATGTGTGTGGAGAAGGATGCTCTCTGGATGGCTGTGATAATCCCAGGTGTCTCACATCACCAGCTTCAATTTTGTGTGTGGTCTGCATCTCCATGATTTTGCCTAGGCTGAGGTGTCAGTCATGAACACTATAGGGTTATTTTGCACCAGGCTGCTTCATCATATCTAGAATATGCAAATTTCACTCTTAGATTTGAGATGTCAATTTAGTAGAAACAGGCGTCAATGAGTGAAGTCAAATAATTTAAATGGTGCACAATGGGTGTATTACATTTTATCATAGCACTGACTCCTGGTATCAGTTGTGTAAGATTCCTTTTCTCTTGAAAGACCAATACCCTTAGAAGAAAGGTATTCTTCTTTTATTGAAGGTATTCTTCATCAATCTTCTCTTATTAATGCCTCCCTTAAAAGGAGGCATTAAGCTTACATATTTGTAACTTGATGCTTAAAATTTATAATTAAAAATTTCCCCTTAATTTGGAGTAAATTCTGTAGAGCTAGAATAAAAGATGAATTGTCTTTGTCAATTTTCAGAGCAGGAGCCAGATAGAATCATGTGGCCATCATTTTAGTTATGCTTTCTTCTCAGAACTATACCTGCTCAAGTGCCTAAGGAGATGCCCAAGGCACAGTTCAAACGCTCTATTTCTAATCTCTGGTTTGAGTTTGGGAGGAAGAATGTGGACTTGGCCTGAAATTGTGAAGGAAGAGAGGGATGTGTGTGACTCCCCTCCCCATGTTCAGGGACTTTGCCATCAAAGCCTTGCAGTATTCCAGGAGTCCCCACTTGCCTTAGAATGAAGGAAAGAGAATTTAGCTGAATGGAAGAATCAGGAATTCTCCCTGAATATTGTTCACTCTTCTGGAAAGGGGGCTGAAGCCAAGTAGCCAAGTGGTCTCGCTCACTGGGTCCCACTCCCACGGAACCCAGCAAGCTAAGAACCAATGACTTGGAATTTTCACTGCAAGCACTGTAGTCTGAAGTCGACCTGGGGCAATAGAGCTTGGTGGGGAGAGGGGCATTTGCCATTACTGAGGCTTAAGTAAGTGATTTTCCCCTGACAGTGCTAAGGAGGCCAGGAGGTTTGGACTGGGTGAAATTCACCACAGCACAGCAGAGTGGCTACGGCTAGACTGCCTCTCCACATTCCTCCTCACAGGGCAGGGCATCTAGGAAAGAAAGGCAGCAGCCCTGGTCAGCAGCTTATAGATAAAACTCCCATCTCCCTGGGACAGAGCACCTGTGGGAAGAGGTGGCTTTGGGTGCAGCTTCAGCAGACTTAAATGTTCCTGCCTGCCGGCTCTGAAGAGTGCAGTGGATCCTGAAAAGGAGGGTTCTCCTAGCACACTGTTCAAGCTCTGCTAAGGGACAGACTGCATCCTCGAGTGGGTCCCTGACCTCTATGCCTCCTTATTGGGAAAGACCTCTCAACAGTGATTGACAGACACCTCATACAGGAGAGCTCTGGCTGACACCAGGCCAGTGCCCCTCTGGGACGAAGCTTCTAGAGGAAGGAGCAGGCAGCCATTTTTGCTGTTCTGTAGCCTCCACTGGTGATACCCAGGCAAACAGGGTCTGGAGTTGACCACCAGCAAACTGCTGCAGACCTGCAGAAGAGGGGCCTGACTGTTAGAAGAAAAACTAATGAACAGAAAACAACAACATCGATATCAACCAAAAGAACCCCCAACAAAAACCCCATCCAAAAGTCATCAGCCTCAAAGATCAAAGGTAGATAAATCCATGAAGATGAGGGAAAACCAGCACAAAAATGCTGAAAATTCCCCAAACCAAAATGCCTCTATTTCTCCAACTGATCACAACTCCTCTCCAGCAAGGGCACAAAACTAGATGGAGAATGAAACTGATGAATTGACAGAAGTAGGCTTAAGAAGGTGGATAAAAAACTCCTCTGAGCTAAAGGAGCATGTTCTAACCTAATGCAAGGAAGCTAAGAACCTTGATAAAAGGTTACAGAAACTGCTAACTAGAATAACCAGTTTAGAGAAGAACATAAATGACCTGATAGATCTGAAAAACACAGCACGAGAACTTGATGAAGCATACACAAATATCACTAGCTGAATCGATCAAGCAGAAGAAAGGATATCAGAGATTAAAGATCAACTTACTGAAATGAGGCGTGAAGACAAGATTAGAGAAAACAGAATGAAAAGGAATGAACAAAGCCTCCAAGAAACATGGGACTATGTGACAAAACCAAACCTACAATTGATTGGTGTATCTGAGAGTGACAGAGAGAATGGAACCAAGTTGGAAAACACACTTCAGGATATTATCCAGGAAAACTTCCCCAACTTAGCAAGACAGGACAACATTCAAATTCAGGAAATTCGGAGAACACTACTAAGATACTCTTTGAGAAAAGCAACCTCAAGAGACATAATCATCAGATTCTCCAAGGTTGAAATTAAGAAAAAAATGTTAAGAGCAAACAGAGAGAAAGGTCAGGTTACCTAAAAAGGGAAGCCCATCATACTAACAGTGAATCTCTCTGCAGAAATCCTATAAGCCAGAAGAGAGTGGGGCCAATATTCAACATTCTTAAAGAAAAGAATTTTCAATCCAGAATTTCATATCCAGCCATCTAAGCTTCATAAGCAAAGGAGAAATAAAATCATTTACAGACAAGCAAATACAGAGGGATTTTGTCATAACCAGGCCTGCCTTATAAGAGCTCCTGAAGGGAGCACTAAATATGGAGAGGAAAAACTGGTACCAGCCACTACAAAAACATACCAAAATATAAAGACTGCTTCAACTAATGTGCAAAATAACCAGCTAACATCATGATGACAGGATCAAATTTACACATAACAATATTAATCATAAATGTAAATGGGCTACATGCCCCAACTGAAAGACACAGACTGGCAAATTGGATAAAGAGTCAAGACACATCAGTGTTCTGTATTCAGGAGACCCACCTCACATGCAAAGACACACTTAGGCTCCAAATAAAGGGATGGAAGAATATTTACAAGCAAATGGAAAGCAAAAAAACAAAACAAAACAAACAAACAAAAAAAACAGGGATTGCAATCCTAGTTTCTGATAAAACAGACTTTTTTTAAACCAACAAAGTTCAAAAAAGCAAAGAAGGGCATTATATAATGGCAAGGGGACCAATGCAACAAGAAGAGCTAACTATCCTAAATATGTATGCACCCAATACAGGAGCACCCAGATTCATAAAACAAGTTCTTAGAGATCTACGAAGAGACTTAGGCTCCCATGCAATAATAGTGTAAGACTTTAACACCCCACAGTGTCAATATTAGACAGATCAATGAGACACAAAATTAACAAGGAAATTGAACTCAGCTCTGGATCGACCAGTCCTAATAGACATCTACAGAACTTTCCAACCCAAATCAACAGGATATGCATTCTTCTCAGCACCACATTGCACTTATTCTAAAATCGACAAAATAATTGGAAGTAAAACGCTCCTCAGTAAATGCAAAATAATGGAAACTGGCCGGGCACGGTGGCTCATGCCTGTAACCCTAGCACTTTGGGAGGCCGAAGAGGGCAGATCACGAGATCAAGAGTTCTAGTCCAGCCTGTCCAACATGGTGAAACCCTGCCTCTACTAAAAATACAAAAATTAGCTGGGCTTGGTGATGCATGCCTGTAATCCCAGCTACTCGGGCAGCTGAGGCAGGAGAATTGCTTGAACCTAGGAGGTGGAGGTTGCAGTGAGCCAAGAATGTGTCACTGCACTCCAGCCTGAGCAAGGAATAAGATTCCGTCTCAAAACAAACAAAACAAAACAAACAAAAAAACCCCCTAGATATCATAACAGTCTCTCAGACCACAGTGCAATCAAGTTAGAACTCAAGATTATGAAACACACTCAAAACAGCACAACTACATGGAGATTGAACAACCTGCTTCTGAATGACTACTGGGTAAATAATGAAATTAAGGCAGAAATAAAGAAGTAATTTGAAACTGATGAGAAGAAAGACAAAACATACCAGAATCTCTGGGACACAGCTGAAGCAGTGTTAAGAGGGAAATTTATAGCACTAAATGCTCACATCAGAAAGGTAGAAAGATCTGAAATCGACACCCGAACCTCGCAATTAAAAGAACCAGAGAGGCAGGAGCAAACAAATTCAAAACCTAGCAGAAGACAGGAAATACTAAGATCAGAGCAGAATTGAAGGAGATAGAGACACGAAAAACTCTTCAAAAAAATCATTGAACTATTTTTTGAAAAGATTAACAAAATAGACCGCTAGCTGGACTAATAAAGAGGAAAAGAGAGAAGAATCAAATGGACACAATAAAAAATGATTAAGGGGATATCATCACTGATCCTATGGATATGCAAACTACCATCAGAGAATACTATAAACACCTCTACACAAATAAACTAGAAAATCTAGAAGAAATGGATAAATTTTTGGACACATACACCCTCCCAACTCTAAACCAGGAAGAAGTTGAATTTCTGAATAGACCAGTAAGAAGTTCTGAAATTGAGGCAGTAATTAATAGCCTACCAACCAAAAAATATCCAGGACCAGATGGATTCATAGCCGAGTTCTACCAGAGGTACAAAGAGGAGCTAGTACCATTCCTTCTGAAACTATTGCAAACAATAGAAAAAGAGGGACTCTTCCCCATCGTCCTGATAACAAAACCTGGCAGGGACACAACAAAACAAGAAAATTTCAAGCCATTATCCCTGAAGAACATCGATGCAATAATTCTCAATAAAATACTGGCAAACCAAATCCAGCAGTACATCAAAAAGCTTATCACCACAGTTAGGTCATCTTCATCCTTGGAATGCAAGGGTGGTTCAACATACACAAATCACTAAATGTAATCCATCACATAAACAGAACCAATGACAAAAAACAAATGATTATCTCAATAGATGTAGAAAAGGCCTTTGATAAAATTCAACATTTCTTTATGCTGAAAACTCTCAATAAACTGGGTATTGATGGAACATATCTCAAAATAATAAGAGCTATTAATGACAAACCCATAGCCAATATCATACTGAATGGGCAAAAGCTGGAGGCATTCCCTTTGAAAACTGGCACAAGACAAGGATGCCCTCTCTCACCACTCCTATTCAACATAGTATTGAAAGTTCTGGCAAGGGCAATCAGGCAAGAGACAGAAATAAAGGATATTCAAATAGGAAGAGAGGAAGTCAAATTGTCTCTGTTTCCAGATGACATGATTGTATATTTAGAAAACCCCATTGTTGGCTGGGCATGGTGGCTCATACCTGTAAACTGAGCACTTTGGGAGGCCAAGGCAGGTGGATCACCTGAGGTTGGGAGTTCGAGACCAGCTTGACCAACATGGAGAAACCTGTCTCTACTAAAAATACAAAATTAGGCAGGCATGGTGGCACATTCCTGTAATCCCAGCTACTCGGAAAGCTGAGGCAGGAGAATTGCTTGAACTCAGGAGGTGGAGGTGGCAGTGAGCCGAGATTGTGCCATTGCACTTCAGCCTGGGCAGCAAGAGTGAAACTCCGTCTCAAAAATAAAAAATAAAAAAATAAAATAAAATAGGCTGGGCACAGTAGCTCACACCTGTAATCCCAGCACTTTAGGAGGCTGAGGTGAGTGAATCATGAGGTCAGAAGTTCAAGACCAGCCTGGCTAAGATGGTGAAAGCCTGTCTCTATTAAAAATACAAAAATTAGCAGGGCACAGTGGCAGGCACCTATAATCCCAGCTACTTAGGAGGCTGAGGCAGGAGAATTGCTTGAACACCAGTGGCAGAGGTTGCAGTGAGCTGAGATCACAACACTGCATCCAGCTTGGGTGATAGAGTGAGACTCCATCTCAATATAATAATAATAATAATAATAATAATAAATAAAATAAATAAAGAAAACTATTGTCTTAGTCCCAAAACTCCTTAAGCTGATAAACAAGTTCAGCAAAGTCTCAGGATACAAAAATCAATGTGCAAAAATCACAAGCATTCCTATACGCCAATAATAGAAAAGAAGAGAGCCAAATCATGAGTGAACCCCCATTCACAATCATTACAAAGAGAATAAAATACCTAGGAATACAATTTACAAGGGATGTGAAGGACCTCTTCAAGGAGAACTACAAACCACTGCAGGATGAAATAAGAGAGGACACGAACAAATGGAGAAACATCACATGCTCTTGGATAGAAAGAATCAATATCGTGAAAATGGCCATACTGCCCAAAGTAATTTACAGATTCAATGCTATTCCCATCAAGTTACCATTGACTTTCTACACAGAATTAGAAAAAAACTATTTTCAATTTCATATGGAACCAAAAAGAGCATGTATAACCAAGATAATCCTAACCAAACCAAACCATACCAAACCAAACAAAACTGGAAGCATCACACTGCCTGGCTTCAAATTATACTACAAGACTACAGTAACCAAAACAGCATGGTACTGGTACCAAAACTAATATATAGACCAATGGAATAGAACAGGGGCCTCAGAAATGATGTCACATATCTATAATTATCTGATCTTCGACAAACCTGAGGAAAACAAGCAGTGGGGGAAGGGATTCCCTATTTAACGAATGGTTCTGGGAAATCTGGCTAGCCACATGCAGAAAACATAAACTGGACCCCTTCCTTACACCTTATACAAAAATTAACTGAAGAAGTATTAAAGACTTAAATGTAAAAACGAAAACCATAAACACCCTAGAAGAAAACCTGGTAATACCATCCAAAACATAGGCATGGGTAAAAACTTCATGACTAAAACACCAGAAACAATTGCAACAAAAGCCAAAATTGACAAATGGGATCTAATTAAACTGAAGAGCTTCTGCACAACAAAAGAAACTATCATCAGAGTCAACAGGCAACCTACAGAATGAAAGAAAATTTATAATCTATCCATTTGAGAAAGATCTAATATCCAGAATCTATAAGGAACTTAAATTAATGAGAAAATAAACAACCGCATCAAAAAGTTAGCAAAGATTATGAACAGACACTTCTATAAAGAAGACATTTATGTGGCCAACAAACATATGAAAAAAGCTCATTATCACTGGTCATTAGAGAAATGCAAATCAAAACCACAATGAGATGCCATCTCATGCCAGTTAGAATAGCCATTATTAAAAAGTCAGGAGACAACAGAATCTGGAGAGGATGCAGAGAAATAGGAGCGCTTTTACACTGTTGGTGAAAGTGTAAATTAGTTCAACCATTGTGAAAGAGAGTGGGGCAATTCCTCAAGGATCTAGAACTAGAAATACCATTTGACCCAGCAATCCCATTGCTGAGTATATAAAAGGATTATAAATCATTCTAATTTAAAGACACATGCACATGTATATTTACTGCAGCACTATTTACAATAGCAAAGACTTGGAACCAAACCAAATGTCCATCAATGATAGACAAATAAAGAAAATGTGGCACATATACAGCATAGAATACTATGCAGCCATAAAAAAGGATGAGTTCATGCCCTTTGCAGGGACATGGATGTAGCTGGAAACCATCATTCTTGACAAACTAATACAGAAACAGAAAACCAAACACCCCATATTCTCACTCATAAGTGGGAGTTTAACTGTAAGAACACATGGACACAGGGAGAGGAACATCACACACTGGGGCCCGTCAGAGGTAGGAGACATTAGGACTAATACCTAATGCTGGCAGGGCTTAAAATCTAGATGCTGAGTCAATAGGTGCAGCAAACCACCATGGCACATGCACACCCATGTAACAAACCTGCACATTCTGCATATGTATCCCAAAACTTAAAATAAAAAATAAAATAAAATAAAGTACACCTACCATAAAATGGAGCCATTCCACTCCTAGGTAATTAAACAAAAATAAATAAATAAATAAGCATGCATCCAGACCAAGACTTGTATGTGAATGTTAATAACGATTTCCTTTGTAACAGTGAAAAATAGAAAACCCAAATCGTCATTTGCAGATGCCCAGATAAACAAATTGTAGGCTATCCAAACAATGGAATACCATTAAGCAATAAAAACAATGAACTTCGGATACATACAACAAAAATGAATTGTACAATCATTATGCTGAATAAAAATAAGCCATAAAAAGTTAAAAAAAAAAAAAGACCATACTTTTTACGTTACAAAATATCATTCCCCGGGAAACTTTGTTTTCTCCCCTTAACCTTTTTGGGAAAATTTTATTGTTTCTAAAGTTCCAAGATCTGGGAATCACTGTTTTGTTCAGTATCAATCATAATCCTAAAAGACATAGTCCCAAATGTTGAAATCCTGAAAGTCCAAAATCCCTAAAAATTGATAAAAACTAAACTCCTGAAAATTACGATCCTGAAGATTAAACTCCAGATATTTAAATCCTGAAAGCTGAATTCTAGGGAAGGGATTAGTGTGTTTTTGATTGTATGCAAGCATTATGTTTGTTGCATCACGTTAGGCAGAACTATTACCTTGTTACCATCATTATTTGGAAATTAAGTATGGTTTAAGGAGCTGCATGTGGGTGCCAAGTTTTGTGGATTTAATTTTAGGTGTTAACTTGACTGGATTAAGGAATACGTAGAAACCTGGTAAGGCATTATTTTGGCTATGTGTGTGAAGGTATTTCTGGAGAAGATTAGTGTGTATGTCTGAGTGGATTAGGTGGGGAAATCCTTCCCTCTGTGCTGGTGGACAACATCTAATTGGCAGGGGGCCCAGAGTGAACAAATACAGAAGGGAAGTTGGTCTCTCTTTAGAGCCTCGCCTCACCTCGCCCTCTCCCTTGCCCTAGACCTAGCCCTCGCCCTCGCCCTGTTCTTTAGATGGTCTCACTCTGTCCTCCTGGCTGGAGCGCAGTGGTGCAGTCTCGGGTGACTACAACTCTCCACCTCCTGGGTTCAAGCGATTCTCATGCCTCAGCCTCCTAAGTAGCTGAGATTATAGGTGTGAGCTGTCATGCTGGCTAATTTTTGGTAGTTTTTAGTAGAAATGGGGTTTCACCATGTTGGCCAGGCTGGTCTCAAACTCCTGACCTCAAATGATCCTCCTGCCTTCACCTGCCAAAGTGCTTGGATTACAGCTGTGAGCCACCATGCCTGGCCTGGGACAGACTTTTCTTCTGCTTCCTTGAACATCAGAACTCCAGGCTTGCTGACTGTTGGACTCCCGAGCTTACAACAGTGCTTCCCCCAGCTTCTGAGACTTTTGGCTTCATACAGAATTATAATATTGGCTTTACTGGTTCTGAGTCCTTCTGAGTTGGACTAAGCTGCATTACTTGTATTCCAGTCTCCAGTTTACAGACTGTTGGACTTCTCAGCCACCATAATTGCATGAGCCAACTCCCCTATTAGAACCCCTGTCATGTATCTATGTACATATTTTACTGGTTTTGTTTCTCTGACTAACCTGACTAACACAGATTTGATATTGGGAAAGCCAAATAGTATTCCTTCTTACTGTATTTCTTGAAACACAAAGGAAGAGATCTGTGAAATTGTCCCCTTGCAAAAAGACTGGGATAAATTAAGCGTACAAAGCTACTTAACTATGAAAGATATATGTTTGAAAACTAATTACTGGTGTTGTGAAAGCAGAAAATTGTTTAATTGCAATGGCCAAGCAATAAACAGACTTTCAAATGGACAGCATATATTTAAAAAATTTATAGGTCACAATCACTCTCTAAATACAATTGCAGCAAGTATTTCAATCATAGAAGTGAAAACACAGAAGAAATTACTTCTGCCAAATTATTCAATCACATATGACTTCTGCCCCTTCACATAGTGCCAATTTGTTATGCTATATATCTTATCTTTGCATTATTTCCAATACTGGAGGTATAAATTGTGTGATGACTTTTAGAGAGTGCTATTTTACACAATTTTTTTTTTTTTTGCAAATTTAATTCCAAAAAAGTTCATTGGTACAAGGTTTTTTCTGTGTAAGCATTGTGTATGTACATAAAAATGTTGAAATTTCCTCAATAAATGAAGATATGTCCCTTTTGTACATCTGCATTTGTGAAAGATAAAATTCTCAAGCTCTCAACTCTTTGGTGACTGCATACGTGGTGGTGACCCATGGTGGTCTTTGATTGATCTCACTGAAAGATTAGGTTGCCTGTCATGGTGTTTCAGATGACTGCAGTTATAAAGCTGGGTGCTCACAATTACCAACTATAGTGCTATGGGTTTATATATTTTGCTTTTGATATATTTCTTATTTTAAAAATAAACTTTTATGTTCAGGGGTACATGTGCAGGTTTGTTATATAGATAAACTCCTGCCATGGAGTTTATTGTACAGATTATTTCGTTACCCAGGTGCTAAGTCTAGTAATGATTAGTTATTTTTTTTAGATCCTCTTTATCCTCTTACCTTGGATCACCCTCAGGTAGGCCCCAGTGTCTGTTGTTCCCCTTTTTGTGTCCATGTGTTCTTACCATTTAGCTCCCACTTATAAGTGAGAACATGTGATATTTGTTTCTGTTCTTGGATTAGTTTGCTAAGGATAATGGTCTCCAGTTCCATCCATGTTCTGGTGAAAGACATGACGATTTTTTATGGCTGCATAGTATTCCATGGTATATATGTATCATATTTTCTTTGTCCAGTCTATCATTGATGGGCATTTAGGTTGATTCTATGTCTTTGCAATTGTTAATAATGTTGCAGTGAACATTCGGGTGCATGTGTCTTTGTGGCAGAATGATTTATATTTCTTTGGATATATGCCTAAGTAACGGGATTGCTGGGTTGAATCATAGTTCAGTTTTTAGCTCTTTGAGGAATCACCACACTGCTTTCCACATAATTGGACTAATTTACACTCTCACTAACAGTGTACAAGTGTTCCCTTTTCTCTGAAACCTTGCGAGCATCTTTTATTTTTTGACTGTTTAATAATAGTCATTCTGACTGCTATGAGATGGTATCTCATTGTGGTTTTGGTTTTCATTTCTCTAATGATCAGTGATATTAAGGGTTTTTTTTTTCATATACTTGTTGGCCACATTATGTCTTCTTTTGAAAAGTGTCTATTCATGTGCTTTGTCCAATTTTTCTTATGGGGATGTTTGTTTTCTTTCCTGTAAATTTGCTTAAGTTTCTTATAGATGCTGGAAATTCGACCTTTGTCAGAAGCATAGTTTGCAAATATTTTCTCCCATTCAGTATGTTTGTTTCTGGATGTTTGTTTACTCTATTGATAATTTCTTTTGCTGTACAGAAGCTCTTAAGTTTGATTAGATCCCATTTGTCAATTTTTGCTTTTGTTGTGATTGCTTTTGGCATCTTTGTTACAAAATTTTTCCAGTTCCTATGTCCAGATTGGTATTACCTAGGTTATCTTCCGGGGTTTTTGAATTTGGGGTTTTATATTAAAGTCTTTAATGCATCTTGAGTTGATATTTGTATATGATATAAAAAAGGAGTCCACTTTCAGTCTTCTGCATATGGCTAGCCAGTTATCCCAGCACTATTTATTGAATAGGGAGTCTTTTCCTCATTCCTTGTTTCTGTCAGCTTTGTCGAAGATCAGATTGTTGTGGATGTGCAGGTTTATTTCTGGGTTCTCTATTCTTTTCCATTGGTCTATGCATCTGTTTTTGTATCAGTACCATGCTGTTTTGGTTACTATAGCCCTGTAGTATAGTTTCAAGTTGGGAAACATGATGCTTCCTGTTTTGTTCTTTTTGCTTAGGATTGTCTTGTCTATTAAGGCTCCTTTTTGGTTCCATATAAATTTTAACGTAATTTTTTTCTAGTTATGTGAAAAATGTCATTGGCAGTTTGACAGGTATAGCACTGAATATGTAAATTGCTTTTGTCAGTATGGTCATTTTAATGATATTGATTCTTCCTATCTATGAGAATGGGAGGTTTTTCCATTCGTTTGTGTCATCCCTGATTTCTTTGAGTAGTATTTGTAATTCTCATTGTAGACATCTTTCACCTCCCTAGTTAATGATATTCCTAGGTATTGTATTCTTTTTGTGGCAATTGTGAATGGGATTACATTCCTGATTTGGTTCTTGGCTTGGCCATTGTTGGTGTATAGGAATGCTAGTGATTTTTGTATGTTCATTTTGTATCCTGAAAGTTTGCTGAAATTGTTTATCAATTGAAGGGCTTTTGGGCTGAGACTATGGGGTTTCTAGACATAGAATCATGTTGTCTGCAAACAGGGATAGTCTGACTTCCTCTCCTCCTATTTGGATCCCTTTCATTTCTTTCTCTTGCTTGGGCTTCCAATACTATGTTGAATAGGAGTGATGAGAGAGGAGATCCTTGTCTTATGCTGGCTTTCAAAGGGAATGCTTTCAGCTGTTCCCCAAGTCATATTTCTTTATAAATATAGCTTGTCTGTCTGTTTTCTTGTTTTTTTGTTTTTTGAGATGGAGTCTTGCTGTGATGCCCAGGCTGGAGTGCAGTGGTGCAGTCTCAGCTCACTGCAACCTCTGCTTCCCGGGTTTAAGCGATTCTCCTGTCTCAGCCTCCTGAATAGCCGGGATTACAGGCGCCTGCCATCATGTGCTGCTAATTTTTGTATTTTTAGTAGAGACAGGGTTTCACCATGTTGGCTAGGCTGAGCTCAAACTCCTGACCTCGGGTGATCCACCTGCCTTGGCCTCCCAAAGTGTTGGGATTACAGGCATGAGTCACTGCGCCTGGCCAGTTTGTCTGCTTACAACTGCCACACTTGTGCAACTGTTGTTAGTATACCTGAATGTTTATTCTTGCAAAAATATGTAATTAGCATTCCCTATTTTATTGCAAAAAGTGACCTATGAGGTGTTCCACCATGTTTTTATGTGTTTCTTAAGTAAGTTTCCTTTTAAAAATGTAGGCTGGGCGTGCTGTCTGATGCCTGTAATCCCAACACTTTGGGAAGCCAAGCAGAGTGGATAACTTGAGGTCAGGAGTTTAAGACCAGTCTGGCCAAGATAGTGAAACCCCATTTCTACTAAAAATACAAAAAATTAGCTGGGCCTGGTAGTGTGCACCTGTAATTCTGGGAGTTTGAGGCACAAGAATGGCTTGAACCTTGGAGGCAGAGGTTGCAGGAGCCAAGATTGAGCCACTGCACTCCAACCTGAGTGACAAAGTGACTCTGCCTCAAATAATAATAATAATAATAATAAATAAAAATGTAAACACACGTCTTTTAAATAATTTTTTAAATTTATTTTTTCCAGAGTTTTATTTTTGGAATTTTGACATTCTGGATGGTGATTTTTAGGATTTTAGGTATTTTGACCTTTTGGGATTTCAACATTTCAGATTATGGCCCTCAGAATTGTGTCTTTTGGGATTATAGCCCAAACTTGTATTATCCATAACGCTGGAAGGTCAAAATGATACAGTTCACCTTAGCCTATTGTTTAAAAAAATTAATGAATTCTGTTTTAGAGCAGTTTTAGGTTGACAGAAAAATGAGCAGAGAGTTGCCATAAACTTCCTTTTATCCCTCTATAAGTTTCTCTTAAAAACATTTTGCATTAGTGCAATATATTTGTTGTAATCAATGAACCAATAGTGATACACTATTATTAACTAAAGCCCACAGTTTACATTAAGCTTCACTCTTGGTGCTGTACATTAGGGTTTGATAATATATAATATATATCCACCAGGGTGTCTACTGAATAATATCCAGGGTGTCTACTGAATAGTATCACTGTCCTAAAATGCTCTGTGTGGTACCTATCAAACATCCATGCCTCCCCCCCACTTTTTGGCAAGCGCTGATTGTTTAATTGTTGCCGTAGTTTTGCCTTTCCTGGAAGGTCACATAGTTGGAATCATATAGTATGTAGCCCTTTCAGATTGAGTTCTTTCATTTATCAATATGCACTTAAATTTCCTCCATGTCTTTTGGTGGTTCGATAGCTTATTTCTTTTTATCTCTGAATAATATTCTATTGTATTGCTGTACCACCGTTTATTTTTACACTTGCCTACCGAAGGAGATCTTAGTTGCCTCCAACTTTTGGCAGTAATGAATAAAGTGGCATCTTACCTTGCTTTTTGCATTTAAAAATACATGATGTAGTATTAATTTGCTACCTATAATGTATTCATTATGAAAGTTTAGAAAATACAGGAAATATTTTTTAAAATACTGTAATGCTATTGGCAATCTCATCCCAAAGATAACAGTAGTAGCTGCTATGTGTATCTATGTTTTCTTTTCTTTTCCTAAATCAATATCTATGTCTGAAAGCTTATCTATGTCTATATATGCCTCAATTAATTATTCTTATAAGCTTGAGTATTATACTATCTATATAGTTTTGTATCCTTGTTTTTTCTCCTCACTTAACATTATATGTACATGATGGAAGATGGCATATTCACTCCCTCAAGCATTTATCCTTCGTGTAGCAAACAATCTAACTATACTCTTTTAATTTAAAAGTACAATTAAATTACTATTGATGATAGTCACAGATACTAGGCTGTATTCATTCATTTTAACTATTTTTTTGTACCCATTAACCATCTCTACTTCTTGTCCTCCCCACCCCAGCAGCCTGTTTTGTTCATCAATGATCCCTCCAGCACACAGAAGAATGTCTGGTAGGCACCCAAAAATATTTTTGAATAAATGAAAGAATTGTATTATTGAAATCTGTGTGATCTCATTAGCTCTTCCTTAGAATCAAACCAGAATTTACTTGTAGTAAAAGTTATTGCCTGCTAAATTAAGGATCAAAATAATCATGCAGTCTTACAGTGTTTTTAAGGAACTGATTTCTATAGTGGCTTTTTCATATAGTCAGTAATGACAATGTTTTGACCAGCTCATCATTAGCAGGTTGTGCATTTTTCAGTGATGGGATAATATTGTTCCTGCCCTGCCCCTTATCTTGAGAATAAGGCACACTGTTGCTAAGAGGCTGGTAAGGATTAAGCACTCTTTTGAGCAAAACAACACTGGTTTATGCTGGAAATAACTTTGACTTGGTGGTAGCAATGTGCTGCTGACAGGGTCCCAGCTAGAACATTCGTTCCTCACCATCTTGAAGCTTCCTGGATGAGACCCACTCACTGAAAGCAGTTTGTATGGTTTCAAGTCTGTGCCTTGCCCTCCATATATTCCCTGTAGATTTCCTGGGAAACCAGCCTCTTCACTTCAGCTGACCTGAAATCCCCACAGGTCCATTCAAATGCTGGTATTTGTTTGCGTCCAATGAAGTGGAAGTACAGGGAGTGTCAGTGATAACATACTGTTTACATGGGTGATAGCTGGGAAGAGAAGTTCACCGGGAAATCCTGGTGAGACACTTATGTTCACCAAGGGGTGCGGCCGTGGGCAGACTCCGGAGTCTTCAGATTTCAGAGCAAGGACCTGCAGCAGAAGCAGGAAGAGGAGAAAGGGTGCTGTCAGAGTGGGAAATTATGGAGTGAAAGGCCTGTAACAGCTGTTACTTACTTCTTGGTCTTAGTGAAGGCTAGCCCTGTTCAACACCTTACAGTTCCATTGGGCGAGGTCACAAATTAAAGCCATCTTCATAAAATACCATTTCAGACTAACATATGGGATTGACTTAATTTTTCCATTTAAAAATGCCTGCTTTATATTATAAGCTTTTAAAATTGCTTTCTAAGTAATGGATTTTAAAAAATCTGAGTAGGCATGTATCCATGGTTATAGAAATGATGATAGCAAAGATTTCTGAAGATAGAGTTTTTGTCCTAGATTTTTATAGAGTTTCTATTTATCAGCCTTGCTTTTGATTTCCGTCAGCTCTTTCCATATGATTTGAAAACTTGTCAGTTTTTTTGTTGTTAAAAAATTTAACACTCTTTAATTTTACTCCTGAATTCATTTATTCTATAAGTATTTATTGAATACCTAAAATATGTGGAGTATTTTAGACACAGTGGGAAACAGAAAACGTCAAAAACTCTAATTGAATAGATGATATAAACAAATCTAAATAGTAATTAAAATACAGTGTAATGTTGTATGATCACATAGGAGGGGCAACTAACCAGAAACTAACATGAAAAGATTTTCAAGAGTAAATGTCATCTAAACTAGAAATAGTAAGAAGCTGGAAGTGGAGGTGTGGAGGGAAGAAAAGCATTTCAAGAGAAGGAGGCAGCATGTGCAAAGGCCCTGAGGTGACAGACCACATGGCTGGTCAGAGACCAGAGAATAGCTCAGTGTGACTAGTGTATCAGGTGAGAAGTAGGAATGGTGAGACATGAGACTGTGGAGGAAAACTAGGTCTTTATTAGAACATACCTCAAAAATCATATTAAGGACTTCATATTAAAGACAATGCGAAATAATTGAAGGTTATGATGAGTGAGGAGGATTAGATAGTCTATTTAGAAAGCACACACTGACTTCCCCATGGAGAATAACTTGGTAAGGGACAATTCGCAAGGCAGGGACACGGAAGATTGCATATTTTCCAGATAAGAGCTTATGGTAGCCTATCCTAGGATAAACGCAGTGGGAGCCATAGTAGACTTATGATGACTTGACAATTGATGGTCACAGAGAGGGTATATAAAGGAGAAAGATAAGGGAATGACATTGACTGTCTTAGTGTGGCTTCTCCCTAAAAGCAAATCTGTGTCAAAAACTGGGATGCAGGGGGTTTATTTTAGAGATGATCCCAAAAAATAAGAGTGAGATAATGAGGAAAGTGTATTAAGGAAAGAGAAAAGCTAATTCAGGGAAGGAAGAAAGCCAGTAAAGTGTGCATTATTGAACTGTTTATTGCTGTAAAACCCTGGGGCACATGTTGTAAGAATTCCCAGAGAAACCATGTTGAAAGTTTTTCAGAAGTGGCCCTTTGAAAGACTGGAGACTGAGCCTTTATTCTCTGACTCTCATTTCTCTTTGGTGTAGGGTCACCTCCAGGGATGTTAACTACTCTATACTTGAAAGCTGCTGAGCAAGTTGTTAGAATTCTAAAGAAAACCTGAGATAAAAAATGTGAGAGAATGACTCGAAGTGAAACTACAATTCGAGGAGGGCTAAGAGGATATGATGCGGGGCACAAATAGGGTCTCATACAATGACCGTGTTTCTGGCACAGGAAACTGGATGAGCCGGCATATGTTGAATTCTAGAAATATTTTTGAGACATCCATGTGGTGAGATCCAGTAGGTAGAGGAATACAGTCTGGCATTCAGAGCTGGCACCACAGTAATGAGTTTAGGAGCTACAGTCTAATCGGAGGGAGTGTGTTAGTTTTCTAGGGCTGCCATAACAAAATGCCACAAACTGGATGGCTTAAAAAACAGAAACGTATTGTCTTCCACTTTTGGAGGCTGCTGTCAGGATTTATTGCTTCTCAGGCCTCTTTCTTTGGCATGTGGATGGCCGTCTTCTCCCTGTGTCTTTACATAGTCTTTCCTCTGTGTTTCTGTCTGAATTTTGCTTTTTTATAAGAATACCAGTCATACTGTATTAGAGCTCACGCACATGACTTCATTTTACCCTAATTATCTCTTTAAAGGTCTTATCTCCAAAGAAAGTCACATTCTGAGGTACTTGGTATTAGAAATTCAGCATATCATTTTTTTTGTAGGGGGTGGGACACAACTAAGCCCATAACAGGTAGTAATCGACACAAAAGGAATAGTTAAGCTTGTTCAAGAAGCATATGTAGAATGAGGGAAAGAACAAGGTTTGAAGGGATACCAAGACTTAAAAGGACTAGCATTTAACACTTACAAAATAATACAGGAAAATGGAAGGAAAACTGGGAAAGTATGACTTCCTGGAAGTCAAGGGCAGGACTGTTTGAAGAATGATTGAATAGTCAGCCAATGCCCTGTGCTACTGAGAGGCACAGTAGAAGAAGATACTATGAGATTGTTGAGCTCATTGGTTGGTGTTTGAAAAGAAGGTGAAAACTTGGGCCAGGAGAAGAAGCATCTTCAGGGCAGCACAGAGTAGGTGTGTTTGGGAGCTACTGGGAAGAAGCCTCAAGTGGGTGAGGAAAGGGCTAAAGAGGCAGGTGAGAGCAGCTGACTGGCTTGCGGCAGTGCAAGAGAAAAGTGTCCATGCCTCAGACATGAAATTCATCTTAGTAAGTGTAGAGACACCACTTCCATTTAACTAGGGTGGAAGGAGGAGGGGATGGGAAAAATGACTGGAGAGTAGTAAGGGATGGTTATATGAGCAGAGCTTTGGGGGAGAGGGAAGTTCGTTGGAATAAAATTAAAGTTTAAAGTAAGATATGATAAGAGAGCACACAAATATATATTTAAAATAATTTCTATGTTGTGAAGTCCAATGTCACTTCATCATTGAAATTTCTCAAATTTTTATTCATGATATCAGTATCGTTAAGACATCCTTTTAAAAATTATGAGTTCAGTGGAAATATGAACATAAAGGATTAATAAAATTATTGTTACAATGTACACACATAGATGACTAAAATGCTGTTGTTATATGAACTCGTGCCCAAAAGGTAGCTTGAATAAAACATATTGAATAAAACAAGGCTCTTCTATGGAGGCCTTGATAGAAAGTATAGCAATTTAGGACACTGTAATGATTCATCCCTGATATCTTCAGTTAGCAAAGTTACAATATTTTTAATATGCTGCCTTATCATGCTATTAAGCTACTGTTTACTAAGACGGCAACAATAAAATGGAAAAGTCAAATTTATGTGGATATAAGTGGTGATTACTGTAAACTATCACATCACTAATGTGATCATAGCCCCCTTCAAATTAGATACTGCATTCTATGAATACATTGAACAATCCTCCTTAATTTGCTCTTTTTACTCAGTTTATTGTGCTAAATTTCTGCTGGCCCAGAGAACAAGAACCGAGCAAGAAATATACATTTATTGCATATATTTGCATAATATCTGATTTCATATTTCTCATCTGTAAATTGCCTTAATATCCAGGAGGAAGTTATTTTTTCTCATTTAATATAATTAAGATAATAATCTTACATGTCAATGAAATTATAGTACTGAGGGATTTTAGTGGAAATTAAACTGATTTCATAGTTCAAAGTTCCTATCCTAGTTTGCATTTTATCATGTATCCACTTAGATATCACAGAAAGGCCCTTTGGTCTTAAGTCCCTTAATTTCCAAATCTGTAAGATAAAAGTTAAACACCTCTTTTTCCTAATACAAAGGATGAATGTGAAGATTCTGCTAATAGCTGTGGAATGTACAACATAAAGACATCATAATTTATCTTGGCATAAAATATCAGTGATAATGTATGCTTGCACAACATGTAAACTTTATGTTAGTAGTAACTTCCAAATTGTTGAAAAATTATAATAAAATCATTGCAACATTTTAGCATCCATAAACAAAGACTTCATATCCAAATGCAAATTTTCTGTACTAGATGTAATTCTAAATCTAAAAGCAAATGCATTTCATCCATTTTCTTTGAGGATATGTGAAGTGGCAGGGCCTGGAGTATGGTTAAAAAAATACATCTATTCCCTGTCTTTTTGGAACTTACAGAGTCTAGTACATGAAACAGAAAAAAGCTACATTAAAGACGTATAGTTTTACATGTTATAACGAAAAATCAGTACCATGAATTACTTTGACAAAACTGTCCTCTGGGGAGTGGAGAGTGGGATGAGGCATCATGATCAGAATGAGTGCATTCGAGAATGGGAGGAGAGGAAGTGAAGACAGCAGTTGTAGGTAACTCAAGAAATTTGCCATCAAACGAAAGCAAAACAATAAGGCAGTAGTAGCTCAGGAGACGTAGGGTCAAGGAAACTTTTAAGAGATAAGAGATAATGTTTTCTGCTCATGGGAATAATTTAGTACAGAATGGGAAACTGATGACCTATATGTCTCCTAGGGTTGCCGTAATGAAGTGCCACAAACTGGGTGGCTTAGAACAACAGAAATTTACTGTCTTGCACACAGTTTTGGAGGCTAAAAGTCTGAAATAAAGTTGTTGGCAAGGGCCATGCTCCCCTGAAACCTCTAGGGTAATCTTTACGTGCCTCTTCCTAGCTTCTGGTGGTGGATGGCAATTTTCAGCATTTCTTGACTTGCAGCCACATAATCCAATCTCTGTCTTTGTCATCACATGGTGTTCTCCCTGTGTGTTCCTCTGTGTCTTCACATGGCTACTTTTTCATTTTTTTTGAGACAGAGTCTCCCTCTGTCAACCAGGCTGGAGTGCAGTGGCGCGATCTCAGCTCACTACAACCTCTGTCTCCTGGGTTCAAGCGATTCTCTGCCTCAGCCTCCTGAGTAGTTGGGATTACAGGTGCCTGCCACGACACCAGCTATTTTTTTTTCTTTCTATTTTTAGTGGAGATGGGGTTTCACCATCTTGGCCAGGCTGGTCTTGAATTCCTGACCTTGTGATCCACCTGCCTTGGCCTCCCAAAGTGTTGGGATTACAGGCTTGAGCCACCACCCCCGGCCCACATGGCTACCTTCTTAAAAGGACGTCAGTCATATCGGATCAAGGGCCCACCCTGTTGGTTAAGATGACCTCATATTAACTAATTCCATTTGCAACAACCCTATTTCCAAACAAGGTTACATTCTGAGTTACTGAAGGTTACAACTTCAGCATGTCTTCCTTTTGGGGACATGATTCAACCCATAACAAATACAGCAGTAGCTTGACAGAGATGTAGGGTGAAAGGAACTTTTAAGAGATAAGAGACAATTTTTCAGCTCATGGGAATGATCTACTACATGGGGTGAACTGGTGATACAGTAGGAGAAAGAAGGTTAAAATTGTGGAGTCAAAGAACTTGAGTAGGAAACAGAGGATGAGATCCACTGGAAGGCTGATCTTGCAAGAAACCATTCAAGAAAAGAAGGCAGAGTTTAAGAATTAAGTTAAGGGTGGGTTGTAAATTTTATGATGGCAAAAGTTTCTCTTTTCAGTGTTTTTGTTTTTAGTAAAGGAGAAATAAATGTTTCCCTCCCTTCTCTCCCTCCCTCCTTTATTTCCCTTCCCTTTTCCTTCCTTCCCTCCCCTTCCCCTTCCTTCCTTCCTTCCTTCCTTCCTTCCTTCCTTCCTTCCTTCCTTCCTTCCTTCCCTCCCTCCCACCCTTCACCTCTTTCCTTTCTCTTTTTTTCTTTTCTTATTTTTTGGCGATAGGATCCTGCTCTATTGCCCACGTTGCAGTGTAGTGGTATAATCTCAGCTTACTGCAACCTCTATTTCTTAGGCTCAAGTCAACCTTCTCCACCTTCAGCCTCCTCAGTAGCTGGCATTACAAACATTTGCTACCATGCCTGGCTAATCTTTTTTTTTTTTTTTTTTTTTTGATACGGAGATTTGCTCTTGTTGCTCAGGCTGGAGTGCAATGGTGCAATCTCAGCTCACCGCAACCTCTGCCTCCCAGGTTTAAGTGATTCTCCTGCCTCAGCCTTCCAAGTAGCTGGGATTACTATAGGCATGCACCACCATAACCAGCTAATTTTTGTAATTTTAGTAGAGATGGGTTTTCTCCATGTTGGTCAGGCTGGTCTTGACTCCCAACCTCAGGTGATCCATCTGCCTCGGCCTCCAAAAGTACTGGGATTACAGGCATGAGCCCCTGTACCTGGCCCTGGCTAATTGAAAAAAAAAAAAGCTTTTTGTAGAGATGAGGTCTTACTATATCGCCAAGGCTAGCCTAGAACTCCTGGCTCAAGCAATCCTCCAGCCTTGGAGGGATCATAGGCGTGAGCCACTGCATCTGGTCACAAATGTTTTTGATATGAAATTCACACCAATATTATAATCATCGTTAGTATTCCTTTAGGGCATTGTGGCATATACTGGAAAAGGAAAAAAGTATATGAAAGCACAGCACAGTGCTTGAGATATATGTGTACACACTTTTATACATTTTGCATTTACTGAGCTTCTGCTTTGTGGCTTTATGCTAGACACTTTATATATACTATCTACTTTAATCCTCACAACACTTCATAACAGCATTCCCTGGCCAAAAAAGTCCCTCTTTTCCATGTATACTAAAACTATCTAAGTAATAAATATGTTCATGTAGTAGGCTAGAGGCTAATAGCACACAGTCACATGAACAGGTCCTTTGAAGGTTATTATGTAATCATTACAAAGTTGAGAAGAATAGAGTTTTACAACTTTTTAAAAAGAAATCTTTAGGATAAAGATCAATTAAAAAATTAAAAAGCAAATATTTTAACAATTTTGAAATAATTGAAGGTAAAAATACACTGTGACCAAGCACACCTAGCTTCTTCGTAACAAACTTCACGGGCTGATCAAACACTGCAGTCTCTTTGTACTTTAACCTGGGCTCTTGGCGAGAAGCCCAGTCAGTAGGCATTTTTGTTTGTTTCTCAAATGTAGATCAGCTTATAAATAGATAATGGTCTTGATCATCTCTATTAATATTTATATCAAAATAAGATTATAAATTTGAAATATAATACATATTTATGATTTTTAATTTTGGCCTTTGTTTTAAACAAATCAACATTCAAAAACAAATTTATTCTTCTGTATTTTGTCTATCTTTGATTTAAATTCACTGCTAGTATTTAAGAATATAGGCCATATGCAAAGTGTTCTTGTCTGGTTAAGGCAATAAATTAATTTTCTACATTTTCACATACCAGAATTGAAACATCAGATAGCAAGTCAAGCAAAAGTTATACAAAGAAATGAACATCTGTAAGAAAATGATGGCCTTTAGCCGATGACACGTTAATCTGAATGGTATAGTGAGAATAGTGTTATCTCCACCATAGGCTTCAATCAGAACTGCCCCATAGATCTAATTGCCCCAGAGTGATTACGTCATCATAGTATCTGTGGATTAGAGAGGATAATTATAGATACTATTTTTGTTGATGGCATTTTTTTTATAGTCATACACATTGAGTTCTAGAGTGTCAACAGGGACATAGATGAGTAAAAAACAATGATAAACATTCTGTATTTATTTTAAAACCCAGGTGTCTCTGAACCAACTTTGGAAACAGGTTTGATATGATTTGGTCTGTGATGATGCCCAACTCCACTCTTCAGTTCTATACCTATCACACAGGCCAGGTGTAATGTTCACAGACACTAATGCTATAAACATCCTGGTTCCTTTTCTAGTCCCATTTTTCTGCTCTTACTCTCCAGCATTGGCTAAGATGGAGGACTTACAGGCTTCTCTTAAGATAAGAGAGCAGAAAGGACATTTGAGCTTATCTATCGGCTTAGACTTTCTGTCCTACTCTCTGGATGGCAAATTTATTTTGGCTCCATGTTTGTTCCAAGATTTTTCTGAGTATTTTTTAAAGATTCAAATCTCAGAGTCAGAAAATGATGAAGAACAAAACAGGCAGTGACCTGAAAGACATAATTTTGCATTTTAATGATTAAAAACTTTGTCATAACAATGGTAAAAGCTTGCTTTGTATTAAATTTTTGTAGTTTAAGTAGGAAGAAACAACTTGGAGAAGTACTTTATTCCTATTTTTGATACTCATGAAATATTTTTCATGATTTTATTTTAGATTAAATATTTAGAGTTTATTTAGACATTGAGTAGTATTTTAGATTAGAACTCTCTAACTTAATTACTATTCCTATGCAATATTTTAGAAGAAAACTCTGCAAAGTGGTAACTATCCAGAATTTATTAGGTCACTAATTATATCTTACTCATTTGGATTTTAAGGTTTTAGTCTAAATTTTCCCTTCACATGTGGGAGGGTGCAGTTGCAGTTGGCAAGTTTTATGGAGCACAAAATTTCTGGCCTTGGGGAATTTCTTTTCTTGCTAAATATAGGGTTTGCTTATTTAGTTCTTGTTTTTACAGCCGTAGGATTAGAGTTCAAATATATAATAAGATCTCAAGGTAGTTTGAAAATAAAAGTTTGAAAATTAGAGTTTGAACATGTGATTACACCTTTAATAATAAAACTAATTGGGACATGTCAAAGGAAAGAAGAACTTACTTCAGTCTATGAAACATATTGTCAAACTCATAGTTCCAGAATATCTCTTCTACCCTCCTTATTTCTTCCTCTCTTTTCCCCTCAAATTCACAAATGATAAATAATAAAATATTGAAAGTAAATCCATATGAACTCCCTATTTTCCTGGAATTAACTCCATCACAGCCATTTATTCTTCTTTTAGATGAGAGAAATCTAGGTGATTAGGCAAATGGGACTTTGGAACAAAGCAAAGCACCTACTTATTCCTGTTTGTTGTTAACCTTAAAAGACTCATGTGCTTTTGTCTAAGTAAAGTTTTGTACTTCTTTAACATAAAAAAAATTGTTTCAAGTCCAAATTTGTTCCAAAACTGCAGTGAAAAGTATATTTTTCATTTTTAGAAAGATAATAAGCATGTTTTGGTTTACTTGAATTAATGAGTGACTGTAGGGGTCACAGAAGACATACAAGGTCCATATATTGCCCACAGACTTTGAGAAATACGTATCTACCAGAGAAGGCACCAAAAGGCCTTTCTAGAATTAGGGCCTGGAACATAAAAATCATCAGACCTTAGTAAATCTGTCATTTTCTCCATGGCAGCAGACTTTATGACTCACGAATGTTTCTTCTATCTCAAACACAAATTGAACATTTCCTTATGGTTTTTAGGATAGTAGGATATGTTATTTTTGAACTGTAAGTTTCCTGTGTATTCAAACCATCTTTTCCTGTAATATCTATCCTTAGATTTAGTTTATTTTTGTGTAAATCATACTTTATTTTCAAATGCATTTATCTGCATTAAGGCTTTAATACAAGAATGGCTCATATGTAAATATAAAACCACAGGTACCAAATATTGGTTTGTCATTTGTATGTGCCAAGAAATGTTTTTCTCTGCCTGAAGTGTACCAATCAAAAGTATCAGAACAGGAAATAAAACTGGAAAACATTAAAGGGTCTATGGTAAAATGACAAATTCCATTAAAAAAGAAAAAGCAGACCCGTGTTTGCTGCAGTGGATTCCCTGGACCTGCAGAGAATTAATTTTCCATTGGAGGATGTGCTACCTAGCTTGTTTGATGTTATGTGTGTACAGAAGAACGAGTAGTGTCACAGTGCTCTAAATCATGCTCAAAATGACTTCTCAACCTGGTTAGGCCAGTTTGAAATTTTAAGTTTCCTTAAATATAGAGCTTATAAAATGCTTTAATTTATGTCATCTTAACTAATTCTTGTAATAACTGCCTGAGATACACAGAATTGTTAAGGGGCTTAAACTGTGAAGACTACAAAACTGTTCACATTGTTTCAGTTAGAATCAGAACTCAAATCTTCGTTATTATTTCATTGTTCTTTCCACAATACTGTGCTGCCAGGAGACCTTGGGCTGGGATAGTTTATGCTCATTCCTTAGAGAGCATAAAGCCCCTTCAAACAGGGCTTTATGATTTAACCATGAGCTACAGATGAATTCCTAATAACAGTGAGAGTAAACACATCATTTCACAAAGGTGTTCTGCAGCAAGAATGTGATGTCAATAGATATCTGGAAAGGACTGAAACTAATCAAGACAATTCCTGTATAGATTTAAGCTCCTAGTAGTACATATACTGAAGAGAGAACACTTTCTCTGCTTTTTAAATTTCCAGTAGTCTCACTTAAATTCTTAAGTTAAAGGTACTTTGCAAATTACATAAACCAGGGATATCACAAAAATAAAAAAATTAAAAAAGCAAATAGAGCTTGAGTCAGTTATCATTTTTCGCCCTTAATTTTTAGTATTTTAGCATGCATAAAGATACTGAGGTTAGGAGATTTGAAGGAAAAGAAGGCAAGGGAGGAAAGGGAAGAGAAGAGGCTGTGGGTTCCTGGTACTGAAAGGTTGAGAATCCAGAGGAGAAGAGTTCCTTGTCATAGTTTCATTTCATAAGTTTGTCTAGGGCTAGGCTTTGTACAAAGCTCTTATCTTGCAAACAAAATTTTTAATTGTTCTCACATGATTGGATTTCCCAGCAGCTCAATTTCAGTCAGGCTTTCGGACTCTGATCCTTAAGAGTTGGGAGAGTGGAGATATGGGAAGTGCTCTCATGGAGAATTATTCATGCCTGCTTTTCAGCTTACCCCATACCCATCAACCACTTGGGGTTATTGAGAATTCAGAGTGAAAGGAGTTGGATGCTTTTCAGGGCTTTGTAAAACATTTATTTTGAATAAATCTCTGTTTTTTGGTTAGCTTTCAGTGACAAAGAAGCATGCCAGCCACACAGCATGGGGTCTTCCTGCCTGCTGCTCAGGACTCTCTTCTCATTAGGCACAGGGAGAAAATCTACTGAGCTTTACTCTCTCTGTCCCCATTTAGAGGCTACTCAAACTTCTACCATCATCTACATTTTGTTAACTTTTTGTTCCTTTAAGTAAAACATACCTTTTGAAAAAATGTAAGGACTGGCCAGGCATGGTGGCTCACACCTGTAATCCCAACACTTTGGGAGGCTGAGGTGAGTGGATCACCTGAGGTCAGGAGTTTGAGACCAGCCTGACCAAAATGGCGAAACCCCATCTCTACTAAAAATACAAAAATTAGCTGGGAATGGTGGCACATGCCGGTAGTCCCAGCTACTCAGGAGGCTGAGGCAGGAGGATCGCTTGAACTTGAGATGCGGAGGCTACAGTGAGCTGAAATCACACCACTGCTCTCCAGCCTGGGTGACAGAGTGAAACACTGTCTGAAAAAAAAAAAAAAAAAAAAAGGAAAAAAAAGGAGGATATAAAGGAAAACAATGCATTTCTCTCTACAAAGCATTGTTCTTCCCCATTGAATCATCTGTCCTCAGACCTACTTTCTTAAAAGGAAAACATTGTAAACAACATAGTACATATTCCTTAGACCTTTGTTAATGTACACACACACACACACACAAACTTTACATTGTTTTAAAATGTGTTCTGCCTCCTGTTTTTTCATTAATTTATTCAGTATATTTCCATGTTAGTATGCATACACTTTCCTAACATTCTAAGAACGATTAAAAAATTATAGAATTATAAAGCACAGAAACCATGCTAAGATAATGCTGGGTGAGCTCAGCTAAAACAGCAGCGCAAAGGGTGGGGACACTGGTTCATTAGAAAAGAATTAAAGAAAAAGGATGAAGAAGAAGAGCTAGAACATAGGTTAGTATAATTTCCAGTTTCATTTACTCAATCACATTAAAGTCATAAGGGTGCTGTCCCTGAAACATTGACTGGTGTTTATTTTTCAGTGGTAAAATGGAAAAAGGCAAGCTTGGGCTTCTGTTACAGTCTAAATGTGTTACTTGGCCATCCTGTTAAGTCTCCTGAGCATTCTTTTCCTTACCCACCAAATGACAAGGTTAGACTTGGTGTAATTTATGGATCTTTCCATTTCCTTTTTTTTTTTCTTTTTATTTATTTTTTTATAAGATGGGGTTTCACCATGTTGGTCAGGCTGGTCTTGAACTCCCCAACCTAAGGTGATTCGCCCGCCTTGGCCTCCAAAGTGCTTGGATTACAGGCGTGAGCCACTACGCCCGGCCTTGATCTTTCCATTTCTAATTAGTGCTTTAATTTCCTAGAAAAAACCTTAAAAGCGTTGTAAGATATAAAGTAGTCTTCGCTCTGAGATATTCTTGGTTGTCCTCGTCCATTTCCCTTTGGCCCTTTGCTAGGCCTATTACATGGGCCGTGTTACCCTACTATTCCAGCATATATCAACACCTGCATTCTGCTTTGCAGTTGATAAAGGGATTTCACACACTTTATCACATCTGATTTTCACAATTATTCAGTGAGGTAAATTAAGCAGGTATGATTTTAATCCCCATTTTAGAGATTAGGAATTAAGAGAGGCCTTGCGGAAATCTGATTCCTACCTATTACT
Source organism: Sapajus apella (assembly GCF_009761245.1). NCBI lineage: Eukaryota > Metazoa > Chordata > Mammalia > Primates > Cebidae > Sapajus > Sapajus apella. The sequence goes on from NW_022437064.1 coordinate 846,417, forward strand.
GTCTCTGGTATTGGATGGGTGAATAGACACAGATGGTCCAGATAGAATCATTATCTTGCTCTTATTTGAGCATTTTAGGTGTAGCTTATTTGTAATAATGAGGAATAAATACTGACACTGATAATACAAGATAAAGGAAATTTAAATCCACTGAAGAGATTTTGTTGTTGTTGCCTCGGATGATCATAAGGAATCTTTGGGGACATCATCAGATAAAGGCTTGGAATTTTGAGATTTTTTCTTATTCTGCCAGATCCTGCCTTTCTGTTCCAGACTCTCCAATTCCAAGAAACCTCTTGCAGTTCTCTTTATTCTCTCAGGCCTCTCAGGGCACTTTGCATTTTCTCATCTTGGAATGTTCTTCCATTTTTTTTGTCTTTCTGTCGAACTTCTACTTATCCTTAAAGCTTACCCGCTTTGCTCGCTATCATCTGCAGACACTGGTGCTCCTATCTCTCTCCGCTAAAATATTTAGAGTCTTCATTACAGCAACCTTCTCTCACTTCCCTCCAATCTGTAACTACAAGCTACTTAAGAGTAAAATAAGGAGTGTCTTTTCATTCTTGTATTCCCAGACACAATGGACTATGATGCAAATGCTAAAAATATGTATTAGTGAGTAAATTAATTTTACTGAAAATTATCATTCTTGCAAAATTTTAGATTTAATTTTAATGTAACTTGTTTCAGGAACATTCTTCTTTCCTCATTAGTTTTCATTGTTTTATTTTTAAAATTCTGAAGCACTTACAGAAAAGTGGCCAGCACAGTAAAAATATCTTTTTTTTTCCCTTCGGATTCATTTCAGAGTAAGTTGCTAATCTCATGTTATCCTGGAATAATTTAACATAAATTTTCTATATTCTTGGGCCATTCCCTTGCTTTCAGGCACAAGGTGATATTCCAGGTTCATCCTGTTCTCTGCCTGCCTTCTTCTGGAATCAGCCCTTTTGCTAAGGGGCTCTGGTTTCATTTGGTAGAGAATAGTAATATTTAGAAGCCAAGCTCAGTGCCCTAGTTATGTATGCTCTTTGCTATTAGTGTCATTGTTCTCAGACCCTGTCAGTGGACAGAGCTGGGAATTATTTACAACTATATATATATATATATATGTTTCTTCACTGGAAACCATGAATTTATACTGATCTCTTCAATTCCACCCTAAGACCAGAGGGTTCATTCTAGCTTTCTCTCCATATTTGCAATTTTCTCTCATCCCTTCTGAGACGAGAAAACTGGCTATAATGATCTAATATATTTACTTATTACATGAATCCTCTTATGTATAATGAATGTTATTTCTGCTGCCAACCTCTTCCCCACTGATTCCTTCCTTATCCACTCCAAGTTCTGACACACCCATGCCAGGCTGCCATTCTCACTACACAGACTCTGATAGCTCATGCTACTGCTTTTCAGCGTCATTCTGTTATGATATTCTGTTATGACCACTAAAGGGCTGGCTGCCCTTATCACCTTCTCAGGCTCTGACTCTCCACACTGGCTGTCTCCTTCTCTCTCCCCTAGATCTATGGATGCTTCCTAGCTGTGCTCAGTCTCCGACACCCAACACCTGGCCACTACTTTGGTGGACACCCTCCTCTTTCAGCTTGGTCTCTGACAGATTATGCTGGGAAGGATGCTCTGCTGATCATACTTGGGTCTGATAGTCAGTGCTTGGGCACATGCATACACCCTTACCCCATTAGTGATGCATCTCTGATTTCCCATGTCCCTTCCCAAATCTGGACACCTTCAGGACCTTACTTGGGCTCTTACTGTCCATGCTATGTTCCCTCCTACTTACTCTTTTTTTCTTGTTCAAGCTCCAACACCCTTCTTTGGGCCATTATGACTCCCCTCCACACAGACACTATTGTGCTATATTTTAACAAACAACTTCTAGACTGGAAGGTAAGGAAGAGAAGGGAAGAAGAAGAAGAGAAAGGGGTGGGCCATCTTTTAGATATTCTTATTAGTTCTTCCACAGGGAAATGCATGCATGAAAATGTTTGGAAGAGGCAAATTGCTCCATATTTGCAATAGTAACAAAAGATCTGAACTGAGAAAAATTTGAAACCATTAGAGAAAGTTAGATTTGAAGTTAACTGTCCTTTCACTTGGGGAAGCAAAGTCTTATTTCTTTTTTAGGTGTTTCATGTTTTGTTCTGACAAGTGACTTCCAAATTCGAAACTTAGAAATAAAAAGGCTGGAATGGAGACTTGAAATTCTTCCATCCCACTTATCTTGTTTTATGGATGAGGGAGTTCATCCCAGTGAGGTCAAATGATTTTCCCAGGTTTCCCAAGTGCCTGAGACACCGAGAAACATTACATTTTTCAACATGCTGGCCACTATTCTTGGCATGCTACTCTCATTATCGTTTAAAAGTATTTGGCCTTTAAGGCAAATTTCTAAAAAAAAAATATTTTATACATTATACCTTATATTTTTAATTGGAAGTATTTTTCTTTTGTAATAATATTGCTTATAGAATGCCATATTTTGGGCCTTAAAATTTATCTGGCTGCGTGCAGTGGTACAGGCCTGTAATCCCAGCTATTGAGGAAGCTGAGGTGGGAGGATCACTTGAGCTCAGGAGTTCTGGGATGTAGTGGGCCGTGCCAGCCACTAAGTTTGGCATCAGTATGATGGCCTTCAGGCATGGGGTGGTAGTGAATGTGGACCACCAGGTTTCCTGAGCAGGTGTGAACTGGCTCAGGTCTGAACGGAGTAAGTCAAAATCTCGTGGTGGTCAGTAGTTGGACCATGCCTGTGAATAGCCACTGCATCCTAGCTTGAAACACATAGCGAGACCCTGCCTCCTAAAATAAATAAATAAGTAAATGAAACATTATCTGGTCATGAGTTGATTTGAAATGCTCGGGACCAGAAGTGTTTCAAACTTGGATTATTTAAGATTTCTGAATATCTGCTTCTATATAATAAAATATTTTGGGGATGGGACCCAAGTCTAAACACAAATTATGTTTCATATACACCCTATAAACATAGGCTAAAGGTAATTTTACATATTTCCAAGAATTTTGTGCACCTGTCAAATGAGGTCAGGTATAGAATTTTCCACTTGTGGTATCATTTCAGCCCTCAAAACGTTTCATATTTCCCAGTAGTTTGGATTTGGAATTTTTGAATTAGAGATGCTTAACCTGTAGTTCTTTGGTGATTATAGTTTATTAGAGTGGACAATCTAGAAGTTAACGTTACCTATTTGGTAGTTAGTAACTTGAAATTTTCTGAATACTTTCTCTTAATTGTGTTACATAAATTGGGCTTAGTAAAGTTGGCATGCAGGTTGATCATTTATTTTACTGTTTCTTGTTTTGTGGAATTGTTGGGCTGGCAAAATGTATGTTCATAGTCTTGAATGACTGATAAATAAATTATATATTCTCAAAATCCACAATGTAAGATTTGTATTTGTATTTTTATTATTTTCTTTTTTGAGACATTCTTACTGTGTCACCCAGGCTAGAGTGCAGTGTTGTGATCTTGGTTCACTGCAGCCTCTGCCTCCTAGGTTCAAGTGATTTTCAGGCCTCAGCCTCCAGAGTAGCGAGGATTACAGGTGCGCACCATTATGCCTGGGTAATTTTTGTACTTTTAGTAGACACAGGGTTTCTCCATGTTGGCCAAGCTGGTCTCGACCTCCTGATCTCAAGTGATCTGCCCATCTTGGTCTCTGAAAGTGCTGAGATCACAGGGATGAGCCACAGTGCCCAGCCAAAATTTGTATTTTAAAAAACATTTTATATTTGTTAAAATCCAACACTTTATGAACAAATTTAGTTTTAGAAAAGCTGGAAAAAAAACAACTTGCTGGGTACAGATTAACCATTTAGAGCACTCATTAATTTCCAAGAATCATTTTGCATCACGGAAGTCCAAAGGAAAAATAGGCAACAAACTATATTTTAAAATCCAATAAAAGGCTTGAAGAGTCCCACCAGCTGAGTTATTTAAGAGCACAACTATGATATTAACTTACTTCTGGCCCTTAGGTGAAATATTATATTTGATCTTTTTGTATCAACATAATTCTGTAATTTATTATTAACAAATGTGCAGATTTTATAATTTGAAAGAGCACAATATCAAGATCATTTAGTTCATCTCCCTTCAGGTGTGAATCCTCCTACCACATTCTGTAGGTGGTTACCCAAGATCTGTTGATTTGAATCACTTTTGATCATGGAGAAATCACTATCTCCCAAGGCAGTCATGCCGTATAATTGCGCAGAAACCTTCCTCTTGGTGACTTTGCCCCATGACTGCTGCCTTCTGTCCTCTGGAGTCAGATGTAATACAGTTAAACCTTCTTCCTTATATGACAGTCCTTTAGCTTTGTCTCCCTAGGTCCTTATACCCCAGGAATGTTTTCTCCCTGTCTCTTTCTTCCGAAGTTATGTAATTAGGTTTCTCTTTTCTTTTCCCCATCTTCTCCTCCTTGTCTAGACTTAATGTTTCTTTAAAATGTGCTATGTTAGGAGGCTGTGATTCTCCTGATGAAAGGCAAGAACAGCAACTTGAATTCTTTTTATTGTCCTTAGCCACATGAATGCAAAATATCTGAGACAGGTCTCTGTCAATTTAAAAAGTTTGTTTTGCCAATATTAAGGACAGGCCCCTGACACAGCCTCTGGAAGTCCTGAGACATGTGCCCAGGGTGGTCAGGGGTACAATTTGCTTTTACATATTTTAGGGAAACATGAGATATGAATCAATATGTGTAAGATGTACATTGGTTCAGTCCAGTAAGGTACAACAACTGGAAGTGGAAGCTTCCAGGTTAGAAATATAACAGATGGCCAGGCACAATAGCTCGTGCCTATAATCCCAGCACTTTGGGAGACCGAGGCAGGAGGATCACAAGTTCAGGAGTTCAAGACCAGCCTGGTCAACATGATGAAACCCTGTCTCTACTAAAAATACAAAATTAGCTGGGCATGGTAGGCACCTGTAATCCCAGCTACTCGGGAGGCTGAGGCAGGAGAATCGTTTTAACCCGGGAGGCAGAGGTTGCAGTGGGCCCAGATTGTGCCATTGCACTCCAACCTGGAAGACAGGCTGAGACTCCCTCTCAAAAAAAAAAAAAAAAAGAAATATGATAAAAGATAAAATGTTGCATTATTTTGAGCCCAAGATCAGCCTTCCTCTAATACACAATTTAATCTGACCCAGTGAATCTTCATTTTTTACATCAACAATGGAGAAGAGAAAGCAATCAGATATGCATTTGTCTCAGGTGAGCTTCAGAGGGTTGACTTTGAATAGAATGGGAGGCAGGTTTGCCCTAAGCAGGCCCCAGCTTGATTTTTCCCTTTAGCTTGGTGATTTTGGAGGCTCAAGATTTACTTTCCTTTCACAGCCATCTAACAGTGAAGCATGGTTTCACTTTATACCTAAACAACTATATCCACCAAACCCAACCTTTGCCTCAAACACCACACTCACTTTACACAAACCTGTTGACATCACACCTAAGTCAGCTTTTCTTGAGCCTCCATCTGAACAAACAAACCTTCCTCTGATCTGCGGATATCCCGTCAGGAAGGGCCGGCTTGGGCAGTGCTGGCTCAGCTAGCCCACCACCGCTACCGCTACCGTTGGATTTCCTCTTTCTTCTCTAGTTTCAAGAAGTGAGACAAAAAAGCAATTCTTGTTAATCGTGTAGACAATACAAGGGTGTCCAGGCTCCATTTCAGGAAGCTGGTTTCATGAAGGTCACAAAAAGGTGCATGCGTCCCCGAGACCAGAGAGGAGTCAGGGATCCCGATACGAAGGTGGCATCAGGTAACCCTCAGGGATGAGGGTGGAGAAGAGGGCACGGCTGATGCTGGGAATGAGCAGCGCAGGCGGAGGGAAGGCCGGCTGTCCTGCGCCCCGGCGTGGATGCGCGCGGGAGTGCAGGCTGGGGAAATGGGTCACCACGTGCTACGAAGGCGGGGACACGGCCCTCCGCCCCTTATCTGTAAAGGGCGCCGGAGCTGACCGCGGAGTTTCACTGCGGACCTGTCAGAGATAAAGGCATTGTGGGGACGGGAGAGAGAAAGAGAGATCCAGAGACCGAGTCTCACGTTTGACACGCAGAGAGAAAGACGCAGAGACAAACAGAAACAGATAGGAGAGGTGAGAGGCCAGCGAGTCCTTCCGATTAACTTGCCAAGCCCAGAGGAGAGATCCGGGGAGAGGGAGGGTCCCGTTTAGACGCGCAGACCCCCGGACTCCGGGAAGAGCCCTTTAATGTAGCTCCTTGAGGGACTGCACGTCTCACCTCTTCCAAGTTTGCGGCAGAGAGAATAAAGCAGAGACAGGAAGAGGGGTGGAGTTCTACAGTTAGTGCGGTTTTAGTTTCTCCTAAGAAGTGGCGTGGTTTGGGGCTTTATATCCGGGAGGAGCATATGTACGCAAATCTTGGGGCGTTTGCAAACCCGGCTCCGGGGCGGCTGACCCCATGCCCGGCCGGGCGTTTCAGGGCTACCGCCACGCAGCGTTTCTGGAGCCGGCCGGCCGGTGCCCTGGTGGCCTTTATCTCTGTCCCCCTTTGTCCTCTTTATCTCAGGCTCTCCAGGAGGCCGGGGGGCCCACTCCGCCTATCGCTCCCCGCGGCTACGCTGCCACTTCAATGCCCCGCAGGTCGCGAGCTGCTGTTCTCTCGAAGGCGTCGGAGAACCAGGGGCGCCCCGCGCCACCCCTGACTCGGAGCAGCGCCGAGCACTGACGCTCGCGCCCTTGGGCACGGACGCCAGTGCGCCCGCGCGCGTCCCTCTGCGCCGCAGCCCGTCGTGGGCCCCGAAGGGGAAGCCCAGGCCAGGATGGCCCCGGGCCGGGCGGTGGCCGGGCTCCTGCTGCTGGCGGCCGCCGGCCTCGGAGGAGTGGCGGAGGGGCCGGGACTCGCCTTCAGCGAGGATGTGCTGAGCGTGTTCGGCGCGAATCGGAGCGTGTCGGCGGCGCAGCTACAGCACCTGCTGGAGCAGATGGGAGCCGCCTCCCGCGTGGGCGTCCCGGAGCCTGGCCAGCTGCACTTCAACCAGGTAAGGCCACCAGGCCCGGGTGGCCCTCTGTACTGTGGGTGTCCTTAGACTTCACTTAGTATATGAGCCATTTTTATTTGGAAAAAGTGCAGGAGAAAGAATCTTGTTATATTTCTCAAGTAGAGGGCGGTAACTCGTGACGCTTTTCACTAGACGAGGCTAAAGGGTTAAAAGGTGAGTATTGTTCAGGGATTTGGCAGCCAGAAACCTCAGTTTTACGCCTGATGAACTGAGAAGTCAGACTCTGGTGGCTATAAGATTTTATAGAAAAGTTTATGAAGTAGTTGAAGGTGTGACGCCACCTTAAGAGATGCTTTTTAGATAGGAATGAGTTACTTAAATCTTTCCAGAAAGATAACAGCTCACACACTTCGTACAAGGTTGGCTGGGAAGATTATCACATGCTACCCTGGTTAACAGTTGCCTGGTGGGTAACCAGTGCCATCTGAAAAGGAGATGTAATGTAGTTCTGGCTCCTGTGTACCTCCCATGAGGCATTCAGGGCTAAAACCGGGGAGGCCTGGAGACCAAGATTCTAATTTGGTCATCCAGATGATGGTAGGCTAGGCCTATATTGTTAGTTCCTTGTCATATGTCAGGTCAAGTGTTTGATTCTAGTATTTATCCAAAATGATTAAAAAATATTTTCAGTACATAAATAGGGTACTACTAGGCATTTGGTAATACCTGGGGTTTAAGAACGGCTTTGAACTACCTAGAAGCAAGTAAAGATCATACCTGTTGGTAAACATAAAATCAAATTATTCCTAATTATTTCCATTATAAATATTCTATGATTGGGTAGTTCTTAAAATTGTGAGGAGACAAAGTGTACTTTCTGCATCCTTCCAAAACTTCTCTCTCTCTTTTTAAAACTCAGTTAACTCAATGCTTTGATTTTTTTTCCTTCTACTCCTGTCCCATTGACAACTGATATTGGAGAGCAGGATACAGTATTTTCCATATTGTTTGTCATTTTTGGACAATGTTAGTTTGTTACAAGAAGTTTTGGGGGTCCAAAATGTTTGGGAAATGCTGCATACTATGCTCTTGGAAATTTCCTAATGAATATGACTTTAGAAGAGAGTTAAGGAAACTGTAATCAAATACATTCTACGTTAATAACCTTATAGGTAGATTGATTTTCTTTTTGCTAGAAATAGCTTATCTCAAAGTATATGGTTCTTAAGAAAAAGTGGAACTTTCTGATGCCATGGCATATCAGAGGTGGTCTCTCTTTGACCTAGGAGGGTTTTCTGGCCCTCTTATACATGCTCTTTAGTAAATTGTCTATAGCTCCAGTTCTGGCCATGGTATTATATCTGAGGTAATGTCTACGAAATTATATATTTAAGAAAATAAAGTGTTTGCTGGCTAGTGGCATTCTCTTCTTATCAAATAGGGGAAACTGCTGAGCTGACTCCAGTATTTCCAGGTAACTGTGGTCTTGTACTTGGAAAGAACTTAGAGGATTGACTTGAAGCTGCATATCTGTAGCCCACACATTGTTTTGACTTGCATGATCTCCTTATCTTGCAGTGTCTGGAGGTGTTGATGAATTTTAAAGGGGCTAAATACCTCCCACACCACCTTTGCAAAGACGTTAGAAAACATTCCTAAATTATTTAGGAAAATCAGTTAAGTGTATCAGTAATATGATTCTCTGTTTATTAGCAGGTAGGATGTCTCAATAGGTAAAATTATACGTATCTTGACACCTTATTTCTTATTCTTATGTTTGCATATTTAACTGCCCTATTATGGCCTCTGCAGGCATCAAAAAGGGACAGGAAAAAGCCTATAATTACCTTGGAAATAAAAGGAAGATTTACCACTTAATCAGCATAATAAACATCTTTCTGATGTTCTCTCCCTTTCTTTTGTTTTATTTTTAATTTTTTAATTTTTTTATTATTTTGAGAGTTTCACTCTTGTTGCCCAGGCTAGAGTGCAATGGGGCAATCTCAGCTCACTGCAACCTCCGCCTCCTGTGTTCAAGCGATTCTATTGTCTCAACCTCCAGAGTAGCTGGGATTACAGAGGTGCGCCACTGCGCCTGGCTAATTTTGTGTTTTTAGTAGAGACAGGGTTTCTTCATGTTGGTCAGGTTGGTCTTGAACTCCCGACCTCAGGCGATCCACCCGCCTTGGCCTCCCAAAGTGCTGGGATTACAGATGTGAGCCACTGCACTCTGCCTGATGTTCTAAAAAGTCTGAATGAAAACAATAATCACTGGTTAAATGATGGCAAATGAAATGCTAATCCAAAAGAATCTATTGATTTGCTGGTAATTGATGGACTTGAGTATTCATGTATGCTCCAGTGTGAAACCATCCAATCTGGAGTAAAATATTAGGGTCATTAATGTTTATATACCCTAAGGAATACAACTTCAGTTTCCTCACAGGGTAGAATAAACAATGCATATGTCTATTGTGAGACACTTGGTTTTTGACTTTGAAAAAGGCTAAGAGACTAAAATTTGTTTACAGGGTCCAGGAATTTATTGAATCTTCTACAAGACCTAGTTTTTAAATAACACTGGTCTTTTGGTGGAGGGCTGTGATATTTATTAGGTCAGCTTTTCTCAGGTAATAGACTAATCAACTCTGGAGATTTGTTAGACAATTTTGGGAGGTTTTCTAAATATTTTTCTTCTGCATCCTTAAGTACTGTTAAATTAACTTGTTGCTTTGGGATATCAAAGAGACCTGAGTTCAAATTGTAGACAGTAGACCAATTGAGCCAATGGTTTTGCATCTTATAGGGACTGACAGTACAAAGTTAGGTAGAAGCAGTGACCCAAACAACGAAGAGGAGGGAGCCCTTTCTGGATAAAGGTCTGATCTATTGAGGGGAGTTCCTAGAATACACAGGGAAGCCCCACATATCTGGATATCCCTGGTTATTAATGTAGGACATTTAATAGTGGCCTCAGTGCTGACTTTTGTTTGTTCAGAAGTTCCTTTCTCATTCTTCAAATGTTTCTTTTCCTCATTTCCTCTTTTCAACCACTGTATTTTTAAGTTCTTATGTGTAGATAGTGATTAAACAGCCTGTTAAAAAGGAGGATCCTATTTTCTAAATTATCACACTGAGCTGTTAGAAATGCCTCCATTCAGAGAGTCCCCCAAGGAGGGTCATAGAGGGTGCTGGAATGTGGGAGTGAGTATGGCAGGTTGAAGCAGGGAGGGCCTTTATTTCATGCTGTCCCTCAACCTGACACTTCTGCTTCTCTCTCTTCTACCTCTTTCTTCTTTTGATACATATTTTTTGATATATATCTTGTGGCCTATGTTCTGCATTGCATGTAGTTTTTTTCTTCTCACATTTCTACTCTCACCTGGTTGCCAGATTCTATTTTTAACCTTTTTCAATTCATATTCAGTCTTCCCAAAGCAACACTCTTTCTTTCAGAAAGCCTCCATGAACTGTCTCTTAGCTGGCAAACTAAATCTTGAGGCTAACATTTAAGGCCTGATCTCCCTGTGTCAACCTACCTCTCCAGACCTAGCACCTACTAAACCAAACTACTCACTGTTCTATAGATTTCATATGCTTTTGCTCAACCATTTCTTAGCTGATTATCTTTCTTGGACCCTTCCTGCCTTTGACTGGAATGGCCTTCTCCTTGAATTGCGCTTTGAAAATCTACTTTCTTAAGCCCAGTTAAACTTCACCATAAAACCTTTCTGGGGTATCACAGCCAGCAATGATTTACTGATTTCTCTATTTTCTGGATTCCTGAAATATTTTTTACCATCCTGATGTCACTTAACTATTCATGTGTTCAACAGACATTTTGAATGACTGCTGCACTCTAATTAGAGTGGTTATTTTAAACTACAAATCTGATCGTATCACTCATCCTGTTAAAACAATTCAATGCTTTTTAGATAAACTTCAAACACTTATAGTGGCTTTAAAGTCCTTTTATGATTTGATCCCTGTATGTTTCTTAAGCCTTATCCTTTGCCACAGTTCCAATTTTAATGGACTATTTATAATGCCTGGTTCTCTAGAAACACTTGATTATGCTCTGGTTATCAGTTTAGACATTACTTCTTCTGAGAAGCCTTTCTTGATCTTCTCAAGAGTAAAGTAGAAGTCCCTTCAATGCAATCCTATATTCCTTGGTGCCTGTGAAATTATAACATATTATATTATATTATACCATGTAAATTATTTTATATGTATTACAGTTTTCTGCTTATGTGGCTATAACCCCTGATGCCTCCCTCTACCCTACAAAAGATTTTTAACAAGTTGAAGGGCATGGTCTGACTCCTTTCTAGGGAGTAGTATAGTACCTGGTTTATAATGTGTATTTGTTGGATTTTTTTTTGAATAAATAGGTGAAGATTATTTACGATGAGTATGATAATTTGAGCTCTCACATGACTTTGCAGTCTATTGGAAGAGATATGACATATGCACACATAACTATAATGCACAATACAGTGATATGTCTGATTAAGGGACTAACCTGTTTGTGCCTGAGGTTGTGGCTTTTTGAATTTTTGCAGTCAGACCTTGGCAATGATCTTGAGCAGTAGGATGTAAATAACTCCCACATTCTTAGCGTTCCAATAATGGAACACTAGGAATAAATGTGTTTAAAAACTAAAGTAAGATAAGACCTGTGTTTTCAGAAAATTAATCTACATGGAAGTGTGGAATGTATTGGAGTAGGTCAAAGGGGGGATCTAAGGCGCCATCTGCAGTGGATTGCATGAGATGTAAAGATCACTTGAATCTGGAGAAAATCAGAAAGTAATATAAAGCCTCTGCTTCCAGAGCCTTCTAGAAGAGCAGGCATGGCTGAAGGGTATGCAGAAGGCCCCAAAGATAGGCCTTTTCTATTTCAACCTTTGCCTGTAATGGTTATTTATTTAAGTATTGTTAGATTCCTTCCTTCATTATCTTCTAGCCCTGTGATGAAAGAGAGAGAAAGAATAACTCTGGGCTTATATCAATGGATGGCCTTTCTGGGATGTCACAGCCAGCAATGATTTACTGATTTCTGGTGATATGTAGCCAGGATAGTGGTATGTAGCAAACAGGAGTGTATGTATGTGTGTGAATACTGCAAACATGTTGTTTGCATTGCTTGTTGTCATCAACTGCACTTTTTCCTGGGGTGGGGGTAATGATGGGTTAGATGAGGGCGTTTCTGGGAAGCATGGACTGTGAACAGAAGAGATAAAGAACACTTGTTCTTTTTTTTCCCTTTATGTGCTGCGAACTGGTGGGGGTAAACCTTCTAGGAATGCCTTCTAACCTGCTTGTTCAGGTGAGAAACTGGAAGGGCAGGACAGAGGATGAGGTTACCTGGGTCTCTTGTCAAGAGTCCTCCAAGACAATGGCCCCATTCTGATCTATTAGATCACTGTCACATAAGTTGATTGTGTACATTTCAAGGCCTTGGGGAAATGAGGGACATTCGTAATTCATTTGACTGTGATGTCAAGAGCTTGGTTTGCCTTGATGCCAGGTGTGATTTGGATCCATTAGGAAAATGCTTTTCATTTCTTTCATACCTACCTCCCCAAATCACACCTTTACCCACTATCCTAGGAGTCATATGAACCCTTTTACATGTAATATAATAATTATAGCTAGAATTTATTAATCTTTTACTATGTGGCATGATTCTCTTAACCAATTTATTTGTATTATCACATTTCATACTCATACCAATCCTATGATAAAGGTCCCATTATTATCTTCATTTTATGCTTAAGAAAAATGTGGCACAGAGAGGTTAAGTAACTGGGCCAACGTCATGAAGTTAGTGGTAGAACCTGAGGCAATCTTACAAACTGTGCTATACTGCATTTTTTGAATTACAATCTAGAAAACTATACTTTCTCTAGCTAGAGCAACAGTGACCTCAGATTTTGAACCACGGACAGAAGTTACTAGTCATCAACTGCTTATCTGGCTACATTGCTAATGACTAATGTGACATTAGTCACATTAAGGAAGCTGCAGAGGGTACAATGATGATGACTTGTCTTGCTCCTCAGAGACCTTATAATTAAGAAAAAAGATGGAAACTTGTGAAAAGTGAATATGCAAGGCAAAGCTGCAGTAAAGTAATCACCAAAGCAGATGTTGTAAAACATATCACAAGGCCATATATGATTGTCACCTGGATGCTAGAAAGGATTTGCTAGTAGTTTAGAAAGGTGAGGGATTTTTATTGTGGAGGGGGGGGTCGTTGGAAAAGTTACAACTCAGTCAATTCTGCTTATCTGGTTTGGTTTTTTTAAAAAAATTATTGATGGAACTTTTGCTTGTTCCAAATATGATGAATTTTCATGTGAATTACATGAATTCTTTTTTAGACCATGAAATTTTCTTTTATTCTTTCATATATAATGAATTTTTTTTAAGGGACTATATTTTGAGCAAAAATAGTACTTTCTCCTTTGGATAGACTTCAGGTATGTCTAGTGTGAAACCTTTCTGTCCATTTCTCACTTTTATGCTAGAAGTTTCCTGCCAATGAATCCACTGTCTCTTCTGGCAGTTTAGAATGGAAATCTCCCCTTATGATGCCTCTGAAGCAAGTGCATTCTGAACTGCAGAACACTGGAGAACGTGGTTTGTGTGTAGGTGTTGGGGAATGAGTTGAAGCAAGGAGGGAATAGAAGGTGAACTGAGTACTTCAACAGAATTACTGACTCTTAACTATAGGTAAGACAGTGCTGCTAGGAGGCAGTTTGAGCTTTCTCACACAGTTAATCAAGTGAACGCTCCTTAATTGGGATAGATCTTTGTTTCTCTCTAGGGATGTTTTCTAGTGATGTTCTCTCATCTGGGTGGGAGAGTTGCAGCTGTTATGCTTTCCATGGTTTATTCTTGTCTTGCGAGATATTGAGGGTTAGTGACTTAGTTTTCTGCTTCCTAATCATAAAATACCATTACTTTTCAACCGTAACTGTTCTTTAAAGGTGTTTTCTTTAAGTTTGATATACTTTTGATTCTTTTTAAGAGAAAAATGAATTTCTTTTGGTGGTAGTAGGGGTTGGGGGAGAAAAATAGGAATATAAATAGAAATGGAAAATAAGGCCTGAAGCTGAGAAGGATTAATTTTCCTCAGGAAAAGGAAAGCAACCCCTAATGAAGGCAGTTTAATGTGGCTGGTAATGGGTTTGCAAGTTACTTGTATTCCAACTGGTGTTTGCTCAAGGGATGTACACATTACTAAGTGCAAACAGCTAGTATTAGGGTCATTTAGAATGCAATTTATTTTAGAAAAAGAATGTTACTAAATTCTAGACTATCTAAAAAACTATGTAGTTTTCAGAATTCTCCCATTTTCAACTCTATATAATAGTAGATTCCTGTTTGTAGTTGAAACTAATTAATTTATTCTCAAATTATTTCCAGTTGTCTGTTTCATTAGTCAAATGGGTTAGTCTTGAGAGTTATTTTATAAAGAAATGAAACTTTCACTGAATTACCTTTGTGTTGATAGGATTTGGGAGCATAGAAACCTTAAGAGTGGAGCCTTGTTTAATTTGGCTTCCATCGGTTTCTAAAGATACTCTGTTGTTTTTCTTGGCCTGAAGTTTAAGGAGAATAAAAATAAAAATCTGTGAGTGTAGATTAAAGGTGAACCTGAAATGTAGCATTATGCCTTCCAAGGCCAAATAAAACCCTTGACTTTTTTTAAAATAATGAATTGAATAGCTAGAGAAAAAAATCAAGTGAGTGTTGATAATGCCTCTAAGTCTTTAGTTCTGTGAACCTAATTAAAAATAATCCATAATTGTAACCAATTTATTTGGTGAGCTTCTTAGACCTCTAACTATCTTAAGAGAATACAACACAATGGTTTACAATTTGGCTTCTGGAGTCAGGCAAGCCTGGGCTGAAATTCTATTTCTCTTGCTTACCACCTGAAAAATCACAGGCAAGTAACCTAACCTCTTTTCGTAATCCTTAGTTTTCACATCTGTGAATTGAAAAAAAAAGAACTTTACTCATAGGATGTTTTTTTTGGACTAGAAAATAAGAACAATATTAAACATTTACTGAACATTTAATATATTTTGGACACATATATTTAGTATGTTACATATGCCAACTCAATAAAAATATGAGACTTTTTTCCTTACCTATATTGCTTCCAATAATACAAAGACAATTTATGTGAAATACTTAGCATTGTGTCTGGCTCAAATTATGTGTTCAAAACATAGTTATTATCATCATAATACTATGTTACTTGATACAGCTACATTATCCTTAACAAAATTGTCTTTCATTGAAGATCTGAACACCCAAGGGTCTGTCAACTTAAAGAAGAAAGCACAGCTATAAAAAGACAGCAAGAATTAATGAAATAAAAAGACCAGTGAGACCTAAGTGCAGTGACTTTGATTTCAGTCTTGGTTTCCATGGTGACTACCTTGAGAAAGGCTTTTGCTGTTTACCTCCACTTCCCTTTCACTAAACACTGGTAGTAAATTCTTGACAATGTAAATCTTAGGTGTAGAGACAAATAAAATAATTTGAGTGCTAAAATATGCATTGAAATTATTACCTCCCCTACAGAGGACTTCTGATGCTTTATTTAGGAGTAGGCTTTGTTTTATTATTTTTGCCCCAAATTGGCATCACCACTGAAATGTGAATATTTGGGGAACCACCTTATACTTCCAGAAATGGATAGAATTGTGGTTTTAAATTGAGATCTACTTCTAAATCTGTATGAACTTCTATATGGATTTTGCAAGCCAAAGAATCCAGGACCCTCTGTGTTTAACTAAACTTTGTTGGGTAGAAAGCAGGTAAGAGAATGACCACCATTTTAGTCTAACTTGGAGAAGGGAAAAACGTAGCTCTTCAGTGGCAAGGAAACAGCCCAAACTTCAGATGAAAAGTGAACAGTAAAATTAGTAGGCTGATTCTAAATTTGGCAAAAGATCCTGCTTTATATAAATATTTGTCATATGTTCTATAAAACACACTTATGTTAAGAGATCCATGCTATGATGGTACCACATAATTGAGTTTGAATATGAAATCATGATGCTCTACAGTTTTCTTCAGGACCAGAGTTACCAGAGCACAAAGTCTATTATTTGGTTACTTCACCTATACACATTAGCATGAACAACTAGATGCTGGCTCTGTCTCTAGCCTTGGGATGAACGCTGTTTAAGTAAATGTTTTGGGCAGGGCCTTTACCGTGGCAGAGGAAACAGGTCCTGTCCCACTAAGAATATTTGCTAACAATTATAGAGGACTTCCGTGTTCCAGACATCCTGCTCAGTTCTTCCTTATACACCATTCTGTTAATCATCCTGATCCAATGGGGTAAATACTCTTGTTATTCCCTTGAGCAAACTCAACCTTATGTAGGTTAAATAACTCACTTTAAATCAGTAGAAATTTGGACTCATAGTGGCAGAGAAAATATTCCATTCTAGGGTGAGTGAATCCTATAACCGATGCATTTTCCACTGTTGCCTCTTATGCTGAAGTGTATCATCCCACAGAGGGACTTATTTTCCAAAAAGCCAAGTGCCTCTTATGTCATCCAAGTGCCTAGATGTCAAGGTAGAATGGATGCCATTTTTTTGAAGCCACTGGGAACTGTGCAATCATTTATTTGAAGCAGGAAGGTATTCTCTGCTGATGTTCCCCTCTTGTTTGAGTAAAAAAAGGAAAAAAAAGTCTTTTCTTTCCCTTGTTAAAGTTGTACTTGGAATAATCAGGGCTGGCTCTAAAACTTGTTATTACTTCCTCTGCAAACTAGTTTTCAACCTTGCAAAGTTATTTCATGACAATTGACATTTGATACTCAAAATAATATTATGAGAAAATTAGGACATATCATTTCTTCCAGAAACTGAGATACGAATAAGTCATTTGGTAAAATTTAGACAAAGTGCCCAGATTTGTCGAGGAGACCAGCCATTCCAGTTTTGAGTCCTCAGTTTTTTTTCCTTGGGCTAATTTTAATCAGATGCAGTATTAGCAAAGCCACTGTGCTCTGACTCCCGTGAATATTCCGTGATCTTTGTGCTTCGTTTTCTGTGTATAACTGGACCACAGAAAGGTCCGAATGCGTGTTCCATTTTCTCACCTCTCATTCACTCCTCAAACCATTGGTCCTGGTTTTTTTCTGTCCCCACCACTTGCTTGAAATTATTCTATACCAAGTCATGTGGAACCTCATTACTGTTGGCTATAGTGGGTGCTTTTCAGGCCTCACCACTCGGTAATTTTGTTGGTGTTGATTACGTCCTACTTGAAACACATCCTTTCCTTGTTTACAGCTGTTTGTGCCATGTTTTTCATACTTCCCTTGCTGCTGCTTTTCAGTTTCCTTTGCTCATTCTTTGAATATTAGTGCTCCTCAGGTTTCCATCTCAAGCCTCTTTTCTTTTGATTTCACACACCCTTTCTGTATATCTTCAATGACTCATATGTCTGTGGTTATCTATCTGTAGATGCTTTCTACATGAGTTGGCTCCCTTCAGATTGCTTTCTTGAGATTCGGCCTTGCGTACCGAACTGACGATTGATGTCTAACTCTTTTCTTTTCCCCAATTCAGCAGGTCTAAACCTGTCTCAGACAAAACTCATCAACTCCATCTCTAACTCCATCTCTTTCTCCATCAAAAGCTTTTGATATTCCTGTTTTACCCATCTTAGTGATGGGTATCAGCATCTACTCACTGAACTAAACTGAGAAACTGGATATTAATATTGACTCCTCCCTTTTTCTTTCCCCTTCCCATATTAAATGCACATAAATCTTGTCATAATAACTTCTAAATATCTTTTAGTTAATCTTTTGAAGCTCCCAAATCCTCTTTTGTGTAATGTAGAAAATTATACCTACCTTATGGGATTGTAGTGGAGATAAAATCAGATAATATATCTGGTTGCTCTGTCCTGTGCCTGGCAGGCTGTAAGTATTTAATACACATCCACTCTGTTACTGCTGCTGCCCTCTGCATCCAGTCCTGCCTCACATCTCTCTTTCCTCTGCATTTCTGCCGACTTGATTTTTTTTTTAATTATACTTTAAGTTGTGGGATACATGTGCAGGTTTGTGACATAGGTGCCATGGTGGTTTGCTGCACCCATCAACCCATCATCTACATTAGGTATTTCTCCTAATGCTACCCCTCCCCTAGACCCCCACCCAATGACAGGCCCTGGTGTGTGATGTTCCCCTCCCTGTGTCCATGTGTTCTCATTGTTCAGCTTCCACTTATGAGTGGTGTTATATGGTGTTCGGTTTTATGTTCCTGTATTAGTTTGCTGAGAATTATGGTTTCCATCTTCTTCCGTATCCCTGCAGAGGACACAAACTCATCCTATTTAATAGCTGCATAGTATTCCATTGTGTATATGTGCCACATTTTCTTTATCTAGTCTATCATTGATGGGCATTTGGGTTGGTTCTAAGTCTTTGCTATTGTATATAGTGCTGCAATAAGCATACATTTGCATGTGTCTTTATAGTAGAATGATTTATAATCCTTTCGGTATATACCCAGTAATGGGATTGCTGGGTCAAATGGTATTTCTGATTCTAGATCCTTGAGAAATTACCACACTGTCTTCCACAAGGGTTAAACTGATTTATACCCTCACCAACAGTGTAAAAGTGTTCCTATTTCTCCACATCCTGTCCAGCATCTGTTGTTTACTTTTTACTGATTGCAATTCTGACTGCTGTGCGATAGTATCTCATTGTGGCTTTGATTTGCATTTCTCTGATGACCAGTGATGATGAGCTTTTTTTCATGTTTGTTGGCTACATAAATGTCTTTTGAGAGGTGTCAGTTCATGTCCTTTGCCCACTTTTTGATGTTTTTTTTTTTTTCTTGTAAATTTGTTCAAGTTCCTTGTAGATTCTGGATATTAGCATTTTGTCAATAGATTGCAACAATTCTCTCCCATTCTGTAGGTTGCCTGTTCACTCTGATGATAGTTTCTTTTGCTGTGCAGAAGCTCTTCAGTTTAATTAAATTCTATTTGTCAATTTTGGCTTTTGTTGCAAACGCTTTTGGTGTTTCAGTCATGAAGTCTTTGCCCATGCCTACATCCTGAAAAGTTTTGACTGGGTTTTCTTCTAGATCTTTTATGGTTTTAGGTCTTACATTTAAGTCTTTAATCTATCTTGAGTTAATTTTTGTGTAAGATGTAAGAAAGGGGTCCAGTTTCAGTTTTCTGCATAGGGCTAGCCAGTTTTCCCAACAACATTTATTAAATAGGGAATCCTTTCCCTATTGCTGGTTTTTGTCAGGTTTGTCAAAGATCAGATGGTTGTGAATGTGTGGTGTTATTTCTGAGGCCTCTGTTCTGTTCTTTTGGTCTATATATATGTTTTGGTACCAATACCATGGTGTTTTGTTTATTGTAGACTTGTAGTATAGTTCGAAGTCAGGTAGTGTGATGCCTCCAGCTTTGTACTTTTTGCTTAGGGTTGTCTTGGCTATAAGGGTTCTTTTTTGGTTCTATATGAAATTAAGAGTAGTTTTTTCTATCTGTGAAGAAAGTCAATGGTAGCTTGAGGGGATATCATTGAATCCATAAATTACTTTGGACAATAAGGCCATTTGCATGACATGATTCTTCCTCTCCATAAGCATGGAATGTTTTTCTATTTCTTTGTATCCTCTCTTTGTTCCTTCAGCAGTGGTTTGTAGTGCTCCTTGAAGAGGTCCTTTACATCCCTTGTAAGTATATTTCTAGGTATTTTATTCTCTTTGTAGCAATTGTGAATGAGAGTTCACTCATCATTTGGTTCTCTGTGTATTATTGGTGTATAGGAATGCTTTTGATTTTTGCACATTGATTTTGTATCCTGAGACTTTGCTGAAACTGCTTATCAGCTTAAGGAGATTTTGGGCTGAGACGATGTGGTTTTCTAAATATACTGACACATTGCTCACTACCTGCGAGGGTCTGTCCTGCAAATCCTGACTCTGTGACGGATGAATAAAATACTCTCACACACCAATACGAGTGAATGAGTAGGCTAAGAAGGTTGTCAGCTGCGCTCAGAGGGCGATTGCTGCTACTTAACCCCTATCACTGTTCCTCCTCACATTTATTCAGTGTAGATTTACTTACAGAGGTTCTAAGTCAACATGCTTATGGATAATTAACATGGTTAAAAAAGTTGTTTTGTGAAAGATAAAAGCTTTGGTTCTGGGGTCCAGAGTAAACACCATTAACAGGTAATCCCCCTTCGTCCCCTCTGAGAGGACCATCTGACACAAAGTTTATATGAGTAAATAAATAGTTAGAGTAGAAACAAAGGAATGTGGGGTAAACAGACTTAACTGGGGAAGCTTCTATTATCCCTAATCTTCACCCTATGACCTAATGCTCTAAGGTCAGAACTGGCTGCCTTCAGCCTGTTCCATTATACAAGTTGATGAAAACCTTTCAGCCTTCCAAAAGATTTGAAACTATAATCTTATAACTTTCCCTGATATTTCCCTTAATATTTTGTCAACCACCCTGAGTGAATCACAACAATATATAATCATGTAGTTTGTAAGCAGAGACAATTTGATTTCCTCTCTTCCTATTTGAATACGCTTTATTTCTTTCTCTTGCCTGACTGCCCAGAACTTCCAATACAGTATTGAATAGGAATGGTGAGAGAGGGCATCCTTGTCTTGTGCCGGTTTTCAAAGAAATGCTTCCATCTTTTTCCCATTCAGTATGATATTGGCTGTGGGTTTGTCATAAATAGCTCTTATTATTGAGATATGTTCCATTAATATCTAGTTTATTGAGAGTTTTTAGCATGAAAGGTGTTGAATTACCTCAATAGATGCTTTTCTGCATCTGTTGAGGTAATTGTGGTTTTTGTCATTGGTTCTCTTTATGTAATGGATTACGTTTATTGATTTGTGTATGTTGAACCAGGCTTACATCCCAGGGATGAAGCTGACTTGATTGTGGTGGATAAGCTTTTTGATATGCTGCAGGATTCAGTTTGCCAGTATTTTATTGAGGATTTTTGCATCAATGTTTATCATGGGTATGAGCTTGAAATTTTCTTTCTTTGTTGTGTCTCTGCCAGATTTTAGTATCAGGATGATGCTGGCCTCATAAAATGAGTTAGGGAGGAGTCCCTCTTTTTCTATTGTTTGGAATAGTTTCAGAAGGAATGGTACCAGCTCCTGTTTGTACCTCTGGTAGAATTGGGCTGTGAGTCTGTCCGGTCCGGGGCTTTTTTTGGTTAGTAGGCTATTAGTTACTGCCTCAGTTTCAGAACTTGTTATTTGGTCTATTCAGGGATTCAACTTATTGTTTGTTTAGTCTTGGGAGAGTGTATGTGTCCAGGAATTTATTCATTTCTTCTAGATTTTCTATTTATTTGCATAGAGGTGTTTATAATATTCTCTGGTGGTAGTTGGTGTTTCTTCAGGATCAGTGGTGATATCCCCTTAAATATTTTTTATTGTGGCTATTTGATTCTTTTCTCCTTTCCTCTTTATTAGTCTGGCTAGTGGTCTATTTATTTTGTTAATCTTTTCAAAAAATCAGCTCCTGGATTCATTGATTTTTTTGAAGGGTCTTTCGTGTCTCTATCTCCTTTAGTTCTGCTCTGATCTTAGTTATTTCTTGTCTTCTGCTAGCTTTTGAATTTGTTGGCCCTTACTTCTCTAGTTCTTTTAATTGTGATGTTAGGGTGTCAATTTTAGATCTTTCCTGCTTTCTTCTGTGAGCATTCAGTGCTATAAATTTTTCTCTAAGCACTGCTTTAGCTGTATCTTAGAGATCTGGTATGTTGTGTCTTTGTTCTCATTGGTTGCAAAGAACTTACTTATTTCTGCCTTAATTTTATTATTTATTTGGTAGTCATTCAGGAGCAGGTTGTTCAGTTTCCATGTAGTTGTATGGTTTTGAGTGAGTTTCTTAATCCCGAGTTCTAATATGATTGCACTGTGGTCTGACAGACTGTTAGTTATGATTTCCGTTTTTTTTGCATTTGCTGAGGAGTGTTTTACTTCTAATAATGGGGTCAGTTTTAGAATAAGTGTGATGTGGTGCTGAGAAGAATGTATATTCTGTTGATTTGGTGTGGAGAGTTCTGTAGATGTCTATTAGGTCTGCTTGGTCCACAGCTGAGGTCACAGACTTGAATCTTTTTTTTTCTGTTTGTTTGTTTTTTAGACGGAGTCTCTCTCTGTCGCCCAGGCTGGAGTGCAGTGGCACGATCCTGGCTCACTGCAACCTCCTCCTTCCAGGTTCAAGCAATTCTCCTGTCTCAACCTCCTGAGTAGCTGGGACTAGAGTTGTCCACCAGTACGTCCAACTAATTTTTGTATTTTTAGTAGAGAGAAGGTTTCACCATATTGGTCAGACTCATCTCGAACTCCTGACCTCAGGTGATCTGCCTGCCTCAGCCTTCCAAAGTGCTGGGATTACAGGTGTGAGCCACTGCATCCAGGCGACTTGAATCTTTAATACACAGATCTGTGCATGTCACCATCCTCACACGACTTCCCATTACTGTTAAAATAAACTCTAAATTCTGCCTGGTATTTATGGCCCTGAAGCATCTGCCTCCACTCCCATATTTCTCCAGCCTTATTTCTACTTTTTCCTTTACATTTCACCTTCAACGGTGCTTTTTCTGGGAAGTCTTTGATAATCCCATTACCTCAGAGTGGGTTAATTCTTCTCTCTTCTCCAAATTCATGGAGTCTATCTCCACACTTACCAGGCCATGCTGCAATTATATATGTTTAAATATGGATCCTGCAATAGTCTGTATGGTCCATGAAGCAAAGGACTGGATTTACCCGGAAAGCCTCTTCTATGCCCATAATTAGGATAGTCTGACATTTAGGTGATATTCAAGAAATATTTGTTGAATGAATGAAATGCTTGATAAATAACTTCAACCTTTTTAACTGATAAGTTTTTAATGATTTATTTTAAACCAACATAACTTTCTAAATTAATATTCCTTTCTCTCCTCAGCATCCTCTTAAAAGACATATGAACTCTATTCTGCTGGCTTAATGGCAGCAGATGCGTCAACCTAAATGCCCCATTTAATTTAACATAAACCAGCAATTCCTTTTCTTGTTTTATTTTTATTTTTTCAATTAACAGAGAGACAAGGCCTGAGAAACACCCATTGTATTTAGCAATTAGAAACTTCCTCCTTAGCAATAAGAAGGTTCAAGGAAGTGGTGGGGATAGAAGCCAGACCACAATGGGTTGAGGAATGACTGAGAGGTGAGGAAATGGAATAGGCATTCATACATATTCATGGTCCAGTTACACACATAAAAAACATAAAAGTAATAGTACATTAAAATTTAACCCATGGGTCATCTAAATAGAAATAAAGTTTTTATTACTTTTAGTTTATGAACTTTCCAGGAATTTTTTTGTTTTCATTTAGCCTGGGATTTTCTCCATAGCCCATAAGTATGTTCTCTAGGGTAACTTAGAAACACTGATGTCAGGATTAGCTTATTTGTAGCATCAGGGCCACACTGAGCTGATTCTAGGAAAGTTTAATAGAATGAGAAGAAAAACTTATGGCTGGAATATTTGCCTCCTCAGAGGTTCTGGTAGATGACTCCCGGGTTATTGATTTGTATTTCTCAGAATTATAGTCAAACACTGTGTGCTAGTTTGTGATCTCCTTTCATTCACCTCCCTTCCTTAATCTACAAAATTAGCTATTGTTTATAAATTGAGTGTCTTACATGTCCAAAGACTTATTAGGGGCTGAGGAAGATATAAAAAGGAAGAACTTCATCCTCTGCAGATTTTTATGATCTTATTGAAGAAATATCCATTTCATGAGAAAATAATAATACATGGAAGCACACATTAAGTGCTAAACAAATAGATATCAGGAATGGCTCCATTCTGGAGAAGGGGTGGGTATAGCAATATTAGGCAGAGAAGACGCATTCCAAATGGGCCTTGCAGGACAGATAGGAGTTGGTAGTTGGATAGGGGGTGTATTGTATTCTAGGCAGGGGTCATGGGAGATGCAAAGTCACAGTGAAGGTAAAATACAAGGCTGATTATGACTGTTTGGTTAGAATAGAGTGTTCATGTATCTATTTAGAGTGTGCTTAAGGGGGAAAGGAACATTAGAGACAGGTAAGTGAGGTTCTTAAGTGTTAGGACTTTAGACTCTTGGCAGAAATGTGTACAATTTTTTTGAAACAGCGTCTCGCTCTGTCACCCAGGCTGGACTATAGTGGTTTGATCATGACTCACTGCAACCTTGACCTTCTGGGCTCAAGTGATCCTCCTGCTCAGCCTCCTGAGTAGCTGAGACTACCAGTGTGCACTGTCATGCTTGGCTAATTAAAAAAAATTTTTTTGTCATCTAGGCTGGTTTTGAACTCTTGGGCTCAAGTGATCCTCCTGCTTTGGCATCCCAAAATGCTAGGATTATGGGTGTGAGCCACCATGCCAGGCCAGAAATGTGTACTTTTGAAGGTTTTTTGTTTTGTTTTCTTATTTGGCATGTGTGTGTGCAGATGGGCAGTTTGGGCAGAAGAAGGACATACTGATGGGTAATCCAATAGTAGAAACAATCTTGTGGAATTGTAGGATAACCAGGATGAGAAGGGTATTGGATATCATTAGATTAGAAGCTCCTAGCTCCTCAGTGAAGTGGTATATAAGGTCTCTGTTTGTGTGTCACTCTTATGTGCTAGATTCTCAAACTTTTTAGTCTCAGGAACCCTTGTACTCTTTTTTTTTTTTTTTTTTTGAGACGGAGTTTTGCTCTTGTTACCCAGGCTGGAGTGCAATGGCGCGATCTTGGCTCACCGCAACCTCCGCCTCCTGGGTTCAGGCAATTCTCCTGCCTCAGCCTCCTGAGTAGCTGGGATTACAGGCATGCACCACCATGCCCAGCTAATTTTTTGTATTTTTAGTAGAGACGGGGTTTCACCATGTTGACCAGGATGGCCTCGATCTCTAGACCTCGTGATCCACCCACCTCGGCCTCCCAAAGTGCTGGGATTACAGGCGTGAGCCACCGCGCCCGGCCCCTTGTACTCTTAAAAATTATTGATGATACCAAAGAGCCTTAGTGTATATGATTTATATCTATTAATACTTACCATTATAGAAATTAATGTTAGGAAAACTTGAAAATATTTAATAGACATAATAATAAACTCATTCCATGCTAATATTTTTAAATGAAAAATAACTACATTTTCCATGACCAAAAAATTAGTAAGACGAATGGAATTGTTTTACATTTTTGTAAATTCCTTCAAAATCTGGCTTAAAAGAAGACAGTTTGAATCTCATATATGCTGCCCCATTCAATCAGTTGTGACATACCTTTTGTAGCCTCTGGAAACTTTATTGTTTACATGTAAAAGAGTTATAGTAGAAAAGGAAAATGCAGTCTTCGTATTATTTTGAGAGAAATTTTGACCTTGCATATACTCTGGCAGGTTCTTGACAACCCCCAGAGGTCCCCGGACCATGCCTGGAGAACCACCATGCTAAAGAGGTGTCATATAATCGGGCCTGTGATGGACACAGCCAATCCTTGTATATGTGGGTGACATGGCTTTGAAGGTTGTACTCATTTCTTGTGGCATCTTCCCAGCCCTGAGTTGAAGAAGCAGCATGCCCTCCACACTTTATCCCTGGAAGGACTGAGTAGGAGACCCTTGACATACAGCAAGGAAACAAAGGCTCTTGATCTTGGCACAATGGGATGGTGTCCATGGGGTTCCCTGGCAGATGATGGGAAGTAGGCAGACGATATGTCCATGCTCCCTGAAGACATGTCAGGAGTGGGAAGCCAAGATCTAGGCTCTGTGTCTGTGCTCTGACACCACATCAGCCTTGTAGGGGTCTAAAAGAAGACCTTCTCTTTTCAAGAGAGGACCTTGAAAAGCTGAATGTGGAATGGAGCAGGGCTGGGAAACATGTCTATCACTATGACAAAGACAGAAAACCTTGTAAACCTCTTTTTAAAAGATTGTTGTAGCTTTCAACATTTTTTCTTTTTCTTTAGTAAAATCTTTAAAGAATTCCAGCCTACTTTGTGTTTAGGGGAACCTGGAAAAAGAGATTTTAAACAAACAAACCATGACTTAATTTTGTTTTTCTTAAAAGAAACTGAAATACAAGTACATTGTTAAAAACTTTGGCAGATATAAAGAAGCAGAAAGGAAAAATAAAAAAATATGACGCATAATTTTACCACCCAGAGGTAAACACTGTTAACATTTTGGAGCACAATTTTATTCTTATTTATAGCAGCATTCTCTATACATTGTTTCATAATAATCTTTTTATTCCTAGCAGTGTATCATAAAACAAAGCATCTTTCTCCTTTAAATTACATATTCAGGAAAAGTGCTCTTCATCTCCTCTACAAAAAGAGTTTTGACAGTGAGTATATGTGGGTGTATGTGTGTGTATGCATGTGAGTGTGTTTCTATATGAGTGTGTATGTGTATGTGAGAGAGAGAGAGAGAGAGAGAGAGAGAGAGAGAGTGTGTGTGTGTGTGTGTGTGTGTGTGTGTGTGTGTGTGTGTGTGTGTGTGTTGTGGGTGGCATCAGTGCCAGAGTGGCTTTAGTAAGAAGTGTAAGAAAATTTGGGGAAAAATGGAAAAATTAATCTTGGGGAAACAGTTGGGGGTCACTTGACTAGCCACCTTAAACCTAGAGATTATTTTTATAGAGTGTTCTTGGCTCAAAACCTAGAAACACAGTCTTTTATCTTGATAAAGTGATAACGAGTAAACTTTGAAGAGTATTTTAAAGAGGGAAAAACTTGAAGAGATGGTGGAGTGTGTGATTCCGCCTACACATGCACACATGTGCACACACACACACTCACACACATATATATGTCTATATTTGCATATATCAGGGAGATTTGGAAGTGAAACTTGAGTTTCTTGTAATTGAGGCAGTTCCATTATTGCAGGAATAACAAATCTGGAAGCAATTTCCTCAGTCACTCCTGCTTTGAATGTTCCTGTTGTGAGTGTGGAACATTTAAATCACCAATTCCATTGTTCAATGAGCCCTAAAAAGGATAAATTTATGGGGCTATTCATTTGTTTCAAGGGTCAGAAGTGACCTCCCAACTGTTAAATTCAAACTACCGTTTTAAATTTATGTATTTCAATTGCTTTCTTGGGATCTTTGGCCAGTTGCTATGTTTGCAACACTTTTAGGTATCCCAATGATTATTTAATAGGAAAGAACCTCTGGAATCCCAGAATTCATATCTACTTTAGTATTTATTAAGACTATTACTAATATTACTATGTGTCTGGCATGCAGTAGTGCTCAGTAAATATGTGTTGAATGAATGAATGAGTGAATTAATGAACTTCTCAATTGTTTTCATAGCATTTTTGGAGCCAACTTGAAAAATGATTGACTTTCATAGCAGCAAACTAAACAAAATTATGAAAAAGCAAAAGAAATGAAGTGCAGGGAGTGAGGTATACCTCAAATTCTCACCCTGGTGAGAAAAGTTGGCTGATGTTTGAATTGTAGGATTTTTTTTGGTTTGTATAAATATAAGGAATAGAAGGGAAGTTTTGTTACATGAATATATTGTGTAGTGGTGATATCTGGGCTTTTAGTGTAGCCATCACCTGAATAATGCACATTGTGCCCATTAAATAATTTCTTATTGTAGGGTTGTTTTTGAAGTCTGTCTCTGAGTAGGATTCTAAATATAGTTTACTAGTTGATTTAATTTTGTGATTCAGCTCACGACTGGGGCAACAAAGTACATTCTCTGCCAGGGTCTCAATAATTCCTTCATTGAATCCTTCTCAGTGTTCAACCAAGACATAGCAGCCAGAGTATTGGCTTACAAGTCAAAAGGCATGAGAAGACATATATCTGAATTCTGTCTTTAAGACGGAAGTCGTTTAATCTTGTACCAAAGAAATTTACCTAAGACATAATTTCTTCATCCAAATTTAACCTAAAATCTATATGAGTGGTTGATTAAAGAGATGATATGTGCTAAGCATATATTATAGTTTGCTATTACTGTAGTCCTTCTTTGCTTCTCAGAACTCTTATGATAAGTATTGTTTATAACATTTATTCACCAACTAATCACATACTCATTTGCATTACTGATCTCTCCATTAATTTTATTGTGTATCATGTTTCATTTCCCCGAGAATCGGATGCATCAAAATAACAAACTTAGCGCATATATCTCCTCCTCTAGGAAGCCTTCACTGATCTCATCCCTTTAATCTCACAACATGTTGTGCATATTTTTATTTACTTATCTGTTTCATATGTGTCTCCTTTCTATGCTGAATGATGAGATCGTTGAAGATAGAAACAATGTCTTAGTCTCAACATCTACCAGAACACCGGGCCCAGGGAAGGTGTGAGCAACCTGTTTGCTTAATAAATGAATGAGAATGAATGAGAACTGGAATGTGCTTCTGTAAGAGCAGAACAGATAAAGATTTTAGGTGAATTCTTGTTAAACCTCTTACTTGTTGCATATCTTTAAAGGTATGCATTTAAAAAGGAGATTGCCATTTACTTGGAGTGGAAGAAGGATGGGTTTCATGACTGCTGCATATATGGCGAATTCCAGAAAGTAGCTATAGTTCTTACTGAATAACAATAGCTGTAGCAATCACTGGCAGGGCAGGGAAAGGTAGATGTGGCTGAAAGGAAAGACGTTAGAACTTTTTCAGACTTGGATTCTAACCCCAGTTCTCCTGCTGGCTCCCTTTGAGGCTTTGTAATGGTATTTAAAGTTGATTGTCATTGAGTCTAAATGCATTGCAATAATCGGTCTCTCCCTGCCTTTACCTCCCAGAGAGAATACAACTACACCTAACCCTGCCCTTACTGGGAATGTGAGCTGTTCAGCCTCCCACAGAATCCCAACCTATTGCAAAACAAAATCTGAAACCGTTTCTGGGATGGTATTTGAATGGGATGATATTTCATTTCTGGTGTGGTGTGAAGGCCTTGATATAATGGTACAGGATCAGATAGTTTTATTGTATTGTATTACTTAATGTGTGCCACTTGACAAGACAACCAAGCAGAGAAGACAGCCCGTGTGTTGAGAACAGGAAGAAGTGGAGAAGCTTTAAAAAGTGGAAAGGCTTATCTTTTTATTTTCCTATAGGTTATGATGTAGCATTCATTTACTAGCTTTTAAAAGTGACTTTAAAATAATTAAGTATCCATCAGTACTCTTTTATTTATAAGAGTAAAAAAAATTAATTAGCATAAGCCAAAAGGGAAATCATTGGCCCACATAACTGAAGACTCAAGGTGCATATCCACTTTAGGTGCAGCTGTATTCAGGGTCTTAGTGATTGTATTGAAAATCTGTCTTTCTCCACTTCTTAGTGAACTTTCTTTCCCATGGCGGCATAAATGGCTTAAGATGTCCCCAGACTCACAGCAGGACTGGTGGAGAAAGAGTTTTTCAGTAGCATAGGTGAGTACAGGACCCAGACTGGTCCTATGCTTACCAAAATCAGATGGAAGGGAGTTCCCACAGCAGTAAGGAGCTCTGTTACCAGAGGATGGGATAGAAACCCAAGGGTTACATGTCTTTCATCATTCCAGGACGGCAAAAACCACAGACATCCACCAAATTTCACTAGCCTGGATTATTTCTTATGTTTTGGATCTAATTCACTTGGGCTTGTACTCTGGCTCCTTTTCTTGCTTTTGCACAAATTGTGTATGTATTCCCAAGACTTTGTTCTTTTTTCTATATGCTGATCCTCCTGATCAGCTCCTCTACTCCCACGTAGCTATGATCTCTTTGTAGAAGAAGCCACATCTTTATCTCTCGTCTCTACCTTTCTCAGAGAAAGCTCACCAATCATTTCCATTTGGGGTCCCGGGAGCACTGCTACTTAAAATGTCTAAACCAAAGTTGCCACCATCCTGCCAAATGGGCTTCTTTTCCTAGGTTCCCTAATCAAAGTGTTGCTGAACTTTGTTCCTTAGTTTAGCTTAAACTGGGTTCTTATCACATGACCAGAAAAAATTAGGGCACGTAGACACATGGAAGGGTAAGGGGAATGGAATTTACTGGGCGAAAAGGAAAAGAAAAAAAACAACTCTCAGCAAAATGAGAGGGTTTCCTGCTAACAGGCCCCCATATCACATGTTGATTCCAGGCCACACACACAGGAACTGAAGAGGGCAGGCTCCTCCCCCTTGCCCACATGGGAACTTCCCATGGCTCCACCCTGTTCTCCCAGTGTGCAGGCAGGCTGAGATTCTCCCAGGACCCTCCCTTTTATCTGACTCCTGTATGTATCACCAGCAGTAGCAGCATCCTCTTTCCACTCTCCCAGCATTCTATCATCAACGTTGTTTTTGACTATTTCCTCTGCATATCATTTCTCCCTCAAATGAACTCTCATAGTTTTTTATTATTATGTTTTTCATGAATTTATCATTTTGTCTCTAGTTTTATAGATCTTGATGTATCTGATTTATTTCTGCCACAGCTATTTGAGTTTGCTAATGGAAGGCACTTTGACTTATTTATTTTCGTACTATTTCCTTCCTGGTTGTCATCCTCCAGCTTTTTCCACCTTCTACTTCTCCCATCAATGTTATACCTAGACCCTTACGGTTTGATAAATATTTATAGAATAAAGGAAAGAGTTAATGCAATGTGTAGTATAACTTCATGGCTATTATACTTGATATCATTAAAAAACCAGAGCCTAACAGCAATTTTAAATGGTAAAAACAGATTTTATTCAGGAAGCATTGCAATAGGGGTAGGTTAGTCAGAGTTTTCCAGAGACACAAAAACAGCAGGATATAGATATAGATATAGATATAGATATAGATTAGAGAGAGATTATGAGGAATTGGCTCATATCACTATCATGTGATAGTGACTGTGGAGGCTGAGAAATCCCAGGATCTGCTGTTTGCAGGCTGCAGACTGGGAAAGCCAATGTGTAATTTACCCTGAGTCTGAAAGTCTGAGAACCAGAGGAGCCAGTGGTGTAAACTCTAGAGGGAGGATTGGAGAAAATGAAATAAAATGTCCCAGTTCAAGCAGTGAGGAATGAAAAAAGGAACGAATTTCTTCCTCTGCCTTTTGTTCTGTTCAGGCCTTCAGTGGGTTGGACTCACGCTGGGAAGGACAGTCTATTTCACGGAATCCACAGATTCAACCACCCTTGCAGACACCTCAGAAATAATGTTTAA
Source organism: Sapajus apella (assembly GCF_009761245.1). Taxonomy (NCBI): domain Eukaryota; kingdom Metazoa; phylum Chordata; class Mammalia; order Primates; family Cebidae; genus Sapajus; species Sapajus apella. The sequence goes on from NW_022437064.1 coordinate 877,692, forward strand.
CACCAAAGAAATAATGTTTAATTTGGGAACCCAGCGGCCAGTCAAATTGACACAAAATTAACAATCACAAGGAGAAAAGGGACCTAAGTATGGAACTTGGCTCAACGCCAAATACAACACGGACAAGTGGGGCTGAGTGGGGAGGCGGTCATGAATAGAAAATTACTAAGGGAAAACATTAAGGGTATGGGGGATTTTGGTTAAACAGACCTAACAGGATTCTTGCTGAAGGCAGGATGAGGGTGATCAGATATGGAGAGTGGGAGAACTCTCTTTAAACTGACTTGGAAAGTTTCTTGCTAACACTGGGTAATGCAGGTCCCGAAAAGAATGGATGCTAGAGTTGAGGCCTGGGCTCAGAGGAGCCTGCCTGGAATTTAGTTAAGGACAGAATCTGTGTCAGTATTGAAGTTTTCAGATCTTGCCACTCTTCAGCATTTATTATAAGCAGATTTCAGTTGTTTAAAAGGCTAAGGAAGGAACTTGCCCTAATTCCTTGAACTTCCTTCATCCCCTTCTGAACCAGCCCCCCATTTTCCCATAAGGACATGTTTGGGAAAGATGCAGAAAAACTTCCAGCTTATCAAAACTGGTGAGGAAGAAGGAAGAGCAGAAGCCGAAGCCAAAATGCAGAGAACTATTTCCTGAAATGGTTTTGAGCATATTTTGCAGTCTCTTTCGTAATATGTACCTAGTCCCCTACCTCTAATGCTACCTTACTTTGGTGTTTCACATATATAAGGCCCATTTGAGGCACCTGAATGTGGCAAGAGACCAGTGAATAGGAGTTTTTAATATTTAAAAAAAAAATTTTTTTTTTTTAAATATTTTTTTTTTGAGACGGAGTTTCGCTCTTGTTACCCAGGCTGGAGTGCAATGGCGCGATCTCGGCTCACCGCAACCTCCGCCTCCTGGGTTCAGGCAATTCTCCTGCCTCAGCCTCCTGAGTAGCTGGGATTACAGGCACACGCCACCATGCCCAGCTAATTTTTTGTATTTTTAGTAGAGACGGGGTTTCACCATGTTGACCAGGATGGTCTCGATCTCTTGACCTCGTGATCCACCCGCCTCGGCCTCCCAAAGTGCTGGGATTATAGGCTTGAGCCACCGCGCCCGGCCCGAATAGGAGTTTAACTTCAAACTTAGGAAAAAAGTCAACCTGCTGAACACGAGGGTATGTGAAACCTTGAAAGGCCACAGCAAACATCGGGGCAGTATGCTTAGCATGCTTGAGACTAGCAGTGTCATAAAAACAAACATGAAAAGAAGTAAAGCTGTCTGTACATGAATGTGAAGGAGATAGTGAAAGCACATGGCGTTATGAAGGCACATAGCATTCTGTAGAATCACCTTGATTTGTTTTCTGAGGAGCACTTGATGATCCTACCCTTTTCGTAATTTGTTTGTTCGTTGTTTTGGAGGTGAAAGGGTGTGCTTGAGAGGGTGTTTGAGCCTCCTTGTCCACGGTATAACCGGTTGGTTTTGTTGCCCTCACTCTTCAGGCGCTGGACTCTCATCCTGTTTGTTCTCGTTCTGGGAGACACCACCCTTTCTAAGACAACTGCTTTCTTTTGTTTTGGGTTCAACTTTGTTAAATCAAAGGATAATAAATATCAAGTTTGTTTGAAGCCAGAAATAGGCTGCTGTCCAAAATTGTGTGCATTCCAGTTGCTGGTGGATAGCTATTTTAAATAAGTCAAGCTTGCAGTTAATTCAGTTCTGCTACACTGTTAGTATTCTGTTCTCATTCTCTTGTCACAAGGGGAGGCTTTGAGTTTTATCATCTCTACATCTGCATGTTCTTTCTGGTGATTGGACAGTTGCCACTCTCCATGATTACCACAACTATCCATGACCACCTGTCCAGCTCAAATTTCAACACAAATGCTGCACAGCTAAGCTATCTGATGGTATTAATTATATGTTTATTTGACTGTACTATTTCTTTTTTTTCTAATTGTATGTAGGAGAGTGTCTTTAATGATGTACAGTGGGCAATTCTGGGATCCTTAAGGGCAGTGGCATTCAAGTTCTTGACTGCTGTTTACAGTAAGAAATACATTTTACATCATGATCCAGTATATATGTGGATGTTATGTATGATGTATAACTGAAGCTAAAATTTGGTGAAGCAATACTTGCCCCATTATGTGTGATATAGTCTATAGTTTCTATTATTTTGTGTTTTACTTCGTTAAACAGTGCTGACTGTACCTTAGCAAGTGGACTTCCTGATTCAGGAATGGGTTACAATGTGAGTGTGAAAAAGAACTGTTTAACAGTCATCAAGTTTTAGGGAGTCTTAGAATGCTAATTCTTTGGACAACTGCATAGATCTTGGTATATTTGATGTTTTTTCATTTTTCCTTCATAAACAGTAGAGATCTCCTTTTATCAAAATAATACAACATTTTAAATTTCATTGTTTCTGTTGTAAAGGGAATTACAACACCTTATGGTCAAACAATTAACATCAACTCTTGAGTTCTTGATATCATTCATAGTGTATTAGTCAGATCAGGCTGCCGTAACAAAATACCATAGCCTAGGTGGCTTAGGCAACAGAAGTTTGTTTTCTCACAGTTCTGGAGACTTGAAGTCCAAGACCAAGGTGCCAGATGGTTGCTGTCTATTGAGCACTCTGTCCTTGGGTTGCAGAGAGCATTATCTCATTTCCTTATACAGCAGAGAAAGAGCAAGTGAGCAAGCTCTTTGATGTCTCTTCTTATAAGTGCACCAATTCCACTGGACCAGGGCCCCACCTTCATGAACTAACCTAAACTTGATTACCTCTCAAAGTCCCCATCTCCAGATACTGTCACACTGGAGATTAAGGCTTCAACATATGAATTTGGGGTGACATAATTAAGATAAGAGTACATATCTAAGGTCTTAGTGGGGTGTAAGCATTGACTGAAGCATGCAAATAACTTTCCTAAATTGCATTTATTAAAGGCAGACTCTTCCATTTGAGTGAATGGATATTTTTCACACTATAATTCTTATGACATTCATTAGCATTTATTTTATATTTTTCCTAATAACGCAAGTACTGTATATGGAAGATAGCTTACAGTTAAAATGTGAGAACAATGTTATACCTTTAAAAAGTCATTTTCACAGTTTTTTTCTAATGCAGATTTTATTCCTAAATAGTAGTTACTGAATTTCTAAACAGCCCAGCACTGTTTTCAAAACCTAATATAGTATAGAAAAGCTACCCACCATCATTGAGAATAGTGCATATTTTAACAAAAAAACAGTTTATGTAAATACATATTTTGAAACAACTTTTATATATTTATATTTATTGCAGTGTAGAGAAGAGAAGAATTTCTTAACATGAAACTGTAGGGAGCCAGGTATTTGTCTACAAGAAATGCTGTAGAGAGCCATGCCAGTAACTCACACAAAATATCCATTCAAACTGAAGAGAAGTAAACTAAGAGAAGGTACTGACAAATTGTTTTAAAGCCCTTTGTTTGAATGGTATTGCGATTTTTATTTTATTTTTTCTGCTGTAGGAAGACTGTTGATTAAGAAGGTTTTCTTTTTCTTTTTTTGCTCTTTTTCTTGTTTCTAGGTTTAAACTGGTGTGGACTGTTTTACAACTTTGGGGGCCTATCAGTTTCTGTGGTGGGCTTTTGCATAAAGAGTGCTGTGCATCTGGATGACTTAGTCTGTATCTCTTTATAGCATCTTTGCTTATGTGCTTTTACTATGCTAACATATTTTTTTTGTTGTTATTTATTCTATTTCAGTGTTTATCTGCTGAAGAGATCTTTTCCCTTCATGGCTTTTCAAATGCTACCCAATTAACCAGCTCCAACTTCTCTGTCATCTGTCCAGCAGTCTTACAGCAATTGAACTTTCACCCATGTGAGGATCGGCCCCCACACAAAACAAGACCGAGTCATTCAGAAGGTATATTGGAAGCATTTTTTCTCTTTTATTTGAAGAGTCTATGAATGATTATGAAATTAATATGCTGCTTTTTCTACTTTATTGCTTTTAATTAATCTACATAGAACCTCTTAGAATAATACCTGTATTCAGAAGTATTTAGAATGAGAAGAATTATAACTCACTTAAGTTTCATAAATTTTGCTCTTCTCTTTGTTGAATCAAAATTATATTTAGTACACTTAAAAATTTTATAAGATCCAGTTCTTCATTTTAAACAATATATATTTTGTGCTGTGTGTATTGGATTGCATTTTAATTATTTGGCTTATAATTGATCATTTCATTTCCATTATCTTTTGCTTATTATTTTAAAACTGTTTAGTTTATCTGCAGTTACCAATGAAGAAATAAGAGAACTAACATGTTTCTAGATTAAATCTTCAGGGACCAAATTATTAGTTTTAATTTTCATAGGTAAAAGAAAATACAAGCAGCTATTTTAAGTTACTATAATGGTATTGCCATGAATATGGTATTTTAAAGGTATGATCTTCTGCAAAGAAATTTTAAAACATAATAAAATAAGTGTATGCTTAATATACAGCTCACATGCTTAAATGTGTAGAAGAGTAACTTTCACCAATGAGATAAACCAATTGTTCAGGGAGTCTGCCAATTATGTTGGAATTTTAAATTTTCATTCGTTTGTCTATTAAACAAATAATTATTGAATGACATACCAAGCATTGTTCTGTGTACTGAGGAATCAACATTAAGCAAGAAGAAAAATTCTCTGTCCTATTAAGGCTTACAGTGTAGTAGAGAAAAGAGATAATAAACATTTAAACAAACAAGCAAATAAATAACATAGTTTCATAAAGGTGCTCTGAAAAGTATTTTATATAATATTTTATATAAAATAAAATATTAGTAGGTAAGGGGTAGAAGGTGATGGTGCGTGAGTGTCATCTTGGATAGATCAAGGAGGCCCACTCTGATGAAGTTTCATCTGAGCAAAAGGAGAGGGCCACAGCAAGGTCTTCTCTAGGAGAAGAGTGGCCTTGGTCGAGGGCTCAGCCAACATAGCTTGTCAATGAGCTTGGCATGAGTGAGGAGCAGCAAAAGGCTCCTATGTGTCTGGAGCCTAGTGAGTTGGCAGGGAAGGTAGGAGGCGATACATCCTGGTGGGAGATGGAGGCCAGGCGAGGAAGCCTTGTGGGAGGTGGTAAATTGATTGGGTTTTATTCTGAATATACTGTGAAATCACTGTAGCATTCTAGAGAGGGTAGTGCTGTGATGTCATTCAAATCCATAAAAGGGCATTCCACCTGCTTGTAATCTGAAGAGCAGATTGTAATGGGGCAAAAGTAGAAGCAGGGTGATTGGTCAGGAAACTACTGCCAGGAACTGATGCTCAGGATGATGAGGACTTGGACTAAGGTGGGGGAAGTAGAAGTGTGGAGAAACAGTCAGATTCAGGATGTTCCGGAGATCATGCTAAATGGTTTGCCCTGTGTTGATTGTCGGGGAGGGAATGATGAGTCAAGGCTTGAGCCAGAGAAATGGGAGAGATCGTTATATCATTTCCTAGGATGGAAAAGACTGGGAGTAGCCATTTATCATAGAGGAAGGGAGTGGTGAGGATGAAGAGGGGTATAATTTTTGGTGTGGTCACTTTGAGACATTGACATATGCCAGTAGGCAGGGAGGTCTGATAGGCAAAGGCACACAGACATTTGGAGAGGAGATTGCTTTCAGAGGAGATCAAGACTGAGGATTTGCCAGTCTAGTGATGATATTTAAAGATGTTGGGCTGGGCATGGTGACTCATCCCTGTAATCCCAGCACTTTGGGATGCTGAGATGGAGGATTGCTTGAGGCCAGGAGTTCAAGACCAGCCTGGGAAACATAGCAAGACCCCATCACAGCAAAAATTAAAAAAAAAATAGCTGGGCATGGTGGCATGTACTTGTAGTCCTAGCTGTTTGGGAAGATGAGGCAGGAGGATCACTTGAACCCAGCAGGTCAAGGCTACAGTGAGCTATGATTACCCCACTGTACTCCAGCCTGGGTGACAGAGGGAGACCTCATCTCAAAAAAATAAAAGTAAAGATGCTGTTCTGAGTGAGCTCATCTAACATGAGTACAGCTAGATAAAGAGAGTAAAGAGAGATGAAAAGGGAAGACTTAACAAAGGAAGTGACTTTTCATTTCTGGATTCCTTTGTGTATATCCACTTCAGTCTTTCTCTATATGAGTAAAAGAAATAACAACTGCAAAAATAAGAATGATGATAACCGATTCTGTTGTTGTATTTTCTATGTGACAGGCATTCTTTGAAGTACTCTACATGCTAATATATTAATCTCATGCAACTATATGATGTAGGTACTGCTATTCCCATTTTGCAGCCAAGAAAACAAATGTACAGGGAGCTTAAAGTCGTTTGCTGAGAGTTACGCAACTTACATGTGGTAGAGCCAGATTTAACCCAGGTTGCCTTGGCTTCAAAACGCATGTTCTCATTGATATTCTAAATTTATATATACAAAGCCTAGAAATCAGCAAGTATAATTTATCAATATAATTTGTAACTTGTGAATAACAGTAATTTCAATTTTGAAATACTAGTAATTTTGAACTGCTAATTGTTCAAGCACATATTTTTGCTAGAGTGTATTTGTAGTTCTACAAGCCCATTTAACTTTAAATACAGTTTGCACTTTACATTCAAAAGTAAATTCAGTCAATGCTTTAGGATACTACCCTTGACTGTATTACACAGTAAAAGCACAGACTCTGAAGTCAGTTTATCTGGGCTCAATTGCCAGCTCTGTAATTATCCAGATATGTTGAGAACATGACTAACCTTTTCTTGCTTCAGCTTCCTCATCTAAAATAGTACCTTTCTTATGGGCTTGCTGTAAAGATTAAATGACTTCGTATTTGTAAAACACTTCGAACATTATTTGGCATATAGGTGCTGTATTAGGCCTGTTAGGTCTGTTAAATAATTACATCTAACATGTGCATAATTCTAGGTACAGGAAGTGAGGTTTCAGAAAAAGCAAATGCTCTACTCTGTGCAGGTTAATTACTTATATTCAAAAGTAATTTTTTTTAACCCCAGTTGCTCTGTGCAAGTTAATTACTCATATTCAAAAGTAATTTATAAACCCCAGTTACCTAGGTTATTCTGTTTCAGGAACCAGGAGATGAGAACTGCTAAGTCAGAAGCAGGAAGTGAGAGAGAGAATTCTAGGGACAATACTACCAAGTCATAAAATGGGAAAGTCAACAATTTTAAGTTACGAGATCAGAAAGGCACCAGATATTCAGACAGAAAACTCAATAAAAAGATACATGTCTCTTAGGGTGCATATTGTCTTAGGAATTGAAATCAGGCTGGAGTGGAGGGGGATAGGGTAGGAGAAGATACGGAAATGTTTCTGGGGGAATTAGGGAAATGAGTAGAGTACTTGTTATTACTCACCCATCTAAGATGTTTAACTTGGCAATCTATTGCCTTTTTGATGTGATGTCTTGATTGTTTTGTTTTAGTGCAGCCATATGATTATTTAATATCTCTTTGGGTCAGTTATTTCATCTCTAAGTGGATTTCATAATGGTACCTTTATAGAATCGTGGGAAGTATCAAATGAGTTAATATACGTAAGTGCCTGGAACAATGGCTGGCACAGAGGAAGACGACTGTGTTTGTTCTTATACACATGTTCATAGGTTCACCACATTCTCTGGCCCCTGTGTAATCCTATTGTTTTCTCACTAAGAAACACTTTTTAAGATAATTAAATGTACTGGATTTTTCATATAACTTTTCGCTTAATGAAGAGTCAAGTCTTAGCTCATCCGAAGAAATAAAAAATCAAAATAAGAGTAATCTTAAGGGGTCACAATATAAGAATTTGATGAATACGTTTATGTTGACCTTTCAGTGGGTAGATAAAATAATATCATTTCTCAGAGACTTTTATTTTTGAAATTTATTTCCTGTGCTTTATAAAATGATATTGATGAGTACAGTAAACTTATAAGTTAAATTCCTTAGGAGAGAAATTAATTGCATTTTAGTGCTAATTTAATGGTTGAAATTGCCTTACTTTTTGATGAAGTTACAAAATAGTCTTTAATTCAAATAGCAGATAAAGACTATTACTTGAAGCATCCTTGAAGATCATATTGTCCAACTGTGTAATACGACCAGTGATATAAGTCTAAACTCCACAGAGGTTAAGTGGCTTCTTGTAGGTGTGGTACCTAAGGTGAGATGAGAGCTCCTGATTCTTAGTTTATTATTCTTGTTAGTGAATAACAGTGAATTAAATGAATTAACATTTATGTCATGTTCTACTTACGAATTTTTTAAAATATAATAATAATTAACATTTAGTTAAGGGTTACTGTATTCCAGGGACAGCATTAATTGGTTTTATTTTATTCTTATAAAAACTCTACGAAATAGGAGCTATTTTAAATTTAATTTTATTTACTTTTTATTTTTTTGAAATGGAACCTCACTCTGTTTCCAGGCTGGAGTGCAGTGGTGTGATCTCAGCTCACTGCAACCTCTGCCTCCCAGGTTCAAGCAGATCACCTGTCTCAGCCCCCCAAGTAGCTGGGACTAAAGGTGTGTGCCACCACGCCCAGCTAATTTTTTGTATTTTTGGTAGAGATGAGGTTTCACCATGTTGGCCAGGCTGGTATGAAACTCCCGACCTTGTGATCCACCCACCCTGGCCTCCAAAAGTGATGGGATTACAGGTGTGAGCCACCCCACCCGGCCAGAGCTATTTTAATCTGCATTTTAAATATGAGAAAATGGAAACACAGAGAAGTCAAGGAACCAGCCTATGATGCCAATGAGGGGAAGAGCTGGGATTTGAACACAAATCCTCTGGCTCCAGAGTTCACATTGTTAAACACCATTCTATACAGTTTCTCAGAATGTGGCCAGGCAGCAGATATTGAAGCCTGGGCTGTACATAGATCCACAAAATGAGAATCATAATAGTAGAACCATATTTCCTCACAAGTAAAACAGGAATAATAATAGTATCTATCTCATAGGGTTGTTGTGAGAATAAATGAGTTAAAATAGGTAAAGTTCTTATATTAACACACAGTGGACATTCAATACATTTAAACTATCATGACTATATTTCTTTGAAATCTATTAAAGTTTTTCAGGGTTCACTTATGAGGAGACTGGTCCCTCTCTGAAACAGATCATTTGAGAAAGTCCCCTGTGTATATAGAGAGGTCTAAGGAATAGATTTATACCAATTTATTCTTTGGTGTTTCAGTTGAGTAGAAAGGGCTTCAGTTGAGTGGAAACTCCAGACATTTTTTTCTGAATAGTGTTCTAACAATACAAGAAAGGGAAGCTATGCTGTGTGCCTAGAATGTGATGAATTCCACTCTCACCACCCCCCAAGTTGTGCTAATAAATGTGCAAGGGCAAAGAAAGTTAGAAAGTTGGATAAGTGGATGGACTGGTATTTCTTTTTGACAGAGTTCTGGGCTGCACCTTGAAATAGGGAATTTATTCATTCAGTAAGGAATGTGTGTTTTTTCCTGGACAATTTTCTAGGCACTAAGGATGAATAAAACAGTGCTTCTCATTGAGAATCTCACAGTTTATATGATGTAGACAAATATATCAATGATAAAATTACTGTAGCATACAAGAAGTGGTAAGTGAACCAATTAGTTTCGCACACTGATGGGAATCCTGACCAGCCCTGGCGTACTGCCTGGAGCTTCATAGAGAAGATCTTTGAGTTGGCTTTGAAAGCCATGTATGAGTTTCTTAAGGAAGATAGGAAGGTGTTTTCAGACAGAGAACCACAGTGTAAAGGTAAAGCTTTGTTGGGAAAACATGGTGATTGGGTAAAGGCCATGTTGAGAAGGGGATAAATAACCCTTGAGAGGTTGTAGGAGGGGCATTAATAGGGAGTAGTTTCAAATGGCAGCATGAGATGATCACTTTCTTGATTTAGTGTAAGTCTGGAGGCCATGTCAACTAGTAGAAGGGACACCAGATTGCTAACTGTCACCTTATATAAGATGAGGGAGTGAGGCGATGAGGGTCTGACTTCAAGGCACTGGTAATGAGGATGGTGAAGCTGGAGGTGGAGATACCTGAAATAGAATTGGTAGGGTCTGATCACCAATTGTTTGTGGAATTAATTAGTGGAAAGTGAGAAACTGAATTGATCCTACTGTTCCTGTTATTTATGTAGGTAGAGCAAGGATAATGGAGCAGGTGTTTGTAGGGAAGCTGATGAGTTTAACTTGTGCATGTGGCTTTGCTTCTATTTGGAACTTAACAATTTCTTTGCCTTTTAATTTTAGTTTTCAACATGTATATATCTTGTCTGCCCAATGAGATTATAAATATTTGTTGAATGAATGAATGCATGTAGGCTAGTGATTAGATAGAAGTATGTTTGTGTTAAGGGAAATTCCATGTGGATATACCATGAAAAAAGGTGTGAAACTGAGAACTCCCTCCAAGTGGAATGCCTGCGGGGGATAGTGGTATTGTTTTAGATGGTAAGGTAATAAATGAGAATAAAGTGGGCTGTTAGATGAAGTTGTAGGGCATGGTCGGGACCTGAAACTGAAAGGAAAATTTCTGGAGAAGATGCAGTCATCATGGTCAGTGCTGTAGTGATTCTTGGGGTTACATAGTACCATTTATAATCTGATCTTTTCATTTGGTGCTTAGCATAGGCGACTTTGTGTCACTCTGTGTGTGTGTTTGCATGTATGTATGTGTGTGTGTTTGGTCCACATCATCTAGGCTGAATGAACATTTACTAACTTTGTTGATTTGTACATATAAATTCTAGGCTAACAGTAATTATAGTGAACAGTCTTATGTTAATGAAATATGTCTAATTCAGGTAATATTTTTAATTTTGTTGAGTCCTTAGGGCTTTTTAAAAATGAGATTACCTCTACAGGAATAATAAAGGATATTGCTAAAACAATGTGGGCCTGGGAGCCAGACTGTCCAGGTTCAAAATCCAGCTTTGTACCCAGCTTACTTGAACTCCATATGCTTTGGTTTCCCCAACTGTATGAAGGTCGTAGTAATATTTCTCTTACACGGTTTTGTGAGGATCAAGTGAGTTGACACATGTTGGTCACTTAGCACAGAGCCTGGCACATGGCAAATGCTCCTTGAGCTATAGGTGTTGCTAGTGTACTCCACTGACAGTGCCATGGAAAAAAAGTGGCCCACCGTTTCAACATGCTTTGTGGGTATTTTAAAGCAGTGGTTATGCAGGGGCAGCTTTCTCCTCTGTCACTTTGTACTTTGTGTACAGCGTGTGGGGCCAGAGGCAAAGCCTCATGTTGCATAGCCCTGGGGCCAGGTTGTATCTCAGTCTGCACCCATGCATAGGTGATGGTCTTGGGTATGTTTTACTTGTGTTCCCATTTTGTACTTAAACCAGCCCCTCTAGGATAGAGAGAGGGAAATTGAGACCCAAAGGCAATAGGTCACAGGGACCATTAGCTGTAGAGCTTAGGATAGTATTCATTCATTTCATTCTAAGCAACACTTAGTGTGTACCTATTGGGTGCCAGGCCCTGGGTCTCAAGAGATGAAAGATGCACCACCTACTTCTGTCACCAGCATCTCTTCTGTATAGAACGTTTTTGCCTAATCTGTGTCTGGTGGAGTGAGTTATGTAACACAGCCACTCCCTCCTGCCCTTGTGTGCTCACTTCCTGAATGCTTATTGCATTAGGCTGACTTTAGTTTTCAGGAGACCTTCTCCAAGGAGGTGCTGTCCTCAGGAGTCTGCAGGCAAATGATTATGACAAATTCAGTGTTAGCAGCTATGGTCACCTTGAAGCTAACCCCTTCTGACCCATCTCCATCCCTGCTCTCCATCCATCATCCCATACCTTTGCCCTGAAGCTCACACTGCTTCTGCTTTTTCCAAAATGGTGTTTTAATGTATTCTTTGAGCCATAGATGAAACTAGGTGGGTTGGAGCCTATGGACCTCAGATTGTTGCTATTCTAGGTGTTCTCCAAGTTCCCTGCAAACTGTGAAACTCATTAATCCCATAATGATGATTTACAGCTGATTAAAACATAAACTACATTACTATTAATGCTTACTATGCTGTATGTTTATTCTCAGTTTTCTATATACTTTTCATTGAGTAGATTTTGTTCTTTTAAAGAAGATAAGTGTTTTAAACTTTTAAAGATACTTTTTAAGCTTAATGTACAGGAAAACTTCATTTGGTTCCTTGCTCTGATGAATTTCTACTCTCTTTTTCCTCTGACCCACAGTTTGGGGATATGGATTCCTGTCAGTGACGATTATTAATCTGGCATCTCTCCTCGGATTGATTTTGACTCCACTGATAAAGAAATCTTACTTTCCAAAGATCTTGACCTTTTTTGTGGGGCTGGCTATTGGGACTCTTTTCTCAAATGCAATTTTCCAACTTATTCCAGAGGTAAGGATTTTGGTTATTTGTTTCTGTGAATAATTGTTTCTTTTGAACATTTTAGCACTTTGTATGTTTTTAGCCTCCATAATTCTTACAGCGTTTTATGGTCTGGTTTATAGTGTCTTGGATAAAAGAAAGCTGAATCACAGCAATTGTAAAGGCTTGTCCCAAGCTGCAATAGATATCAGTGTCAGAGACAAAATTAATATTCTAGGAGGCCAGCCACTAGGACGTGCTCAGACAGCTCTGGGACACCTCAGAAGGCCTTAAAACTTTATTCTACCTTGCACTTGGCAAATTTAATTTTTCCACACACGATTTCATTATTTATTTATTTTTCTAAAGAGTGTGCAATGTCAAATGCACTGCAAATGTCAAATGTAAATTTATAATTTAAGATATACCACTAAATTCCCTCATATATTTACTATAGCTATAAATGACTAGAGAATAAATGAGAGCATGGCTGACAAACCTTTTTATTTTTTTCAACTGTGGAAAAATATCAATTGAGGACAAATAAATAGCAACTTATTTTTTGCTTTGATAAAATGTGTTATTGATCTGATCTTGACTAAAGTGCACACTATTCAATTAATCAACAGATAATATGTATGCTTTATTTCAAATCTGTGTTGTGCCCATATAAGGAAGGGAAATGGAGGAAAGAAAATAAGTGAAAGGAAAAGAGAGACAATGTTGAAGAGGAAGGAAGAGAGAAAGAGACTTTCATAGAAAGGAACTACAAAGGGGAACTAGGGAAATATATGTATACATGGACTATATCTGCCACCCACAGTGCACACACAAAGAGGGAGAGACAAACCCCATTTCAGGGAGTACCACCCTCATCTCATAATGTTTAGAAAATTATAACTAAAGTTTCCTTTAGTTTTCAAGCTATAATTGAAAGTGGGGATATAGCTTTTTAGAGTTATAGATTTATTATCATTATTTGATCTAGGACCTAAGATAATATCTATTTCAAAGCCTCAGTTATAGAGATGAAAAATATTAAAATCCAGGGGGACTAAAAAATTCGATTATAGCCTTATAATCAGCTAGCAACAAAGGTATGATGATAATGCAGATTTTCTGATTCGAAAGAGTATTATACACATAATATATTTAATATGATATATGTATATGTATTATCTCTTCTGCTTTATGGGTCAAGTTAAATTAAACTAATACTGTATATGGACTAGAGACTACATTTATGATGTTAAGGTTTTCTATTTTATTGAAATTTGACAATATAAAGAATCTGTCTTTGTAATAATATCTCAAATTTCCATAGAGAGTTTTTTGTGGCAAAATGGTTTTCCTTTTCTTATTTCATTTTATTTTCATAACCTCAATGTTAGGTAAATGGAACAGGTTTTTTTTTCTTTTCCATTTTTGCATTGTACAAACAGGTACAAAGAAGTCACTCAAATGAACATGTGACCATGAGGTCTCCCCAGAGGCAAACATAGCACAAGAACTCAGACATCCTCTATTCTGCTTCAGAGGGGTGATTTACAATGTGTGGAATGGTATAAAGTTGTGGCTTTTCACACATTACTCTCTCCTCTGATTCTATTTATCTGAAGTTTATTTGTCTAGTCTGTTAGGAACACCTTCACTCTTTATAACTTCAAACTCTAACTCCAGCTCTTTGTCCTTTAAACAAAGGATTATTCCATTCTTATTGCTGTGGGGTGTGTGAGTGTGTGTGTGTGTGTGTGTGTGTGTGTGTGTGTGTGTGAGAGAGAGAGAGAGAAAGAAAGAGATTGGAGGCAATTTTAAATCTTCTTTTTGCCTTTATTCTTGGGCCTAGCCCTTGATTTATTTATCTTTTTAGGATTTATCACAGTTCTGTAGGTATAAGAGGATTTCTCTTGGGAAAACAGTAATCTAAGTGGCCTGCCATATTTGTTTTAAAAGTTTGACTCTGGATATCACAGACAAATACATTACTTTTAGAGAAAGTTGGTAGGCAGTATCTCATTTATCTTCATTATCTAGACCTAATATTATCTTCTAAATGTGGGAATTAGTGCTGCTGCTTTACTGCTTAAAGTTTGCTCCTTCAAGGCAAATATTGCCATAGGTGTTGTAGCTGGCAAACTGTAAGATCCTCTGTTGGCTTTAATGAGACTTCTGGTTGTAAGATTTTTGTGCTATCTCATACAGTTTGGTTGTTCAAATTTCAAAGTTTTTGTTTTATGATTTTTGGCAGGTAGGGTTCCAATATTACTTGGACGTGAAAAGAGACTTAGAACCTTGGTGAAAACTGTATACTGGTATTATTTTCCAAAAATCAAGTTAAATTTCTTGGTTTTACCTGTATTGCCCCTTTTTCTCCCTTAGGCATTTGGATTTAATCCCAAAGTCGACAATTATGTTGAGAAGGCAGTTGCTGTGTTTGGTGGATTTTACCTACTTTTCTTTTTTGAAAGAGTGCTTAAGATGTTATTAAAGACGTATGGTCAGGTAAATGGACTTTATTTAAAACATCTGATATTTTTTCCCCTTAAAGCTACTTTATGTAGGTAAATAAAGACAGGAATTTTATTCTTAGAATTATGAGAATGGTCCAGTTATTAGGCTTGTGACTTTGAGAAGAATGAAAAGAGTCGCTATATTGACAAGTATCAGATAAATACCTGGTTCGTATTGTAAGATTTCTAGCAAGTACCAGCAATTTAATAATGAATAACAGATGTGCATAGTTCATATTCTGTTCATATTCATCAAAATAAGAATGTATATGTGTTCTAACATGAACAGACAATAACAACAGAATCTAATAAATGAAAATACATATAAAAAAGAGAAATTTTATACATCTGAAATATTTCTTTACATATAGAATAGACATATAATTTTCCCCTTATAAATAAAAAGCAGTAAACTCTATTTTCTTGTCTGTATGAATCATCTTTTTTCTTCTTATAATCTCTTTGGTTTTTATTCCCATGTAGAATGGTCATACCCACTTTGGGAATGATAGCTTTGGTCCTCAAGAAAAAACACATCAACCTAAAGCATTACCTGCCATCAATGGTGTAACGTGCTATGCAAATCCTGCTGTCACAGAAGCTAATGGACATATCCATTTTGATAATGTCAGTGTGGTATCTCTACAGGTATATGTTGAATCAATTTTTCCTTTATTCAGCATTGTTTAGACTGTGTAAACACGACTGTGTATGCAGCTAAGTCAGTATTTTGTACATTTATATATGTAAGACTTATTCCTAAATATGTGGGGTAACTAGAATGTAAGTCTGCATTGTTTTTCCACCTTCCCTCTCTATGTTTACTCTAAACAAGTGTGTTAAGAAAGAAACTGTGGATCCCTTGTTTGGGCCTCATTATTCTCTAAGATTATTTACTATATGAGAGTCTCTCAATTGCATTTATATAATATTACGTAGCAAAATTAATTCAGAGCATTTATTTTACAATTCTTTCAAGATCCAAAATAAAATAATCCTTTGATTTTGAAACTGCAAGAAGAAAGAAGATTTAGAAATATTAAAATTGGTTTTATTAATTGTCTGACTTAGAATTTATATTTATATTCACATCTGCTAAATAATATTAATAGGCACAATTTCTTGAGCAAGTAACACATACCAGATAATATGCTTAGCTCCTAATTATTTGATCTCATTTACTTTCTGTAACAACTACTCATATAGGGATTATTTCTTATGTATTAGAACTATGTTGGTTTCAGGTAATAGAAATCAAACCAAATTATATATACGCAAAGGAGAACTTACTGGAAAGATACTAGATGAGTAATGGAACAGCCAACCTACAGGAAGAACAAGAACCTAGAACCATTAGAACCACTAGGACTCCCCCTCCTTCTCTTTCCTGCCTCTTAGTATCATTCTTTTCTTTCACTGTAGGCTATCTTTTCCATAAGTGGGATACATAGCCACTAGCAATTCCTGAGATTTGTCTTATAATTACAGCTACGAGGAGGAAATTGACCTGACTGTTTCAGTCCTAAGTCGAAAATCCCTGGCAAATGTCTTCCTGTTCCAGTTTGAATTAAATGATCACTTCTAGACGAATTTAAGTGCTGAGACAGTTGCGCCCCTTGTATGGTATCAAGAGAATGTGGATGGAGTAGAGGAGTGGTTATCAAAAAGCGATGCTGAGAAGATAGTATCACTGGTGTCCACAACAATTCTCATTTGACAGATGATGAAAGTGGAACTTTAGATGTAGAATAACCCCTCCAGGTTTACTCAGCTAGTGAATGGCAGATCCACAAGCTATGTAGTTAAACATGATATAAAAGTGAAAAGTTAAAAACAAAATGAAAAGGAAAGCCAGCTAAGGGGAAAAAAAGCAAAAAAAAGAGCAATCTGGAAGAGATTATTATGGCAAATGACCTGAGTTTCCTTCTGGAGAGAAAACATGATTGGTCATATGCTTCTCTCTACCCGATTAAGGAAAATCTCAAGTGTATTTTAAGAGGCAGTTCTGTGTTAGCACTAAGCTAAGAGGAAAATATTTTTTGCTGTGTCATGAATGATGCCTTCAGCCAACAGTTTGCAAAGAAACTGGAAGTGTTCAAATACATAATTTCTTATAATAATAATTAAAGCTAACATTTATTAAATGCTCAAGGACTACGCCTAGAATGTTAGATGAATTACTTCATTTGATCTTCCTAGTAACCTAGGGGGCAAGTGTAATTATAATTAGGAGAGTCTGGCTTAGAGAGGTTAAATAGCAAACCCAAGGAAGCACAGTTCCTAATGGCAAAGCTCGGGTTAGTACCAAGGCTACCTTATACCGAAGCCTGTGTTCTTATACACTTTGCTGGACTGCCTGCCTTATGTTACTACTCTACTATAAGCAAGATGACAATATCAACTCTTAAGTATTTATTTTCATAGTGAGGAAAGATAATTTGGCCCAAGGATATTGCTTTCTGAGGTTATATAATTTAATGCAAGGCACAGCAGAGAGAGCCTAAAGAATGGTAGTTAAAACTCTTCCTTATACCATGTATCTAAATTCTAGTTGCCTTATGCAAGCTTTTGGCAAATACTGGATTATAGTGAGATGGTGGTTGAACTCTGACAAGTCATTCAAGAGGTGCCAGTCAGCCATATTGCTAATTTAAACACTGATTAATAATTCTTTAGATACCAGATGGCAGAGGGATGACCTGCCATGAAATTTGGAGCCTAACTTGAATTCTTGCTCGGATGGAAGATTTTCCTGTATCTTTCCAGAGTTAACAAGATAACTTTAGGCAGGGCTACACTTCTACAGAGAAGGAGCTTTGAATCTAGTCCAACCTTAAGCAGGTTCTCCCCTGGGATCCCCAAATCCTGTAACACAAAGCACGGAAGAGATTCAGTTTGGGATTTAAAATATTTAAAGGGCTGATAACCTCTTTGACCGTACTAGAAACTCAGTGTGACCTCTCCTGTTTTCAGTAAAGTTCCTTCCGATGAACCCACTCGGATAAACTAGCTACTAAATGTTCCTTGAGTATCAGAATATGAGCTGATAGGAATATTTATATTTAGACAGGAGGGTAGCTGTCAAAGACTTTAGCTTTTATAAGTGGCTAAATTCTTTTTAAAATAATAATTAACAAATATGTTTAACTTCTTAAAAGTTATATTTTAGTTAAAGCTTTAAGGCTCCTGATTTAGGATTAGCTATGGCCAGAAGACATGTTGGCAGTAAATCTAAGCACCATGACAAAGATGAGGCCCTTGACATGATCCTGTTTTATATAATTTAGAAATACAATCAGAAGGCGGTTTTTACTCCACTTGTGACAGTGGTGCTTTCATTTTTTTTTCGAGACAGAGTCTTGCTCTGTCACCCAGGCTAGAGTGCAGTGGCATGATCTTGGCTTACTTCAACTGCTGCCTCTGGGGTTCAAGCGATTCTCCTGCCTCAGCCTCCCAAGTAGCTGGGACTACAGGCATGTGCCAACACACCCAGCTAATTTTTGTATTTTTAGTAGAGACAGGGTTTCACCATGTTGGCCAGGAAAGTCTTGATCTCTTGACCTTGTGATCTGCCCGCCTCGGCCTCCCACAGTGCTGGGATTACAGGCATAAGCCAATGCTCCCGGCCTCATTCATTTACTCAATAAACATTTACCGAGTTCCTGTTCATCATCCTGAGCACTGGAAATTCAGAAGCAAGTTCTTGAGGAGTTTATAATTTATTCAATGGAAACAGATAATATAGAAACAAGAAAAACAAAAAATGTCATATAGTAATAACTACTTAGATGAAACTAAAGTGTGATGATGTGAGAGTGATGTGTGGGGCTTCTTTTGATTGACTGATCAGAAAAGGTGCCTCAAGATGTCAGCAGAGAATTGTATAATGAGAAACAACCAGTCATGCAAATATCAGGGAAGAAAATGTGCTGAAGACTTTGAGAATAATCAAACAGGTCACACTCAAGACACCTGGAAGCTAAATGTAGTGGACTTCCCCACATCAACACTGGAGAGCAGTGGCACAATTCCTTTAATATTCTGAATGAAAACAAACATGGAATTGTAAACCTAGGTAAACTACTGATCTAGAGAGAGGGAAAAATGGAGCTAAGATTCTGGAAATACACTTCCAGGAATAAAAAGGCAGCTGAAGAAAGAAGAGAAGGTGCATGCCAGGGTGACAGTCATGCACCAGGCCTTGAGGTAATAGTTTTTATGCTAATTTCTTATGGGGACTATTTTCTCACCATTCTGGTTGAGGGTATAGTCTCAAATAAACAGATGTTTAAACAAATTGAGCAACAGACTGCTATTTTCAGTTTTGTTTACATTGCACAAAAAAATCAAAAGAAATGAAATTTAAGAAATAAGTAGGTCTGGATATTGTTTTAAGAGAGTAGGTATTACAATGTAAGTGATAGTGATTTTAATAATAAAATTAAAATACTTTATAATATTTTATATTATAAAAAAATTTAACTGAGGTGACCCCATTAAAAGGATTGAGTATGATAATATAATTCAGGGTTCAATTTCGGTTACAAGTATGGATTTAAGAATTTTATTGACAATCTCAGTTGTTACTGCTTCAACAGAGTAAAGATTTTCCAAATTTAAAGTAATAAGAAACTATCTAAAAATTATAGTGAGTTAAGAAAGGTAATCTAATTTGGATTACTATCAATAGAATTCAAATTATATGAAAATCTAGATTATAAAAACATGATTTTTTATCTTGCTGAAATATAGAAGGAACAAAGTAATGTTATAGAATACTTAAACTGTATGACTTAGGAATGTCTTTATTATTCATCCAAGCAGTTCTGGCTCATCACAGAATACTCAGCTACGCAATAATATTTAAATTTAGAAGTGTCTGGTGTTTTATCTGTGTTTAGTCATATAAAAATCATAGCTTTACACATCTGTTTTATTTTGTTTTCATAGAAGCATATTGATCACAGCAAAATAATAGAAGATATTTTATTTTACAGTTAACTTGATTATAACTTTAAAATATTTAGACAAAATGATTTGAGAGTTCCCTAATACCTTTTCTCCAGGCCTAGTAAATGTGAGACAGCAGTCCATGTAGCATATGTGTGTGCACATGCCTACTTTTTGGGGAAAAGTGAGGGCTATAGAGGGGTAACAAGGAAGACGTAGGGAATAGGAGGGGTGCACAAGATGCTGCTTTACCAGTTATTCAGTTATTGTTGCTAGGTAATGTGTCACCTGTCACCTTGTGACATGGTTTGTTTTTTTCTCTTTGACTTTCCTGTGTAGCCGAGTGGTGGAGTCATTTTAGTATCTATGCAGCCGGGTGGGGCTCCTCTGCCAAGACACAGCCTTGGTGTTGGATGTTGATTGCTGAGGAATGTTTGGTACTTTTGGGAGGGTGTTGGTTCTTCAAGGCCACTAGGGGGCCCCTGGAGCTCGTTCCTCCAGCAGTCTGTCATCAGTCTCTCGTTTTGTGATGTTTCCTGTGCTTTCATTTAAGAATAGATACTGTTAAATATAAAGTGATTTTTAGAAGTTGACTATCGTGAATTTTATGTGTAAAGTTGAGGTGTAATGAAATAGAATTTAGCTGTAAAGTGTGGTGATGTTAGGGAGATTTTCTTTGTAGATGACTGATATGAAGTGACACTAATAGAATGATAACATTTTTGAGGTGGTTGGGGCTCCATGAGAGTTTAAATACACATAATTCATTCAACAAGTATTTTTCCAGTACTTGACATATACTTGGTACTATTGTAAGTACTGGCACAAAGGGGACAGTGGAGAGGAGTGAGGACCCAGAGCAGTTTTCAAGAAGTAACAGATGAAGTGAGACAGCAGAGTTCACGGATTCCAAACTTTCCACCCTTCCATAGCATAACTGAAATATTACACATCTTGTACAGAAAAAAATGAAGCATTCTGTTTTTTTAAAGTATGAAATACAAAAAAAACCTGTCTGGAAGCTCTGTGTGTACATATATGTGTGGGGCTTGTCCACAGTCTTTTGGGTGGTGGGTTTTTCTCATTCTTGCCTGGCAGTGGGAAGGGCGGAGTATACTCCTGGCTGCCACTTGGGAGGTGAAGTGGGAGGAGGCGGGGACTGGGGCACTAAGAATATTTGACGTTACACCCCTTTCATTAGTACCGTACTTCACAACAGCCTTCGGTTTGCTTTGTGTCCTCGAGAGTCTGTCTGGTTCCCTTTCCCCAGTGTTAGATGTCCAATTATCATTTAGGGTGGCTGCCTTGCCACATTGGCTTGGGAGGAAGGACAAGATTCTACTTGTTCTCTAAATAAACTTGCAGCCACTTCTCTTAGTTTTAGTTCCACTCGTTCTCTGGCTTCAGAAGTACTTGGTGCCTCTAATCCCTGAACTTTTCTGGGTCCTGCATCGCTTTGCTTCTTGTTGACTTTCTTCCTCTGTGAAGTCAGTTAGAACTTGTCTTCCTCTTTCCATCTTCCAAAATACAAATCTAAGTGCTGTTCTATTGTCTCTCATTCTTCCTGTCCTTGCAGATTTATGTCTTCTTTATTCCTTTATAAGGAAATAGATTCAGGAGAGCATTTCAGGAGGGACTAGAGTTAAATATGTATATCCAGTCCACCATATTTCACTAAAAGCCCATTTACTATTTTAAATCATATAATTCTTGAACATCACAAGATTTCAAAACAGAAATTCGTTAATTTCCTCTATAATAACAATTAATTAAAATAAAAAACTATATGCAAATAATAAAATGACATAAGTAATGATTTCCATTGATCTTGCTTGACTGATACTTACATACAAACTGTAACTAGAGGCAATCATGAGGAGAAATTCTGGGTTGTCTTTGCTGTTAGTGGAATTTCCCTCTCCTGGGTCTATCTCAGGGCATCCCTGCTTACCAGTGTCAGTCATGGACTACTTTGATATCCATATGTAAAGGTAACATTCTCATTAATTGTGTGATAAACATTCAAATGGTCAGTATTTTTGTGGAATTTATAATTTTAGACGTTTGGTATATGCTTTAAGGTCCATGCAAACATAATTCCAATGTTATGGGGCTTTGAGTTCTGGAAATAACCTGTAGACATTTAGGTTTTACTTTCCCCTCTGTGTATAGTGTATATATATATATGTGTATATATATATATATGTATATATATTTATATAAAATTTAAATATTAAATATTTATAATATACAAATATACATTTTATATATAAAATCATATGTTTAATATATATATACATTATAATAAATGGATGTATAAAAATGAATCATAGAGTATGTACATATTTAATTTTGTTAAATAACAACAAAATGCTCTCCAGACTCTTAGGTTTGTTACCCTCTCACGAACAGCAAAAAAATAATTTCTGTTTTCTCTTTATCTTTAGCAATACTTGGAAATTTCAGACTTAAAAAGATTATTACCAATTTAATATGTTTGAAATGATATCTTTTTCTAATTTGTCTTTCTGATTACTAATGTAGTTGAGCATCTTTTCATATGTGTTTTGGTCATCAGTTTACTTTTATGTTTCCTATCATCTGTTTTGCACATTTTTAGTTGAGTTTTTTTTTCCTCTTAATGATTTAGGAAGCATTGCTCTGTGTGTGTGTGTGTGTGTGTGTGTGTGTGTGTGTGTGCTGAATAACTCCTTCCTTGGTTTAAAAAATGCTTTGGTAAAGAATGTATAAATTTTCAATGCTTTTGAAGTTACTCTCGGGAATATTATTGTGCAGCAAGAAGCTAAAAGAAGAGGAAAGGCTAGATCTGGTAAAGAGATACAGGAGAAAAGTAAACTATTTCAAGGAGTTTGTTATTGAAGTGAAAATGAGGGAGAACAGCAGTTCACTGGAGTATCAGGATTTGGGATTTTGTTAATCTGAGGGAGATTTAAGACAGTGAGGAAAGACCAGGTGGACAGCGAGACGTTGAAGATTCAAAAGAGAGTGGAAGTTGTGGTAGGGATGTCTTATGGAGCAAATATCTAGAAAAGAAATAAAAATAGAGTACAAGTGGAGCTGTTTACAATGAAAAGGGGAAGTATTCCTATTCTATGATGGGATGGAAGATGGAGAAAGTGTTTGTGGGTGGATTGTGTGTTAGATATTCCCAATTTCAGGCAGGTAGGAAGTGAGAATGAAGGACTATGGGGTTGGGAAAAAGTGGGAAAGGCTTTAATAGGCTCTGTCTTAGTGTGGTTCAAGTTGACTAGAGATGATAATACATTGCTGAGTAGAAAGTCAGAATCCTTAGCCCTGAGCCAGTGTCCTCACTTTCAAGGGCCAAACTGTTGATTTTTACATCCTTCACACCTACTGACTCAACCATGTACTACACAGTTGGGAGACACAGATGGGTGTCTCCCATCTAGTTAGAATCACACAGTGTTACAGACAAGGAGAACAGTATGCCTTGAAACTTTGGAGTGCCCCAGGAGCCAGGTGAAAATAGTCTGCTTCCTTGTATGAAGTTCCAGAAAGTAGTCACATGAAAGTATTCTTCCTTGTATGAAGTTCCAGAAAGTAGTCACATGAAAAAGTAGTCTGCTTCCTTGTATGACGTTCCAGAAAGATCATTATGTTCTTTACCTCCTGGAAGGCTGTCCCTGCTTAGATTTTCTCTGAACCATAGTCAGTGTCAAAATCAGGTGAATTTGGTTCCAGACCACTGCAGTAAAGCAAACATCACAATAAAGCAGTTCACATGATTTTCTGGTTTCCCAGTGAATATAAAAGGTATGTTTTCATTACCCTGTAATCTATTAAGTGTGCACTTATGGCATTATGTCTAAAAATGACACTGACATCTTAATTTAAAAATACCTTATTGCTAAAAAGTGCTACTAATCATCCAGGCCTTCAGCAAGTTCTAATCTTTTTGTAGGTGGATGGTCGTGCCTCTGATGTTGATGGCTGCTGAACAGGCTGGTGGTTGCTAAAGGTTGAAGCAGCTGTGGAAGTGCTTTAACACAATGAAATTTGCAACATCAATTGATCGCTTCTATTATGAAAGATTTCTCTGCACATGCGATGCTGTTTGACAGCATTTTACCCACAGTAGAACTTCTTTCCACATTAGATGCGATCTTCTCAAACTCTACCACTGCTTTTCAACTACGTTTATGAAGTATTCTAAATCCTTTGTTGTCATTTCAACATTGCTCACAGCATCTACACCAGGAGTAGATTCTGTTTCAAGAAACCACTTTGTTTGCTCATTCATAGGAACAACTACTCATTTATTCAAGTTATTCAACTACTCATTTATTGATCATGAGATTGCAGCAATTGAGTCCATTTCAAGCTTCACTTCTCATTGTAGTTCTCTTGCTATTTCCACTACACCTACAATTATTTCCTTTACTGAAGTCCTCCTTTACTGAAGTTATCCATGAAGGTTGGAATCAACTTGTTCTCAATTTCTGTAAATGTAAATATTTTGAACTCATCCCATGAATCATAAATATTCTTAATGGCATCTAGAAAGATGAATCCTTTCTAGAATGTTTTCAAAGTCCTTTGCCAAGATTCATTACAGGAATCACTACTATGGCAGGTACAGTCTTACACAATGTATTTTTTATATAATATGACTTGTAAGTCAAAACTGCTCCTTGATCCATGGACTTTAGGATGGATGTTGTGTTAGCAGGCAGGAAAACGACATTCATCCCTTTGTACATCTCCGTAAGAGCTCTTAGGTTACTAGATGCACTGTCAATGTGCAGTAATATTTTGAAAGGAATTTCTTTTATTTTTCTGAGCAGTAGGTCCCAACATTGAGCTGTAAATATTCAGTAAACCATGCTGTAAACAGATGTGTTACCATCCAGGCTGTGTTATTCCATTTCTAGAGCACAGACAGAGTAGATTTAGCATAATTCTTAAGGGCCCTAGGAGTTTTGGAATGGTAAGTGATTATTGGTCTCAGTTTAAAGTTAGCAACTGCAATAGCCCCAGACAAAAGAGTCTGCCTGTTCTTTGAAGCTTTGAAATCAGGCATTGACTTCTCCTCTCTATCTGTAAGTCCTGGATGGCATCTTCTTCCAACAGAAGGGTGTTTTATCTACATTGAAAATTTGGTGTTTAGTGTAGTCACTTTCATCAATGATTTTAGTTAGACCTTCTGGATAACTTCTCCATTAGCACTTGCTGCTTCAGTTGGCACTTTTATGTCATGGACGTGGCTTTTTTTCGTAAACCTAATAAACCAGTTCTACCTTCCAATCTTTCTTCTTCAGCTTCCTCACCTCTCTCAGCCTTCATAGAATTGAAGAGAGTTAGGGGCTTGCTTCTACTTTAGGGCATGTTGTGGCTGGTTTGGTCTTCTGTTTAAACCACTCAAATTTTACTCATGTCAGCAATAACACTGTTTTGCTTTCTTATCATTTGTGTGTTCATTGGAGTAGCACTTTTAATTTCCTTCAAGAAGTTTTCCTTTGGATTCACAGCTTGGCTATTTGGCACACAAAACCTAGCTTTTGGCCTGTCTTGGCTTTTGACATGTTTTCCTCGCTAACTTGAATCCTTTCTAGCTTTTGATTTTAAGCGAGAGACATGCAACTCCTCTTTTCACCTGATCACACAGAGGTCATTTTAGGATTATTTGTTAGCATAATTTCAATACTCTTGTGTCTCTGGGAATAGGGAGGCCCTGGAGAAGGGAGTGGCTGGTCACTGGAGCCGTCAGAACACATACAACATTAATTGGTTAAGTCTACCATCTTATGTGGGTACAGTCATGGTGTCCCAAAACAATGAGAACAATAACATAAAAATCACTATAATAATAATGAAAAAGTTTGAAATATTGTGAGAATCACCAAAATGTGAGACAGACATGAAATGAGCACCTGCTGAAAGAAGAATGGTGCTCTATCTAACATAGACTTGTTCAATACAGGGTTGCAACAAACCTTCAGTTTGTAAAAATCACAATATCTGAGAAGCACAATAAAGCGAAGTTGAGGAAAAAGAGGTATACATGTACCTGTGCCTCCTGAATAACTAATAGAAATAATAATGGTGGTAGTTGGTGGTGTGATGCTGGTGGTACTTGCCATGTGCAAGGAATATACCAATACATTATGCATATGCAACATTCATTTAGGTGTAATTATCCGTATTTTACAGATAGGAAAGCTGAATTTCAGGGAGGTGTAACATCAGAGTAAGGATTTGAACTTAGATTTGTTACACTCAAAGTTCTTTTAAGAAAGCAAAATTGCTTCCTGATTTGTATGCTTCTCATCAATTAAAATGACTAAATAAAATCCAAGTATACATTTATTTTTGTGAAAAAATTCTTATTTATTTGAGTAGAACTTTTTGAGCATGTAAAACTAGAACTTACTGAAATGTAAACATAGTTATTGTGTCGTGTCATGAGTACTAGAGTAGAGGCATATACAAGTCACTGTGGCGCGTGGTGAGGTGGGACGTGATGCAAGTGGAGTGGTGCATATTGGGATGTGACATGGTGAAAGTGAAGTGATCAGGGATGCTTTGCCGAGAAAATGATGCTTGTGTCCATCTTGACAGATATGTAAGAGCTTATTGGGATCGTACAGTTGGGCAGAACAGCAACCTATGTGCAAATGATGCTTCCAGCCATTCATTTTGTTTTCATCTGTGATAATCATGGATGATTTTATTTTCCTTGGGGTGCTGAAATTGAGCTGAAAAAAAAAGGCTCTTTGAATATGGTTTTAATTTCTCACTGCAGTTTTTTTTGTTTGTTTGTTTGGTTTGTGGGCTGTTCGAATTGTAATTTTTAATTGCCTTCTAAAACAATGGGAATTTAACATAATGTTTCAGTTGTTCTTGAGTCGACTGGCTTATAGATTTATACACACATGTGTGCACACACATAAACACACACACACACATGCACAGAAATTTATCACATGTTCAGCTTCTTAACTTGGCCCACCTGATTATGCTTAATACCCTACATTCATACTTCTGTACCACAGATTGGTTTTCACAGCAATAAATCTTCAGTTCTTTATCATTCTACTTTTAAAAAATTGGCATTTTCTAATTTTGAAGAATTCAGGAAAGTGGCTATAGAACAATGGTTTTTAAACATTCCCTTAGACAGCCATTTGACAAAGCCCCTTGCCTTTTGCAACAGACCTACCAAATTTTGCATACAATTTAAAGGGGTTCACTGATGCTCCTCTATGACCTGCTCGCCAATATTCTCTTATATAGAGAAATACTTGAAAAAGGAACATAAATGCTTAGGGGTAATAGTAGAGGTCACTGTGGTAGCTTTTTAGCCATTATTATATTAAATTCCTACAATAGCACTGTGAAATTGATATTAAGTTGACTTAAGATTCAGTTAAGTACAGTGACTCCCTCAAGTTCACACAGATAAGAAACGGCAAAACTATGCTGAGATCCCCTTCTGGGGTCTTGCATCCGAACCCATGTTTGCTCAATATACATGATACTAATTTCATAATGAGAATATTGCTTTAATAAGTTATGATTTCTAGCAGCTTACAAATGAACTTTTGTATTACAACTCATAATGAAACCTTGTTAGATTTGATTACCAATCTGTCATAGCTGATAAGTCATGATTTGTTCTCTTTTGCTTATGGGCTTGGCTCTAGAGTATTTTGGCAGCATCTATAAAATTTCTTTTGAAACACTGTTTTTGGCAAGATTGTGCATAAAGTTTCTAAATTTTCTAGAGAAATTCCAAGTTGTTATGTGTTTGATATGTTATGTTAGTCTTATCCATACACTGTGGCAGGTTTTCTTAAGAACCTCACTGTATCTCATCTTTGCTGCTGGAGCCCAGTTTGCTAGTCTTAAGTTCTGGAAAGCAATAAAAGTGCATCTATCTAAAACGTTCTATACTAAATTGCTTTCACTAATCAAGCAGGACCTATCCCTATTTAGAAGAATTAGTGAGGTTTTAGTCAATTAGGCTTGATGTTGAGTTAATTTTTCCTCTATTAGTGTAATGAAGAATTGCTATGTTGTTCTTTCATGCATGCTGATTGATAAAAAAAGTTAATAATGAATGCCAATACATTTTCTCTTGAAAAATGAGCAAATAATATATGAAGTTCAAGTAAATTATTCTGCTCATAAGAAAGAATTGCTATTCTACTATGTGGAAAGCCCAGTGGCAAACCAGGATAAACAATGGAATATTTAAATACATATTCTATTGCTGGTCAGTCTTTAACATCGGCTTTTTAAAAGATTGCCTTATAAAGGATGTCCATTTCATAATTGTTGGATGACTAAAATAGGCCTTTTTGTTTTCTTTGGCTTCTGCTATTTGCTTATTTAAAAATATTTATATTGTGCTCTATTCTTTGCATGCTGCATTCTGCAGTTTGGGAATACTGAATCAAGATCTGGTGAGTAACTTTTACTCAGTGGATTGCATGATGAAAGATTTGCCAAACCATGAGGTGTTTTATTGTAATAAATAAAATCCATCTCCCTTGAAGAAGCACTTGCAGAGGCAGAATTTATTCTATCTTTTATTTATTCTATATGTTCAAGATAAGGATTCCATATTAAAAAGACCACAAAGCTAAAGCATCCTATAAATGAAGTGTGGTCTTGCCAAACTGCTTTTTGAGTTTGACATTATAGATTGATCAAAGTCACAAACGCTATATAAGTTACAGAAAAAATACAGACTATTTTTGCAAGTATTATGCAGTAATTATGTAGTAATTAGCAGATTGTCTCATGCGCACACATAATATTTGTCTCCTTTACCTATAATATTTGTCTCTATAGTCATACCTATTCAGTTTTATGTCTGAAGTAAATTTCAAGATAATGAATTTTACTTTTATAACTATTAATACTTCACTGATAATCTTAGTGAATAAAAAAACAATTGAAGGTATTTGAAGAACAATTTAAGTGCCCACTCTTAATAAAAGTATTAAGGGTTAGAGTAAGGGCAATGATTGGGTGGTGAAATTTGATTCTACTATATGTCTGCTTTTTAGATAATTTCAGTCTTGTTCTAAGGCTCCCAAGTTAATAACTTCTCATTTATTTAAATTAAGTAGTGACATTCTCCTGCCTTTAACTTTGCCCTCCATGCTAATTAGTGGCTCAATTTATTTAGAAATATTATTTAGAAGTTTTGAATTCTAATAAGTAGGAAGGAGATACCAATGTGTGAGCCCAATTCTTTTTGGAAGTGGTTCAGGTATTATTACTTTTTATTTGTTATCAGATGTCAGAACATTAAAGAAAAAAAAAAGAACAGATTTTATTTTACCGATTCTCTTTCTACTTAGAAATATCAAAGTGCTTATGAACATAACTTTATTGAACCTTTATACCAACTTAGTGAAAGTGGATAAAAGTCAGAAACATTTAGCAGCAGAGGAAACACCAATAGAAATTACATTTGAAGGTACTGTAAACCATTCAGGCCTCTGGTCTTATGCTTTCCAGTGTATCCTCCTTTATTACTAGGTTACAAAATATATATTGGAAAAATAAGTAAGGGATCAACCATCATTAATAGTTTCCTAAGTTGCAAACAAACATCCAAATCTAGAGATTGTTTCCATTTAGAAAGTAGAATCTCAAAAATTCTTTTTTGGACAAACATTGCTTTTGCAGAAATAGTCTGTATTTTTTCTGTAATTTTTATAGTGTCTGTGACTTTGATCAAAATCCCAGAATCATGTACATTTTATACTAAAACAATAATGGCAATCTTAAACTGGGCCTCACAGGGGGAAGAGGGTACATGATAAGATATTACTTAATGGTTACAATGTATTTTACTTGGGTGATGGATACCCTGACATCACCACTACTCAATCTATACATGTAACAAGATTACACTTGTACCCCATACATTTGTACACATAAAAAGACAAAAATAAATTTAAAAATGTTGTGCAGAGAATTAAAATGTGATATGATGATGTCTGGATCACTATGTGAGTGTAGGTGGTCAGGGATGACTTCCTCAAGGAGAATACATTTAAGTTAAAATCTGAATTGTAAGAAGGAGCGATTCATGTGAATATCAGAGAGTATAATGTTATGGCTGAGGAAACAGCCAGAAGTCTCTAAGATAGGAAATAATTCAGTGGGTTTTAGGAACAGAAAGTTGAACAGAGTAGATAGGCACAGTGGATGCTTGTATAAATGATGCTGAAAAACATTCTAGATAGAAATCCTTCCTCAAAGTAAGGATTCTTGTGTTCTAACACTTAAACTGTGTTAATAATACAAGCCATTGGCTCCAAAATGATATTTTATTAAATGTTGCAAACTAAGAATGGGCCAATCAGGCAAACAATTATCTTTTGTAATCAGTGTTTACAATTGTAAACAATAGATTATATGTAGTGGATTTGAAAGCTCTAGGATGGTGTTTTTTTTTCTCCTCAATGATTGGAAGTATTATTTTAAGTGTGCGTGAAGTGTTAGCAATCCTCAGAACACCTCAGCACATCAGTTGAGTGTATTCCAGTCAAAACCAGAGCTACATGAATCCTGACACCTTCCAGGATGGAGACTGGCAAATAGCAATAAAATATTTTCTTTACTTTATAGCAACAAGCTACTGAATTCAGAAATTCTTCATCTGAAAATCTCAATTCTCTTGAGCAGTCTCTTGGCCTCTTATTGCATGGGCTTAGGAGTCAAATAGTCTGGGCTCAAATCCTGACTTTCCCATTTTCTAGCTGTGTGGTTTTGGGCAAGTCCTTTCTTCCAGTGTCCTCATTTACTTCCTCTGTAATCAGGATGATGTACTCATCACAGGCATTTAGACAAGTATCTGGCAAACAGTAAGTCTTCAACAGGTTATCTGCCTTCGCTGCTAATATTCTTACTTTTATGCCCTCCCTTCTCGAACAATCTTCTGAAAAAATGTGTAAGTCTGCAAAGTTAGTTGCAAGATAGTTGCCAATAAAAATCTTCTGCTTTCATCACTAGGACTGAGATCCCTTGACTGGAATGTATTTTGCTATTTCATTTCTCTACTTAATTCACCAACACCCCCCCCCAATTTAATTAAAAAGTATTTAACGAACACCCATTAAATGCTAAACTCTTGGCTGAAAAGAAAAAAAAATCTTGTCCTGCCAGGAGATTTTGATCCAGCTCCTCAACTTTCAGTAGTTAAGAACTGGCAAACAAACAACAACAAAAATATCTCTGCACTGAGTTTTATGTTATGTTGGTGAACCAATTTGGAATTGATTAATGAACTTTTTAATGCACACCCTTTCCCTGTTGTGTGTAAATGTCTGTATGTTTTGCTCTTTGGAAAGATTGGAATAGATGCTTCATGGGATAATGATTTGTGGACATGTCATGAGAGAAGATGTACTTTTACTATTACTACACCTTTGTTTAGTCAGTCAACAAACACTGAGTGCCTACAGTGCTACATTCTGGGTGAAGAGGAACAAACAACACAGAAAACAAAATCCCACATCTCCTAGGGATCACAGGCTTATCTTCTTTGGCATAGAGGTTCAAATCCTATCTCTGCTTGTTTCTAGAGGTCTGACTTTGGTTAATTTATCTAACCTTTCTATACCTCAGTTTCCTCATTTGTAAAATAGGGATAATATCTATATAGGGTGTTGTGAAGATAAAACGATGGTATATGTAAAGTGCATAGGACAGTACCAGGAGCAAATAGTGAGAATGCTGAAGGAGGCTCTGTTATTACTATAAATACTATCATCATTACTGTTCTGTGCTCTAGTAGTGTATTCTGTATCTTTCATGCCCAATTCTTCCTTTCTTAAATGGGTCAGCATATCTTCAGAGTGGCACAGTGACAGCTTTAAGAGGGAATGCGGTCCTGGTACCCTTATCCTGTGTGGCTCCTATTTCTTACACTCCATGTACAGAGTGGAGGCAGCCTCTGTTTTTCTGAACTATTGAAATATAAATGAGGGTACCAGTGCCCCTTGCAGAGAAGAACTTTGTGTTTGTCTCTGTTACTTGTTTCCTCTCTATTGGCAGCTTGCCTCTTGCTTATCATTCCCACTTGGTCCTAAGTGCCTGTTCTGTCATGGTGGTTGCAGTTACCACTGGCTCTAATCTCTCTTATCTATTTATTATTCTTTGCCTCTTACCACTTTCGCTAAGCTCCTTGACTGCATGTTTCTAGATCTTCTCTGCCACAGGAAGCAGTCTTTTTTTGCAGGTGAGTCACATGGAGTATATTGAGTGGGATCTTGAATATTTCAGTTCTTGACGTAATTCATGTCAAATGGTAAGACATGACAGGCAGCTGCTGCACAGGGTTGGTTTCTCCATGGCACCCATCCTACCCCTGTGTTCTCATATGAATTATTCTGAAAGCCTTGATGCTGATCAATGTTGATATTCCTATATTTTGGAAACACTACTTTTCAGGATCCTAGCAACTGATTTCTCCAGCTTATATTGAAACTTACATTTCCTGGTGCCTCCTGAATCCCTTTAAGATGTCGCAGTAACAACGAGAGTTGTGTAGGCTGGGAGGTACATTTTACAGGCTTTTTATAAGAAGTGATATCCTGTATCCTGAATGTACCAGTGCATTAATGCCATCCTCATCTGTAGCAATAGCAGCCTTTTAGAGTGTTATAAATAGTCCATTTGGATAACTGTAAATATTTAACCATTATGTAATTCAGATTCCATTGGCAAAGTGGTAGCAGATTTCTTGAAAACCTCTCAGATTTCTCCTAAATTGTTCTTTTCAAGGCAGTAAAAATGCTGTGGTCCCAAACTGAAAATAAGTGATTATTAATTAAACTACTAAAGACCAAAACAACTTTATTCACATTCCACAGAAGGATTAGAGGGAAAGAAACAACTTGCAAGGTTTCTAGAAATTGTTATTTTCTTGTTCATGGTTATTTTAATTAGCAAAGACAGTTTTGGAAATAGTTTTGAGCTTTACCTGAAACCAAATGACTGGAAGCTAAGTACATTTGAATTATATTTGGTAACATGTATTACATAATTTCTCCTTTCTCATGTGAAGCTTCATTTTGGTTGTAGTTAGCTGACTTTTCAGCATAAGGAGAAAGACCAAGTAATCACCAGCTATACAATATAAACATTGAAATCATTGGAAAATTTAGTAATAAAAGCAAACCCTATCAAAATTTTATATTTGTAGAATGCATTTAACTCTTTTTAATATATTCATCTCTGTGTAATCCTTTTTGTCACTTTTTTCACTAAAACTTATTTAATTCTGTATATAGTTCATAGCATTGTGTTGTGGAATGAGCATTAGACTTTGGATTAGTCAAATCCTTTCCAGAGAGAGATGGCCCACTCAAATAAGGATAAATAATAAATGGAGGAGAGACAATATATAAAACTCTGAGCATATTATAGGTGAACCACAGGGAACAGAGCAATAACCTGAGACTAGTAACAGTGGAGCTGTTAACAACGTATGTCCAAAGGGGAAAGGGAAGAAAGAAGCTTCTTTGGAACATGAAAGGAGCTACTTTTGAATTAGAAAGCCACTGTAAGTGGAACAGTGATCTTTAGTTGGGGGCATAGCCAGCCTAAGTTACCCTTCAAGGAGGGAGCCAAGAGAGTAAATATCCTGATCCCTGCTCCACCTTCCCTCCAGTTTTGTTAAAGCTCATTGTCAGGAACCTGCTGAGCACTGAGGGTCTTTGATAAGAGTGCATACAGGTCTTATCGGAAAAGAAAAGCAGAAAGCGGATCTGGAGGGAGAAATGAAAGATGTCTTGAATACTCTACCCCTTTTCACTCTATCAGTCTCTAATCTTGTCCTCCATGTGGTTGAAAAATACATGGCCCTAACACAGAGGATGCACAAAATCCCATCAACTACCATATAATTCCTGTGATGTCCTTTCACAAGCACTGCAACCTGACTAAAATATTGGCCCCCAGCAGCACTCTTCATATAAAATGCTTGGAGAAGAGGATGCAATTAAGGAACATTAATTATAGCTGCAGCTTACTTCTGTAGCTGGTCATGAGACCTAACCTGCTCATTATAGGGAACCCCATTGACAATACCACCTATACTATCTGACATCACCTTGACTGGATTGGTCTTTTTCCAGTTAGGGCAACCAAAATCTTCATTTCTGTAAGATCTGAGTGCTTGGTAGTCTTGTTTTTATTTGGGGGATTGTTGCTATTTTCCCTTGAACAGGACTATAGGGAAGGAAGTACTTAAGAGGCATCCCACTGAATTCCCCAAGTTCTAAGCACTGTCCTTGTCTTCATTCTGTAGCAAAAAATCAATTCCCCTTGATCATTTGGTGTGATTACCCTAGCTAGTTATACTGATTTCCTCATCTACCTGCTGGTCTAGGGGCATAAAGAACTTTAAATTGCCAGGGGTTAGTCTCTACTTCCAATGAATCAGAAAATGACCATGTTTCCTGGTATAAGTATTACTGCCTCAGACAGTAGGCCCAACTAACTCATCAACTCCAAGGTTTTGGGGACAGGAGGCAAGAATTCTTCTTTTTAAATTGTACTTTAAGTTCTGGGCTACATGTGCAGAACATGCAGGTTTGTTACATAGGTATACATGTGCCATGGTGGTTTGCTGCACTCATCAACCCGTCACCTACATTCGGTATTTCTCCTAGTGCTATCCCTCTCCTTGACCCTCACCCCTGAACAGGCTCCAGTGTGTGATGTTCTCCTCCCTGCACACATATGTTCTCATTATTCAATGCCCACTTATGAGTAACAACATGTGATGTTTGGTTTTCTGTTCTTGAGTTAGTTTGCTGAGAATGATGGTTTCCAGCTTCATCCATATCCCTGCAAAGGACATGAACTCATTCTTTTTTATAGCTGTATAGTATCCCATGGTGTATATATGCCACATTTTCTTTATCCAGCCTATCATTGATGAGCATTTGGGTTGGTTCCAAGTCTTTGCTATTGTGAATAGTGCTGCAATAAACATACGTGTGCATGTGTCTTTATAGTAGAATGATTTATAATCCTTTGGGTATATACCCAGTAATGGGATTGCTGGGTCAAATGGTATTTCTGGTTCTAGATCCTTGAGGAATTGCCACACTGTCTTCCACAGTGGTTGAACTAATTTACACTCCAACCAACAGTGTAAAAGTGTTCCTATTTCTCCATATCCTCTCCAGCATTTGTTGTTTCCTGACGTTTTAATGATCGTCATTCTAACTGGCATGAGATGGTATGTCATTGTTGTTTTGATTTGCATTTCTCTAATGACCAGTAATGATGAGCTTTTTTTCCATGTTGTTGGCCACATAAATGTCTTCTTTTGAAAAGTGTCTGCTCATATCCTTTGCCCACTTTTTGATGAGTCTTTTTTTCTTGTAAATTTGTTTAAGTTCCTTGTAGATTCTGGACATTAGGCCTTTGTCAGATGGATAGACTGCAACAATTCTCTCCCCTTTTGTAGATTGCCTGTGCACTCTGATGACAGTTTCTTTTGCTGTGCAGAAGCTCTTTAGTTTAATTAGACTCCATGCTACTTCTCCATTTCCTTGTCCTCCCTCTTGCCCCAAGCCTCCTCCTTCTCCTCTTGTACTTTCTCCTCCTTCCTTGAAGTTAAACTGTTCTGCAATAAGCTCATTTGTTTTCTCCATTTTAATTTTTAGGTACTTAAAAATTTTTTTTTCTGTTTTTTCCCCTCCAATTTATGTTGGGATTCAACTTAG
The DNA here is from genome assembly GCF_009761245.1 of Sapajus apella. NCBI lineage: Eukaryota > Metazoa > Chordata > Mammalia > Primates > Cebidae > Sapajus > Sapajus apella. The sequence goes on from NW_022437064.1 coordinate 913,281, forward strand.
TCTCCCTCTATTTTCATAACTTTGGTGCATGATATTCTTTCTCACCCATTCTGATAACACTACACATTGCTTTGACTTTTATTACCATTAATAACTAAGTGAAAGGTGTTAAGAACCTTGCTGAAGATCACATGGTAATTCTTCTCAGAGCCAAGCTTGAACTCAGTATATTGAACTCTATATTCTAGACTTAGGGTCTTTTCATTAAGTTGAGCTGCCTCATCTTGGCTGAGGATAGAAATAGCTTCATATTTAAAGTAAAACTCAGACAAGAAGACAAGCAAGCGAACAACAATAACAGCAAACAAAAATGAAAAAAAGAGAGATAGGCATATTCACTAACTTAAGTACAGGAACTTGAATTTAGTGTTCTCTCTGCTCAGTCATTTAGTTCTGGTGAATTAAAAAAGATGTTTCTGTGAACATTTGCCTACTTTGTTTTGTTTCAAAACTATTAAAAATGTATAACTCTTACTCTGCTTAACAGTATCATTTGGGACCTAAGTTCATAGAGCTAATAGGAGGCATAATAAACAGTCAATAATATCCGTACTTAGAGGTAAGAGAATCATTTCTGATATATTAATTTAATTTCTTCTGTAAAATTAAGGGTGTTTGTATACAGACTCTGTATGTGATATCAGGTAGTCAAGACTTGGTTTTGTAGTATTCTTCTGAAATCATCACAATAAGGAAGTTTTAAACACGTAATTAGATAGATTGGAAGATGGAAACAACTGCTTTAATTCAAAATAATTTCATTAAGTGCATCTTGGCAGTACGTTTTACAAACCCCGGGCCACCTCCTCTGTGGCTTTCACTAAGACAACCTTTGTTTCTCCTTTAGCTGTAATTGCTTCCCACCCTGAGGCATTTTTTATACAAGCCAACCCAATCTACCTGTGCTATATTATGATTGTTTATTGTGTTGTGCATTTAAGGTATAGTTATAAAGTCAAAAGACCACATTTTAAGAAAAGATAGAATTATTTTTATGCAGATAAACTTTGTTTCTTAAAATAAAGGAGATTAGATACTTATTCAATATTGCATCAAATATTCAGGAAAGTTTTCTGAGAGGAAGGAAAGTCTCCTTGTGAACTGCCTTCAGATCCTATTACAAAGAAGAATTCCTCTCTCCAATATGTTTGTAGTAATAAAGCACCTTTACCAAAAGTGTGGACTTTTTTTTTTTTTTTTGTGTATCCCTGGGTGAGTTTACAAACCTTTTTGAGCTTTAATTTCCTCAACTGTAAAATGATGGTAGTAGCTGTACTTTCCTTATTGAATTGTTCAAAATAAATTAGATATCTGAAGTACTTAGAACAGTGTCTAGCACATTATAAATGTTATGTGCCTTTGCTGTTTTTATTTCTACTACAACCACATTGATGATGACGATGCTGATGACTCCTATTACTAACAGCTTCCCATTCATTTCATATTAATTAGAACATTTATTTGCTCCAAATGTTTTTGTCTGTGCAACAAAAATCCAAAGGTGCAGATTTGCCACTAATGAAACAGTGAAGAGATGTATTGCAAAATTTAAGGTTGGTTCTGAAAGTGTTGGTCCCCAAAGTGTTTGGAGTAGTAAAATGACATTGGAGTAAATGTCACTTAGATTGTTGCTCTGAAGTAAGCCCCTCATTTTTCATGTTTAGAAAAAGTGTATCCCTATACATTATGACTTGTTTCTCCAATGTAAATACACCTCTTGAAGACAGAAGCTGTGTTTTCCATTTCCATGTATTTCCCATAGCATTCAGCAGAGTGTTTTACAAATTTCAGATGTTCAGTGAAGGTACTGATTAGCTGCTTAGGTTGAGGTGAGAGGAGAAGAATTAGGAATAAAATGTTCTCCAGTTAATTGCAAACTGCTTTCCTATTTAAAAATGAATTTGCATTTTATCTTTTTCTACAACTTCTGGAAAATGTTTTAGTTGGCATTTGTCATTTGATTTTGTAGAATTTTGTAAAGTTTCTGGAAATCTAAGTTTTACAAGGAATCCATCATAGGATTTTCTATTGTTTCAAAACGAAAAGAAGTGTTAGTATAAAGGCTAGCCTGTTTCAGTTACACTTCATGCAGTTTGTTAAGAAAATAATTAAACTTTGAGCTGGTAGGGACCATATTGATACAGCCTAAACTCTCTACATGGTACCTGGAACAGAGACTCAGTAAGTTGTTGACAAATAAATGAATTATTTAGGACATTCTCTTCATTTCACAGTTGAAGGAACTGTCCGTGATAACTTGCTCACTGTCATATGGTGGCATAGGAGGGATTAGAACAAATGTTCCTGATGTCATCATGCTTTAGTTGTGGATTTCATATTTAAGTTGTAACATGAAAAAGACTTTAAGTTTAGTCTTTGAATAACTTCCTTCATTTTAAATTATGTGTATAAATAAAATTCTTAAGGTAATATCTGCTACATTTTAGAAAGGCAGTAGGAAGAAGTTCATACAAGTCAAAAAGATTGTTTTAAACGGAAAGTAAAGGCAGATGTCTGTTAGTGACTTATTCAAGTGTGTCAGTTGATTAATTTATTTCTTTCTGCCATAAGTTTTCTTTGCTCTTTTATGCATTGCTAGGCTTTCCTAGCTACCCTGAAAGACTTTCTAGTTGAAACAATTTGTTTTTCCCAAAACATAACCCATCTCCAACTTGTCCATATTTCTGAGACTTTCAAGAAATGTTAGTTATCATTGTGATTGATTTTCTGCTAGGATGGAAAAAAAGAGCCAAGTTCATGTACCTGTTTGAAGGGGCCAAAACTGTCAGAAATAGGGACGATTGCCTGGATGATAACGCTCAGCGATGCCCTCCACAATTTCATTGATGGCCTGGCGATTGGGGCTTCCTGCACCTTGTCTCTCCTTCAGGGACTCAGTACTTCCATAGCAATCCTGTGTGAGGAGTTTCCGCACGAGTTAGGTAAGGAGCTCTGCTCATATTGTGAAAGTCCGCTTACTTCTTGATTTTAGTGGAATGAGACTATTTACGTGACATGCTCTTAAAATCCTTCTGATGCACTAAAATGAAGAACTTGTTGGACATTGATGATTATCTTTGATCTCATCCAGAAATAGAAAAAAACTATTCACTTGATATTTTCTTCTTATTCTAGGAGACTTTGTGATCCTACTCAATGCAGGGATGAGCACTCGACAAGCATTGTTATTCAACTTCCTTTCTGCATGTTCCTGCTATGTTGGACTAGCTTTTGGCATTTTGGTGGGCAATAATTTTGCTCCAAATATTATATTTGCACTTGCTGGAGGCATGTTCCTCTATATTTCTCTGGCAGACATGGTAAGAAGCGTAAATTTTTAATTTTGTTTTAATTTAAAATTTGGAAATGAGTATCTTGATTATGAGTTAACTAAAGGTAGCCTTCTGCTTTCCACAGTGTGGAAGTCCTTTCTGTTGTAGTACAGAACATTCCCATTTCAACAGATCATTCTACTTGAGCAGTTTACACTAATAGTAATTTGGAACTGATCCTTATTGGTTCTTTAAAAATAATCCTATTGTCTGAAGGTGAAATGATTTGTTTTTGCTGAAATAGAGATATTTTCCTCTATCTCTATTCCCTTTGTGTTTGGTAAACCTTGTCTTGTATTACAGTATGTCCCTATAGGACTTTTTCTCCCTCTTTTGTGTCTATGTCATGTTTGGAAGAGGAATAACTTATTAAATAGCATTTTGTTATTTCAAAGTTCTAAACAGTGGTAGCTTTTTGATTAAACTAAACCTGGTACACTAAAATTGGTAAAATTTTGACAATAGTTATTTGACATAGTATATATTTATATCTGTTTAGTGTCTGTGTCTTTGTATCTATGTGTGTATGTGTGTGTGTGCTCAAAAGAGTGTGTGTGTGTGTTAATGTGTGTGTGTAAGAGAGAGACTATCCTGTGAATTTTCAAATAAATCATGGACATCTTTCTAGAAAATGATGATAGGGTACGAAAATCAAGGCATATTTCTTTTGCATTTGGAACTGGATGTACAACATACATAATTTAATAATTTAATTTTCTTCATTTGCATTCTTACCTCCAAATTATAATTGTCTAGCTCTGCTCATTGTTCCCTGAAGGCCCTCATCAGAGCAAGGATTTCATCTCTTAGAACCAATGCTACATCTATAACTTTTTGTCCAAAATTATTGTCTTGTAGTATCTTATAGTCATTTTACTTTCTAATATAAGAATGGAATCTTATTAGAGTTTTTCAGTTTAAAGAAATAACATTAATAAATAGTACTGATCCTGAAATGAGCAAAACAGGCATAGTTTATGGGCTTTCCCATTCATGGGGCTTTTCCTCTAGAAAGGGGGGATCCTAAAATTAAGCAAAAACAACAACAACAAAAAATCACCCAGATGACCAAATAATTAAAAATAATAAAAAAATGCTATGAAATAAGAGACAAAGTAGAATATTTGATGAAAGATGGTAATAAAGGAATCGAGAATAAACTAGGATTGGCTAACATAATTGTTTTAGCAAGATATAAGTTGAAACATGAAGGATTTAGTCCACTGAAAAATTAGAGAAATGCAAGTTCATGTAGAGTTGTTGGCAGGTGTGGAGATTTTGCTGGATGCACTTGAGGTCATGAAAGAATGTGGTGGGTGAAGCACAGAGAGCAGGTAATGGAGAAGGAGAAAGAGAACATAAAATAAGGTAAACCCCATCCCACTGATTGATTCAGATGGAGAAAAATACTACTTCACTACTTTTATTCTTGTTGATGCCTGAAAGAACTAGACATTCCCATTAAACTCTCCATACTAAAACCTTTAAACATCCAAAGTAAATGATTATACCACCCATCCCAGAATTCTATTACAGGTGCATCTTGGTTTATTGCATGTGGCTTTGTTGGACTTTGTAAATGCTGCGTTTTTTGCACATTGAAAGTTTTTGGCAACCCTGCCTCAAGCAAGTCTGTCAGTGCCATTTTTTGAATAGCATGTGCTTATTTTCTGTCTCTATATCACATTTTGGTAATTTTTGAAATATTTCAAAACTTTTCATTATTATTATATCTCTTATAGTGATTTGTGATCAGTGATTTATGTTTTGGGGCTCCATGAACCACATTCATATAAAATGGTGAACTTAATTGATAAATGTTGTGTGTGTTCTGCCTGCCTCCCCAATCAGCCATTTTCCCATCTCCCTCCCTCTCCTTGGGCCTCCCTATTCCCTGACATGCAACAGTGTTGAAATTAAAAAAATTAATAATCCTACACTGGCCTCTAAGTGTTCAAGTGAAAGGAAGAGCTGCATATCTATCATATTAAATCAAAGGCCAGAAATGACTAAGCTTATTGAGGAGGGCATGTTGAAAGTCACAATAAGCCAAAAGCTAGACTTGGTGTGCTAAATAGCCCTGTTGTGAATGCAAAGTAAGGATTGATGAAGGAAATTAAAAATGCTACTCCAGTGAACACACACTTAATAAGAAGGCAAAACAGTCTTATTGCTGACAGGAATGAAATTTAAATGGTCTGGATAGAAGATGAAAACTACTACAACATTCCCTTAAGCAACAGCCTATTTCAGAGCAAGGAAAAGCTCTTCAATTCTATGACAGCTTACAGAAGTAAGGAAGCTGTAGGAGAGAAACTGGACATTAGCAGAGGTGTGTTCATTAGGTTTAAGGAAAGATGCCATCTCTATGACATAAAAGTGCCAGGTGAAGCAGCAAGTGCTGATGGGAAGCTGCAGAAAGTTATACAGAAAATCTAAGATCACTGATGAAGGTGGCTACAGTAAACTGACAGATTTTCAGTGTAGCTGAAACAGCCTTCTGTTGGAAGAAGATGCCATCCGGGACTTTCCTTAGCTAGAGAGAAGAAGTCAACTCCTGGTTGCAAAGTTTCTAAGGACAGGCTGACTGTCTCAGGCAGGCTAATGCAGCTATAACTTTAAGTTCAGGCCAATGATCATTTACCATTTCAAAAATCCTATGGCCCTTAAGAATTATGTTCAATCTACTCTGTGCTCTAGAAATGGAACAATACAGCCTGGATGATAATGTATCTGTTTACAGCATGGTTTATGAATATTTAAAACCCATTGTTAGGACCTACTGCTCAGAAAAATAAAAGAAATTCCATTCAGAACATTACTGCTCATTGACAGTGCAAGCCACCCAAAAGATCTTATGGAGATGTACAAGGAGATGAATGCTGTTTTTGTGCTTGCTAACACAACATCTATTCTGCAGTTCATGGATCAGTTCATGGAGTAGTTTTGACTTACAAGTCATAGTATTTAAGAATAATTTGTAAGTGTATAGTTGCTATAGGTAGTGATTCCTCTGATGAATCTGGGCAAAATAAGTTGAAAACCTTCTAGAAAGGACTCATCATTCTAGATGATATTAAGAACATTCATGATTTATGAGAGGAGTCATTCACATTAACAGAAGTTGGAAATAAGTTGATTTCAACCCTCATGGATGACTTTGAGGTGTTCAAGACTTCAGTGAAAGAAGTAACTGCAGATGTAGTGGAAATAGCAAGACAGCTAGAATGAGAAGTGGATCCTGAAGATAGGACTGAATTGCTGCAATCTCATGACTAAACTTGAATGAATAAGGGGCTGCTTCTTATGCCAGAACAAACGGTGATTTCTTGAGATAGAATCTACTCCTGAGACAGAGCAACCTACTCTTGAGACAGAATCTACAAATGCTGTGAACATTGCTGAAATGACAACAAAGGATTTGGAATATTCTATAAACAGAGTTTATAGAGCAGGGACAGAGTTTGAGAGAATTGCCTCCAGTTTGTAAATAAGTTCTACTAATGCTTTCAAACAGCATTGCACACTACAGAGAAATCTTTCATGAAAGAAACAGTCAATTGATCTTACAAACTTCATTGTTACCTTATCTTAGAATTTTCCACAGCCACTCTCATCTTCAGCAACCACTACTCTAATCAGTCAGTAGCCATCAAGATGGAGTCAAGACTCCACCAGCAAAAAGATTACAACTCACTGAAAGCTGATTGGTAGCATTTTTTAGCAATAAAGCATTTTTTTTTAAATCATGGTATGTATGTTGCCTTTTTAGATATTATGCTATTGCACACTTAATAGACTGTAATGCAAATATATCTATTATATGCACTGGAAAACCTGAGAATTCATGTAACTTGCTTTATTGAGATGTTTGCTTTATCACACTGGTCTGGAACCAAACCCATACTATCTCTGAGGTATGCCTCTAAGTGACTGTTTTGTGGTTTGCCACAAGATGGCAACAGTTATCTAACAATGTGTCTGTCTTCCAGTTTCCAGAGATGAATGATATGCTGAGAGAAAAGGTAACTGGAAGAAAAACCGATTTCACCTTCTTCATGATTCAGAATGCTGGAATGTTAACTGGATTCACGGCCATTCTGCTCATTACCTTATATGCAGGAGAAATTGAATTGGAGTAATAGAAAATGGAAGATGGTGTTGTTAATAAAGGCATTTAATAGATAAAAACATCTCCAAAAGGATTTTGAAGCTGATCCTAGTTAGTTAAAAAGATAATTTTGCTTTCAACTGTAGGTCAAGAAAACTAATTATTGGCTTCAGTCTGTGAAATAGTCCATTATTTGTTGTTAAAAATGCTTCAAAAGTTTTTCAGTGTCAGTCTGAGATGCCTGGTATAGAGGAGTCTTTGGGAAATACCTGTTTTTCAGTATTTCATGCATATTGGATATCACCGTGAAGCAAGAGACATACATTTCATAATCATGTAGACACTCAGACTCAGGGGAAAATACAAGATATGTCCTGAAAGCCTTTAAAACTGTATGGCAGGATCAAAGATTCAAGTGATTTCAGAGTGGTTTTATTTCAATTAATTTGTTCTAGTGCTTTCAAGAGCAAGTACATCAAAATGTAGAAGGTAAAATGTATGCAACACTAATATAAATGAATCCAAGTCTTTAAGGAGCCAAAGAAAAAAAATATTTCTCACAGCTTTTTGTTCTGTTTTGTATTTCAATTAGGAATTTATAGGATTATTTTGAAAACCATTCTAAAATAATAGGAGTTAGGAAATTAATAAAGTTTTGCTAGCCCTGCTAAGTTCAGGCTTAGAAGCTTATTGCTAAATGTAAACTTCACTAGATTCCGTGAAAAGCTGGATAGCTTTCTTTTCTGACTTATGTTGTGGTTGCATCCCACACAAATGGCAGAACAGTATGTAAAGCTGGTAACACCTCAGTTTCAGTGCACCATGTGTGTGCTTTGTGAAGGTGAAGAATATGTTGGTTTAGAGAAAGAAATTGGATGCAATTTTATGCAATTTACTTTTAAAGACGAACATAATTATTTAGCACAGAATATTTTAATAAATGCAAAACAACTGGACTGCTGTACACCAAGGACTGGTTAACTGGAAAACATATGTTCCTTATGTGTGATCGGGAGCCGATCAGAAAAGACTTCTTTTGTGTTCACCCTACACTTTTCCATATGGTATATCTTGGAAAAAATTAGCATACCATGGTTATTTTTTTAACCTTTTATAAAAGAGCCTGTTTACTCATTTAGAAGATAGAGAAAATTTGTCTAAAATTGAACTTCTTAGATTCACACTCCCAAGTCACTTAAGGGAAGATGATTTGATGGTGAGGAAAATGATGGACAAAACCCAACAATGATCTCAGGAATTACATTTTCCAACAGACCAAAAAATGTTTTCATGTAGCAGCAATGCAGATTTGGTGAATATTTAATATATATTTTGGTATGTATTTCACTTTATGACTGACAATTAAAAAATTATTTGAATAGTAAACACCTTTTGAAACCATCTATTGTGTCATTTGTTATTTAATATGTGTCCTGTTGAATGACTGCCATGTATCTGGTATTATGGGGGAGAGATATAAACAGGAAATCAATGATGTGCTCAAACTATAAATCTAACCCCGCCATGGTTTATTTCTATAGCAGTTGCTTAACATGGCCAACCCGAGAGTCCCTTATTTTAATAGTCCCTGAGTGGTATTAGGGTGATCTCTAGTTGGTTAGTGGGCCCTTACCTAGTAGACTGTTTCTAATTAATTTACCACATCCAAAACAGTTTCTTTCTTTTACTTTTTTTTTTTTTTTTTTGAGACGGAGTTTCACTCTTGTTACCCAGGCTGGAGTGCAATGGCGCGATCTCGGCTCACCGCAACCTCTGCCTCCTGGGTTCAGGCAATTCTCCTGCCTCAGCCTCCTGAGCAGCTGGGATTACAGGCATGCGCCACCATGCCCAGCTAATTTTTTGTAGCTTTAGTAGAGACGGGGTTTCACCATGTTGGCCAGAATGGTCTCGATCTCCTGACCTCATGATCCACCCTCCTCAGCCTCCCAAAGTGCTGGGATTACAGGTGTGAGCCTCCGCACCTGGGCAGAAAGGGTTTCTTTAATGAGGGGCTTAAATTTTTAAGAAGTGAACTAGTCAAGAAGAGCCAAAACACACCACAAGTTTACCAGACAGTTATCACAGGCTTTTTAACAGCTAATTACTGATGGGCTGTGCCAGGGGAATATTAACTGCCAGTCTGTTCTCCATGCTCTGGTTGGCATCATCATCCTATAGGTCTCACTTTGGTTTTCATCAGGAGGCTACTTTGATTTCCAGACTTCTGTGTTCATTTCAGGTCCATTACAGAAAAGAGGGTCTTACGCCTATAATAAATAGATTCTCCAACACTGATGTTACTACAGTTTCTTTCTCACCGATACTTTGCCTTCCATACAACTGTGGGTTGCAATGTCTGTTTTGAATTTCTTTTCCTTAGCTTCCTTTCTGTGCCAGGTATGCACAAGGCATTCTCTCATGGCCATTTCTTTTTCATATTGGGAATTTCCAAATTCTGGATGGTCCCAGAATCGGTGAGTTTACTCGTAAGATTTCAGGCAAGCTAAGGCAGCTGGATAAACTAAAGACTCCAAATACCTGTTTCATTAATTCCAAGACATGCATTTCCCCAAACGGTATGCTGTAATCACCTACAGCTGGGCAGCATTGTGGAGGCCGTTATACTCCCCTGAAAATGAAAATCATCTGTTGAAATCTGGTAAGGCTAAGAAAACGCCAGTAGCACTGTGTTTAGGATTTGATGGTGTATGATAACAGGGGCTTATCTATGTTAGGTTTACCTTCCTTCTTATAAAACAAATGTGGAAGGAGCAGTGCAGAGCTGGCATGGCAGCTCCATGGTTACTGGGAACCCAGACTCCTTCTATCTGTCAGCTCTGCCGTCTTTAGCTTGTGACTCCCACCTTCAAGATTACTTCATGCTCTAAGATGGCTGCTAGAGATTCAGCCTTAAGGTCCAAATTCTACACAGCCAGAAGGAGGAAGGGGTAGAAAGGCAAAAAATTCACACCCAGCTCTTTATCCCTCTCTAAGGAGCCTTTTCAGAAGTAATAGCCAGCAATCTCCACGTGTATTCAATGACCAGAATTAGTCACATGGCCATATCAATCTGCAGGAGAAGATGGGAAACATTGCTTTTAGCTGGATACATTACCAGCAAGAAAATCAGAATTCTCTTACTGAAAAGCAGCTCAGAATGGATATCGGCTGTCTGAGGTACAGACAAGTTTTTATCAGTTTAATTCGGAAGCTTATTACTCCCTATGGTTCTTATGCAGTCAGTTTAGGGAACGGCTTTTTGTAGAGATTCTCATGACTTGTTTCAGATCAACTCTTGACACTTTAACTCTTTTAATTATACTGGCCCATCCGAGCAGTCTTACCTTATAACCAGTATTATTATTTACGTGTTTGTACTACTTGTCTTTATAGTTTCTCTGTCTTAGCTTCTTGCGAGTACTATTTATTTACTGCGAATAAATCCTATGTTTTTCGCAGGATGATCTAAATTCTAAGGAAATGGAAACAAAACTTTTTCTATGATCTTTCTATTTAAAGCTCTTCTGATTACTGGAGCCATATCCAGAACTATGAAAGTAAATACTATTAGCTCATACTGGCAAAAATAAATGTAAAAAACCACTTATCGCCCCCCGCCCCCATATGGGTTATTATAGTTAGGCAGTACAAGAAAAGTTATATCTGAAAAGTTTGTTATCTGATTTTGTTAGATAATTAAATGGGCTACTGGTGATATCAAATCTCAACTTCATTTACTTTGGATCTATACAGTAAGAATACCAAAGAACAATTTGTATGGGTAGGGCTTGCTTGTTTAAATTTTATGCAATGGCTTAATTCCTACTTCAGTGACTGTGCATGTTAGCCCCACAATGGTATAGACCAACCGGTAGTAAAACCCCAGTGAGGCAACATGTAGGTAATTTATTGCCATGCTTATGGTCACCAAAGGGATGTTTGCTTAGGGGTCACAGGAAAGAAAAATAAAGATGAAGAGTTATGAGTGCAGCGGGAAATCTCCTTGGAAGTATTCAAATGGGAAATTCTTCCCTCTCTCAATAAGCTGAGGAAGTTTATAAAACTTGTTTCAGTCTGTATTTTGTGACAAGCTCCATTAGTAGACTTCAGAGATACTGTGGATGGTGTCGGGGAAATAGTGTCGGGAAAATGGAGGGACTCAGAGGAGGGCTGGCAAGTGCCTTTGCAGGTGAAGTGAGGATGAGAATTGCTGCTACCTCAGCCTGACCTTCAATCCTAGAGTTTGTTGGAACAAAGGGTAGATGAATATTCCCTTGGTCTAGCGTGAGCCGAGTGGTGTGTAAGATCTGTTTGGAACAATTTAAAATCTTGAGTAAGAGGGTTACCATTTTGAAAATAGAAAGAAGGTCAGTACTGAGTGGACTTCTGGAAAACCAAGGACTAAGTCATGTGGGGCAATTGGAGAACTAGAATATATCACTTGGCAGGAACCCCCCTGAAGAATCCCAGAAGTGCCTGTAAGAGAAAAATTCGTCTTAAGCATCTGTCAGACAGACAGCATGAAGCCACATTTTGACAGTATCTGTCAAATACGATATTTTTTATCCCCTCTTTTCTTTCCTTCATCTAAGCACTTAACCCTGGTGGGGCCAAAAGCCAATTAGCAAACAGTGGGAAGTAAGGAAATTAAAGGGAAGGATTCCTTCTAAGAAGTCTTACCTTTGAATACAAATTATATTACTGATTGATGCATTGGACTGGACACTTTCAATAGTTGAGAGTATGTTTGTCTGGAAGTGATTGTAGGATTTTATATTCCCCCAAAGTCCTGTGTCAGAACAGTCATTGTGCCACCCCAAGTTTCATCCAGGGGTAGGAGAAGGGCTAGCAAGGGCTACCCTTCTCCCCCAAGCCGAGTTGCAAGGACAGTGAGGATTGAAATTAATGTTGTTTAGTTACCCCATGAGAACTGCATGTTAATATACTGATTGTATCTGCCCTTAAAAAATTAGTACTTACAACAAGCCTGTGAAATGGGCTCTATTTTTAATACTAGACCAGGCTGCAGCTGAGAAGTTGCAAAAGAACCACATGCTCAGGGGTGCAGCCAGGGAAGAAAAGCATGACCAAAGCCCTCCCACTTAGATTGCTGACCTCTTCAGCAGCTGCAAACAGCAGGAGAGCCCCTTCCTCCTGCAGTATCCCTCCAGCGGACTCTACTGAGACAGCTCAACCTCGTGCTCACTGTAAAGGATGGGTGCTAAAGGAATTCTGTTCATTAGGACAGAGCATTTATTTAGAGTGAATCTGGAGTTCAGTTGCAGTAAGTTGATAAGTGGCACAGGGACACATTACTCTGTGACAAAATAATATCACTGTAGTGATGGGACTTCGTGCATTTGCTATGTTGGAGACATAAACTTTTCAACTGTACAGGATGGAGATCCACTCTCCACCCTTCTGTATTCCGCTTTTTGCCTCCAAAGACTGACCCACATGGACCTCAGTGAGGATAGCCAAATTGAGAACTTCAACAAGAGACTGGAGGAAGTGAGGAGAGGAATAATAGAGTATTGATTTCCTTGACTAGTCTCATGCTGGGTATCCTTGAGCTGTCTGTTTTCCTCAAGTAAGCCTTCTCCAGAGAAAAGCTTCTTACAATATCTGTGGTGAATGCCTAGCATGTTTTCCTTATTTCCAATTTGTCAATAGCTGGCACTTGTGTAAATAGATGGAATGCAAATTACTAGAAAAATGAAATACAATTAAAAATAAATACATAGGAAATCCAACCCTATATTTATTATTAGATAAACCCCATTTCTTATTAGACACAATTAATCTATGGAATTGCTGTTGAGGCTTATAAATGCTTATTCTCAATTTCCATACCTAGTTCATCTAGAAAAACAGTTACTGGACCAACACCTGCCTGTGATTCCTCTCTATTGGTTTTAGTGCACACTATCTCTCTGTCCCTTTGGCCTAGGGGTAGTAACAGCTCTGCTGCCTTCAGCCCTGGGTTCACGTAGCATCACTTGTGGTTTCCCTGCACCCCACTTGCATATTTGTAATTAGTCCCTTTGTAAATCAATGACCCTGCCTCACCTTATCCTCACTGAGCATGGCAGTTGCTTGTTTCCCTTGTGGCTGTGATTGATTAGCAGTAAATGTCTTATCCTGGAAGAAGAGGTGACAGCTTGAATTTGGCAGGGGAAAGCAAGAAGAAAATTTATGGGGGTGAAAGATGATAAGAAGCCATTAGCATTAAATGTTTTAGGGTAACAAGATGGAATTAGGTTAATTTGTATGAATAGCTATGCATACAGAAGAATATTAGGATATTTGAGAGACTAGTTATAGGTAGACATCACATTTCTGGCAGATAAGAATCTTAATAAAATAGATGAACGACTATAACTAGCTATCTGACAACATGGCCCTAGGCATGAATCATCACTTATTTTTAGATAAAGACATAGATTTCTAGATGGGGAAGAATGAATATATTTTGATAATTGTTTATTGAGCAGTTTATGCCTTATGAGTATCTTTCTCATGTAGATGTATCTGTAGGTCACATTCCCTCACCTAAAGTGTACTATGAAGTGCTACGTGGAATATCTGAGAACACTGGGACCACTGCTTGTGACTGTAGAGCTGACGAGTTCCACCCACTTGCAGCAATGCTCATAAATAGACAATGTTTTTGCTTTGGGAGTCATTATATGTGCTAACCTTAATGGTGGTCCTCTAATTATCAAGTACGAGCTTGTTAACAAACTGGGAAACACTGATTTTAGAAGCCCTAGAAACTGTGGAGGAAGGTGCTTCACATGCATCTTTTTACTTTTTGTATCTTTTGTGTTTCCATGAAAAGATCTTTTAATTTGTGGAAAGTAAACCTCAGAATTTCATGTCTAAGCATTTTATAGAAGGATGCATGTGAGAACAAGCACCTGTACTGTCACAGTGATCCTTTGGTGTTTTAAGATGAAAAAGTTCAAAGCATTTTAGAATAGTCATAAAGATGACATTGTGTAAGTTAGGAGCTGGGTTGTCCTGTCACTTGGTGGTGACAAAACTGGTGAAAGTGGTATTAAAATCATTGCCAGAGATGTTTGAAGTAACGCACTTCTGTTGATTTTTCCTGCGTATCTTGACTTCCACCCTTCTCCATGTAAAAGCTTCACTCTTCCTCTTAGAAACTGATTTCTCCCAACCCCTACTGGAGATTGTCAACCAGTGCACTTAACCTTACCTGTCTGCCATAAGCTGGGCAACTCACCCAGTCTGAGTCAATTGTAATCTTTACACAGAAACTTCTAAGGATGTGCAGAGCCAAAGCTCCTGCCTCTTGTACGTGACTCCAGAGCTGCTGGTGGTCATGTTCCTGGCACAAGGAGAAACTTGAGACAGTGAGACGGATGCTGAGAAAAGAGTAGAAAATATGGGGACTGGATGGAGAGAGTTGCTGTGTTGTCTTTGGTTCTAGTTCCTGACATTCTTAGTACTTTTCTGTTATTTTTCTTTAGTTCCTTCAATTTTGTAAGTTACTCAAGGTATTCTAATATTTCAGTAAGTCCTTTTTGGCTTTAGCTAATTTGATTTGGGTTTCTGTTGCTTCCAATAAAATTTTTCTAACTAATACAGCAGTTAAATATTGAGATCTTTCATTCAAACAATGTTCCCAGCTCTTGAGTTTAGCACAGTTCCTCAGCACTTTCTGGAACACTCTGCTGTGAATGTCCGGAGTCAACTTCCTAGACAGAGTATAGTAAAATCTCTATTACCTTCCAGTAGTGGTGAGAAAAAAATCTTTCAAAACTCACAGATAATTTCTATTTATTTTTATTTCACTTTGGAATACACGGAAATGTTGTACACATTTTACTTTTTCCATTAAGCACAATTAATACATCAAAAGTGAAGTTTGTTCTTCAGTGATAACTATGAAAGGGTAGCTAACATTTGATGCCACTGAAAATTTTTGCAGCCAAAATGGGCCTCAATCTATAAGCTAAACAACTCTGAGTTCAGAACAGACAATGGTGTTGAAATAATATTCTATATATAGATCCATATGATTTTTAAGAGCAGGAGCAGGATAACTGTGGGAATAACTTATATACCTTGATAAGCCATGCAAAATCAGACTTTATAGATAACTCCAAGAAAGATGTTTAATGTAGGATATGAATCTAGGCCACTTTTCATATATCACATGTTCACAGAAAAATGCAGTTTCTTAGCAACCATCACCTAGTTGTCAAGTTATTATTTGATTTTTATAGACATCTGGCTTTTTAAGGCACATGCCTCACTGATATTTAAGCCTAGTATCTAGGTTAGTGTTGAAATAATTATATTTTACTTTCTTCCAAATGATACTTTAAAAATTCATTGTTCAAACTTTCCTTTGTTTTTGAAATTATGATAAACAATTGTAGGGAACTATTCTGGAGAATGAGGAAAATAATTCTGAGCTTGTTCTTCTGTGAATGAATGAATGAATTAACTCATTTGTTCAATAAAACACATCTTCAATGTCTACTGAATGAATGAATTCATTTGCTCAATAAAACACATAGTCAATGTCTACTGATGCTAGGGCTGGAGGATATAAAGACAAATCAGAGCTTATCTCTGCTCTCAAGGTTACCATGGCATGTGGAAAACCAGTGAAACCACAAATCATAGTGTTATGTTAGAGAACATAGACAGAGAGCTCAATAGTAATTGAGCACAAGTGGGAGAATTCTCCTTAGGTTGGAAGAGGAGTCAGTAAAAAATACTTCACAGAGGAGGTAGCAGTTGACTATTTGATTTGGGTTTAGTGAACATCTAATTCATTTCTAACCAGACCTTTTCTCTCCTCCCACAACTAGAACCAGGAGGCTTATCCTGTGACATAACTTGAGCTGAAACTCTTTTGCAATGAATGATACCAAAAGAGAATTATAGAGTGTAAATATGGGTAGGGGTAAGGTGTTCCAGATAGTTGTGATTAATAATGTTACCACAAGGAGGAAAGAAATGCAAACAATCAAATTAATACTAACTGAAAAAAGGCAGGCTACTCAGCAGTAGGCACACAAAAGCCACACTTTTTGTTATGTGTGTGTGTGTGTGTGTGTATATATATATATTAGTATGGGATATCTCCATGGGATTATGAATCATTTTAAATTGGTTCTTTGTAAAATGTTAATATTGTCTCAACTTTTTTCAATAAACATGTGCTTACCAATAAATTAGAAGAAGAAATTAGAAGAAGTCTCAGTGGAATTTTTGAATTATTCAAAATATATTGTTCTTAATGTTTTCCAACTTTCTTCAATGAACATGTATTCTAAAAAAGCTAAGTGATATGATTAGGAAAAAGGAGAAAACCTAACAACTTAGAGAACTGAAAGATTACGGAATCATGATAACTCACATGCTTAATACTTGACTCTGTTCCTTCTCTTTGTCTGTCAGGCAAGGTAGTAATTGCATCATCTGGAGTATTTCACCTCCACATCTCTGCAATACAAGCCCGTTCAACAGTGATTGATTAGAGGTAGGCATATGACATGGTTAGGACCACTGAGACAAGATGCTGTTTGTGCTGTGAAGATTCTCAAAAGGAGTAAGGGAGATACAGCCTCTTCTTTCTTTCTAGGGACTTTGTTTGTAGGTGTGACACCTGGAGCAGCCATTTTGCCACTGTTTTGTTTTGAATTGTTCCCACCCGCTCAAAAAAAAGATATGTTTGAATTCTAATCTCCAGTATCTCAGAATGTCACCTAATTTGGAAATAGAGTCATTGTAAATGTAATTCATTGAGATGAGCTCATACTGGAGTAGAGTGGGCTCCTAATCCGGCGTGACTGATATTCTTATTAAAAAGGGAAATAGGGTTGGATACGGTGGCTCACGCCTATAATCCCAGCACTTTGGGAGGCTGGGGTGAGTAGATCATGAAGTCAGGAGTTCAAGGCTAGCCTGGCCAAGATGGTGAAACCCCATTTCTACTAAAAATACAAAAATGAGTCAGGTGAGGTGGTGGGTGCCTGCAATCCCAGCTACTTGGGAGGCTGAGGCAGGGAATTGTTTGAACCCAGGAGGCGGAGGTTGCAGTGAGCTGACATTGTGCCACTGCACTCCAGCTTGGGCAACAGAGCGAGGCTCCATATAAAAAAAAAAAAAAAAAATCAAAAACCGGAAATTTGAATGCTGAGAACACCAGGTAAAAACGAAGGCAGATATCCTGGTGATGCGTCTACAGTGTAAACAATTGCCAGCAAACCATCAGAATCTGGGAGAAGGGTATGGAATGGGCTCTCTCTCAGCCCTAAGAAGTACCCAATTCTGTGCACACCTGAATATTGCATTTCCAGCCTCCACAACTGTGAGACAATACATTTTTGTTATTTTTAAAAATTAGGTCCCATTTGCCTATTTTGGCTTTTGTTGCCAATGCTTTTGGTATTTTAGTCATGAAGTCCTTCCCTATGCCTATGTCCTGAATGGTTTTGCCTAGGTTTTCTCCTAGGTTTTTATGATGTTAGGTCTTATGTTTAAGTCTTTAATCCATCTGGAGTTAATTTTAGTGTGCAGTGTCAGGAAGGTGTCCAATTTCTGCTTTCTGCTCATAGATAGCCAGTTTTCCCAACACCATTTATTAAACAGGGAATCCTTTCCCCATTGCTTGTTTTTGTCAGGTTTGTCAAAGATCAGATGGTTGTAGATGTGTGGTGTTGCCTCCAAGGTCTCTGTTATGTTCCATTGGTCTATATCTCTGTTTTGGTACCAGTACCATGCTGTTTTGATTACTGTAGCCTTGTAGTATAGTTTGAAGTCTGATAGTGTGATGCCTCCAGCTTTGTTTTTGTTGCTTAGAATTGACTTGGCTATGCAGGTTCTCTTTCAGTTCCATATGAAGTTTAAGGTGTTTTTTTTTTTTTTTCCAGTTCTGTGAAGAAGGTCATTGGTAGCTTGATGGGGATAGCATTGAATCTGTAAATTACTTTGGGCAGTATGGCCATTTTCATGATATCGATTCTTCCTAACCATGAGCATGGAATGTTTCTCCATCTGTTTGTGTCCTCTCTTATTTCATTGAGCAGTGGTTCATAGTTCTCCTTGAAGAGGTCCTTTAGATCCTTTGTTAGTTGTATTCCTAGGTATTTTATTCTCTTTGTCGCAATTGTGAATGGCAGTTCATTCTTGATTTGGCTCTCTTTAAGTATGTTATTGGTGTATAGGATTGCTTGTGATTTTTGCACATTGATTTTGTATCCTGAGACTTTGCTGAAGTTGCTTATCAGTTTCAGGAGATTTTGGGCTGAGACGATGGGGTCTTCTAAATATACAATCATGTCGTCTGCAAATAGAGACAATTGGACTTCCTCCTTTCCTAATTGAATACCCTTTATTTCTTTTTCTTGCCTGATTGCTCTGGCTAGAACTTTCCATACTATATTGAATAGGAGTGGTGAAAGAGAACATCCTTGTCTAGTGCCAGATTTCAAAGGGAATGCTTCCAGTTTTTGTCCATTCAGTATGAAATTGGCTGTGGGTTTGTCATAAATAGCTTTTATTATTTTAAGATACATTCTGTCAGTACCTAGCTTATTGAGAGTTTTTAGCATAAAGGGCTGTTGAATTTTGTCAAAGGCCGTCTCTGCATCAATTGAGATTATCATGTGGTTTTTGTCTTTGGTTCTGTTTATGTGGTGAATTACATTTATAGACTTGCATATATTGAACCAGCCTTGCATCTCCAGTATGAAGCCTACTTGATCATGATGGATAAGCTTCTTGACGTGCTGTTGCAGTCAGTTTGCCAGTAGTATATTGAAGATTTTTGCATCTATGTTCATCATGGATATTGGCCTGAAGTTTTCTTTTTGTGTTGAGTCTCTGCCAGGTTTTGGTATTAGGATGATGTTGGTCTCATAGTATGATTTGGGGAGGATTCCCTCTTTTTGGATTGTTTGGAATAGTTTCAGAAGGAGTAGTACCAGCTCCTCCTTGTATGTCTGGTAGAATTCACGTGTGAACCCATCTGGACCTGGACTTGGTTGGTAGGCTATTAATTGCTGCCTCAACTTCAGCCCTTGTTATCGGTCTACTCAGGGTTTCAACTTCTTCTTGGTTTAGGCTTGGGAGAGTTTAAGTGTCCAGGAATTTATCCATTTCTTCCAGGTTTACTGGTTTATGTGCAAGAGTTGTTTGTAGTAATTTCTGATGGTAGTTTTTATTTCTATGGAATCTGTGGTGATATCCTCTTTTATCATTTTTATTGCATCTATTTATTCTTCTCTCTTTTTTTTAATTTTTTTTTTTTATTTTTTTTTAGTAATCTGGCTAGTGGTCTGTTTTGTTGGCTAGTGGTCTATTTTGTTGATCTTTTCAAAAAAAACCAGCTCCTGGATTTCTTGATTTTTTTGAAGGATTTTTTTTGTGTCTCTATCTCCTTCAGTTCTGCTCTGATCTTAAGTTATTTCTTGTCTTATGCTAGCTTTTGAGTGTTTTTGATCTTGCTCCTCTAGCTCTTTCAATTTTGATGATAGGTGTCAATTCTAGATCTTTCTTTGCTTCTCTTTGGGCATTTATTGCTACATATTTTCCTCTAGACACTGCTTTAAATGTGTCCCAGAGATTCTGGTATGTTGTGTCTTCATTCTTGTTGGTTTCAAAAATCATCTTTATATCTGTCTTAATTTCATTGTTTATCCAGTCACATTCAGAGCCAGTTGTTCAGTTTCCATGAAGCTGTGCAGTTCTGAGTTAGTTTCTGAATCCTGAGTTCTAACTTGATTGCACTGTCATCTGAGAGAGTGTTTGTTATGATTTCCATTCTTTTGCATTTGCTGAGGAGTGATTTACTTCCAATCATGTGGTTAATTTTAGAGTAGGTGTGATGTGATGCTGAGAAGAATGTATATTCTGTGGATTTGGGGTGGACAGTTCTGTAAATGTCTATTAGGTTTGCTTGGTCCAGGTCTGAGTTCAAGTCCTGGATATCCTTGTTAATTTTCTGTCTTGTCGATCTGTCTAATATTGACAATGGAGTGTTAAAATCTCCCACTATTATAGTGTGGGAATCTAAGTCTCTGTGTTAGTCATTTAGAACTTGCTTTATATATCTGGGTGCTCCTGTATTGTGTGCATATATTTAGAATTTTTCGCTCTTCTTGTTGCATTGATCCTTTTACCATTATGTAATGTCCTTCTTTGTCTCTTTTGATCTTTGTTGCTTTAAAGTCTATTTTATCAGAGACGAGAATTGTAACTCCTGCTTTTTTTTGCTCTCCATTTGCTTGGTAAATCTTCCTCCATCCATTTATTTTGAGCCTTTGTGCATCCTTGCATATGAGATGGGTTTCCTGAAAACAGCACACCAATGGGTTTTGGCTTTTTATCCAATTTGCCAGTCTGTGTCTTTTGATTGGGGCATTTAGCCCATTTACATTTAAGGTTAATATTGTTATGTGTGAATCTGATCCTGCCATTTTTATGCTAACTGGTTGTTTTGCCCATTAGTTGATGCAGTTTCTTCATTGTGTCGATGCTCTTTACCATTTGGTATGTTTTTGGACTGGCTGGTACTGGTTGTTCCTTTCTATGTTTAGTGCTTCTTTCAGGAGCTCTTGTAAAGCAAGCCTGGTGGTGATGAAATCTCTGAGCAATTGCTTGTTTGTAAAGGTTTTTATTTCTCCTTCACTTATGAAACTTAGTTTGGCTGGATATAAAATTCTAGGCTGAAAGTTCTTTTCTTTAAGGATGTTGAATATTGGTCCCACTCTCTTCTGGCTTGTAGAGTTTCTGCTGAGAGATCTGCTGTGAGTCTGATGGGATTTCTTTTGTGGGCAACCTGACCTTTCTGTCTTGCTACTCTTAGCATTTTTTCCTTCATTTCAACCCTGGTGAATCTGACGATTGTATGCCTTGGGGTTGCCCTTCTTGAGGAATATCTTTGTGGTGTTCTCTGTATTTCCTGGACTTGAATATTGGCTTGCCTTGCTGGGTTGGGGAAGTTTTCCTGGATAATATCCTGAAGAGTGTTTTCCAGCTTGGATTTATTCTCTCTGTCACATTCAGGTACACCTATCAAACGTAGATTAGATCTTTTCACATAATCCCATATTTCTTGGAGGCTTTGTTCAATTCTTTTTACTCTTTTTTCTCTAATCTTGCTTTCTTGTTTTATTTCATTGAATTGATCTTCAATCTCTGATATCCTTTCTTCTGCTTGATCGATTCAGCTATTAAAACTTGTGTTTGCTTCATGTAGTTCTCATGCTGTGTTTTTCAACTCCATCAGGTCATTTCTGTTCTTCTCTAACCTGGTTTTTCTAGTTAGCATTTCGTCTAACCTTTTTTCAAGGTTTTTGGTTTCTTTGTATTGAGTTAGAACATGCTCCTTAGCTCAGAAAAGTTTGTTATTATCCACCTTCTGAAGCCTGTTTCTGTCAATTCATTGTACTCTTTCTTGGTCATGTTGTGATCCTATGTTGTTGAGGAGTTGTGATCCCTTGAAGGAGAAGAGGTGTTATGGTCTTTGAAGTTTAATCTTTCTTTCACAGGTTTTGTCCCATTTTCATGGATTTACCTGGCTATGGTGTCAGGGAGCTGCTTGATGATGTTGCTTGTTTGCCCATGGAGGTGATATTGGGTTTCTAGGGACTCCTTCAGGTTACTAGGGAAGCTTCCTGTGTCTTCTTTGTTCATACTGGGAGCCTAGGCCTGCCTCTCCCACTGACTTGTAGACACTGCTGGTTGGTCAAGAATGCTGTCCTGTTGCTACGTAGGCTTCCTGTGCTTTTTGTTAACACAAGTAGACCAATCCCACCCCTCTAATGGTGGGTTGTTCCCTTCCTCCACTGGGCTGGATCATTCAGGGTTCAGCTCAGACTGTGGCACTGGTTGCACAACCCACTAGAGTCGGAGCCTCAGCTTTCTGGAGTTTGTTGGGGAGGGTAGAGACCTGCCCAGCTGCACCCAGCCATCTCCCCCTTTCAGCTTCCTCTCTCTGGTTGTAGGGTAGAGGCCTGCTGAGCTGCTTAGTCTGTCCTCCTGCTTATAGTTCCCTCTCTTTCTGGGTAGAGGGAGGGGGTGATAGCTCAGTCTGCAGGCTCTCCAGATGGCTTTTGGGCTTATGTGTCTGTTTAGGTCTGTGCACCAATCTGGGACACCGTCCTGGATTATTATTCAACTCCATGCTTGTAATTCCTGGTGCTTGACTGGCAAAGATCCCTGTTCTGTGTATTGCTGAGGCTGTGGGGGAATCACTCTTTCTGGTCTGGAGTGCCAGAGGGGGAGCCTCTGACTCACCAGTCAGATGCACTTTCTGGGTGAAGCAGCACCCCTCCCCACCTTGGTCTGCCTTGCCTGGGCTTTGCTCACTGTAGGACCAGACCCGTTGAAATGCCCCTGGTACCTTGGTTGGAGCTAGGAGATCTCTGGATTTCTGCATCTCTCTTGCTGGGTGTTGTGTGCCAGAGTTGTATCTATTCGGCCATCTTGGAGAGAAAGCCACATTTTTGTTAGTTAAGCCACCCAGTTGTGACACTTTGTTACTGCAGTCCTAGCAGACTAATACAACTACCTTGAGAGGAAATAGCATAGGGATGAAGGTGATGTGCTGAGAAAGCATAGCAGAAAGTGGAGAGATGGTCCATGAGGACATCCTTAGCTGTTGTATTGACAAGCCTCTTTCCTGTAGTCCCTCTTCCTTGGGATTTTTTTTGGATAATCACTTTCCTAATGGTGCAAACCATTTTGAGTTGCTCTTTGACTACTAGTAATTAAAGCAAACTAACCAAGTCAACGCTCCCCTGTGTTCCTTTTTGCAGTCTAAATTCTGATGTCCCACTCTGCCCTGGGCCACTCTGTTCCCAGATGTCTCTCTATATGTTTAAAGAAGAAAAAGAAGGATATATCCTTCTTCTCCCAAGATATCTCCCCTGCTTCAGTGAAAAACAGAAAGAAGGATGTTACTTAACTTTTCTCATCAGTATAAGTCAAGCCCAGCCGTGACTCCTGTTATGACATTTTGATGGCCACATTTTATGAGAAAAGCCTGAATAGACAGACCTGTCTATAAGTTCTTTTATCCTTTTGCATTCTTTTCTTGACCATGTCTTAGGGAGTGCTTGATTATTGCAGGGTAGGTGGAAAAGAAGCAGTTTCTGGCCTATGCTCTAGTTTCTCAGTTTTTGGAGTTATCTTTTGGGTCTGGCGTCTCTGGGAGTAAGGAAAGGAGGCCATTTTTGTGGTGGTGATTAACTTCATACACTTAGGAGGCTGCATGCAATCTCCAAGAGGAAGAGAGTGGCGAAGTTAAGAATTATGCCATCAAGGTTGGGTGCAGTGGCTCACGCCTGTAATCTCAGCACTTTGAGAGCTGAGGCAGGTGAATCACAAGGTCAGGAGATCGAGACCAGCCATGCCAATATGCTGAAACCCTGTCTCTACTAAAAATACAAAAAAATTAGCCAGGCACAGTGGCGGGTGGCTGTAGTCCCAGCTACTCAGGAGGCTGAAGCAGGAGAATCACTTGAACCCGGGAGGCAGAGATTGCAGTGAGCCGAGATCATGGCACTGCACTCCAGCCTGGGTGACAGAGCTAGACTCTGTCTCAAAAAAAAAAAAAAAAAAAAAAAAAGAATTATGCCATCAAAATGTGCTGCTCTGGCATATTGACTATTTTGAATTAAAGATATTTTAAAAACATCAGACATGAAGCTATTACTCTGATCTTAATTCTGTGTCTTAAAGGCAGAAGATGAAATTCCCGTATGAGAGATGGCCTCCCTGTCACAGAAGAAATACCATTCTCCTTATCATGGATGAGAAATTGAAGCCAAGAGAATTCTGTATAGACCTTGTTCAAATAATTCTTATATTTCAAGTTTCCCCATATAATTTAGCTGCCTTTTCAAAACTTACTGTCCTTTGTGCAACCAGTATAGAAGCGATCGACTCACACTGCTTCCTTGGGTCTTCTTTTCCCTATACGGGCTCTTATGTCCTGTAAAACATGTATTAAATAAATTTGCATGCTTTTCTCCTGTTAACCTGTCTTATATCAGTTTAATTCTTGAGCCCAGGTGGGACCCTAAGATGATGGAGGTGGAGATTTGCCATCTCTGCAAGAGAAAAGACAGATGCCCAGACCACCAAGCTTGGGAAATCAGATTTCCTAGGCGTTGAAGCGGGCACTGTGTCTGATCCTGGCCCTCTAAAACTTCCTGTTCTTGGACATCCCAGCTGCTAATATGAGTTGCCCCTTAAATGGCTTAGGGCTGGGACATTAAAGGAATTTTGCTTTTGTTGACATAACTGTAGAATGACTATAGCTAATAGCAATATATTATTTAATTTCAAATAGCTAGAAGGAGGATATTGAATGTTCCCAACACAAAGAAATGACAACTATTTGAGATGATGGGATGTGCTAATAACAATCTGATTCCTATACATTGTATGTATCACATATATATACATTATATATATAACATCACTATATACCTCATAAATATGTGCAGTTATGTGTCAGTTAAACAAATAAATTTAAACAAAGATTCCTATGGTTTTCTCATTTTCATGTGGCTTCCCTGCGTCTTTTAAGTTGCTAGAGTAACTCACACTTCTACAGAGGATATGGATTTGGGAGAGGAGAATAATTATTTATACTCACATGAACTCTCCAGACCCCGATCACCAGGCAGAACTCCTAACTTGTATCCTGCTTCCATTTGGGTGGCAGGGATGCGTTTGAGGGATCTACTGAAAAACCTTTGGTGTTTTTACTCAGGAATGCTGGTCTGGGCTCTCATCTTATTTACTCATTCATTTAAGAAATGGTGGTGGGTGGGTTGATATTCAGGAAAAGATATTTTTGAAGCTGGTGTCTTTCTGCTGATGAATAAAGAATGGCAAATGTCTTCCTTGAATGCTGTGGTTATCGAAGTTGAAATGAATGATTGTAAAGTATCCTTACAAAACTTGTGAGAGTAAAAATCTTTCCTAAAAGGGTGCAAAGAAATGAGATCATTCTTCAGCCTAGTTATAACACACAGAACTTGCTATTTTTATTTCCAGATTAGCATAAAAATAGGTAATATTGAGCAGAGAACATTTTATTAAATATAATACATATATTTTAGTGCTGGCTTATTGTCAATCAATCAATAAGTATTAGCCACTAAGTGCTTCTTCTATTTAAATTATAAATCATATTATTTATTTCATTTACCACTTATACTGCCACTTACTAAGTAGGTATTATTTCTGTTAAAAGTAATTTTCCAGGCTGGGGGCAAAGACTCATACCTGTAATCCCAGCACTTTGGGAGGCAGAGGTGGGAGGATCGCTTGAGGCCAGGAGTTCAAAGAAGGCTGAGCAACATAGCAAGGGCCTGTCTCTACAAAAAAAGATGGATGCAGCAAACCACCATGGCACGTGTATACCTATGTAACAAACCTCCACGTTCTGCACATGTCCGCCAGAACTTAAAGTATAACAATGATTAAAAAATAAGCTGAGTGTGGTGGTGCTCACCTGTAATCTTAGCTACTCAGGAGGCTGAGGGGAGAGTATCACTTGAGTCCAGGTTCTAGGCTGTAGTAAACTATGACAGCATGACTGTGCTCCACCAGGGTAGATTCTGGTGAGACTCTTTAGAGACAGGTAGACTCTGTCTCTAAAGAAAAGAAAGTAATATATATTTTTTAAAATTCCTTCTATGTATGTAATTATCGAAATACATTTCTGGGATAATCACAGAAATAATTTCCTATTTAAAGTTTATTGAAAATTTAATTTTCAGTTACTTAAGCTTTTAGATGTGATCTTACATCACTCAAAACAATCCTTTACAATTTATTTATTTATTTATTTGAAATTGGAAAAATAGCAGACATGTTGAAAGAAAAATTATTTTGGAATCAGAGAGCCTAGACATTAAATTCTACCTCTGATGACTACTTGCTGTGTGAACTGGGTCACATCTCTCTGGAACTCAGTTTCCTTCTATGGAACATAAGGATAATAATTTCTGTCTCACTGAATTAAATGTCACCGTGCATGAAACACCTGGTATGTAGCAAACACTCAACTTTTAAAACCCCTATGTCCATTCTTGTTTGGCAAAATGAGGTGTATAAATAAGAAATTAAGGTCTCTTGGCTTATGGTAGGCTCAAGGAGCACATTTCGTAGCTACCCTGCTCACTATTTGGATTTATTTATAGCTTCTTTCAAGAGAGGCATAACTGTGTCAAGCTTTACTAAGCAGTTTCGTTCCAACAACGACCCATTTTTCCTGTGTCTGTTGTCCAGCTGTTTAGTAGGTTCTTGGTCTCCACACAAACAGAAAGGTTTCAGGCGTTACCCTCAGGAAGGGATTTGCCACAGGTGTGTCTTTTCCACCATTTAAAATACCCAGAAATGATGAGATTATTGAGTAGCTGACTAAGGTCTGTATACTTCTCTTAGTTCTTCACCAGTTGCTACTTTTGAAATTCTTGAGTGCTGTTCCTTTGTTGGTTAATGTATTCAAACAATTTGGAATAAAATATGTATGCTCAACAAAATAACTATAACAGAAACAGAATAGTCCAAGTATCAAAACAGCATGGATAAAACTATGGGACAAAACATGTATAACTGGCATATATACTAATATATAATCCTCTCCCTGTCATTAGAGAAAAGTTCTTTTTACTCTAGAGTGGAGAGAACTAATCATCTGTTTTCAACACTATATAATTTCTGCCATCTTTTTATTATCATCATTACAAAATATATTTTTTAAAAATTAAAAAAAAAACCCTATGTCCTCGGAATGTAGGCACTTAAGAAGTGTGAATGGTTGATATTTTGTGGTTATAAGGCCACAGAGTTATTGTCAATTATAAACAATTTTAATTGATGCTATTTTTACAGTCCCACCATTACCCGAGATTTGTTTCCTTTTAACATATGTGTGTGTGTGGTAGGAATATTACTAATATAATTAAATGCCATTTTCACTGAAAATGCTGGTGTTTAACCACAAGTGTGTAAGATCGATAGGATTCCTGCCTGGATTCAGATGGATTCACTAAATGGCATGTTATCTTGAGCTTGTCTGACAGAGAGATTTGTTTTGATTTTAGTTCTTCTCTGATGACTTCCAATTTCTTTCTAGTGTGTAGTTTTAAAACATACATTACCAATCTCCAAATGCCACAGAATTTTTTCCTCTCCTATATTGCATCTGTTAGAGAAAATATGATGTAATGTTACTTTAACAATAATAATTCTAATATTTGCATAGCACTTGGAGCTAAGCATCTCTTTATCTATTATATAATTTCATATCCATATCAATATAATTTCATATTCATATCCATCTCTGCATGGTACTTAAGGCAAAGAATATTGTCTTCATAATTTAGATGAGGAAACCAAGCTCCAGAGAAACTGAGATTTGTCTGAAATTAAAATCAGGTTCTGGTATTCAGTGTTAATACTACCTTTGCAATATTATTTTTTACTATGTAAGCAGCAATTGGTTGTTAAGCTTTTTTAGACCCTGGAATTCTTTAAATCTCTGATGAATGTGATGGTACCTCCCTTCATATAACAGCAGAAACAAAAACATCAGCTGGGTGCAGTGGCATACTCCTGTAATCCCAGCAGTTTGGGAGGCAAAGTGGGCGGATTACCTGAAGTCATGAGTTCAAGACCAGCCTGGCCACCATGGCGAAACCCTGTCTCTACTAAAAATACAAAAATTATCCAGGCGCGGTGGCACACACCTATAATCCCAGCTGCTTGGGAGGCTGAGTCTAGATGACAGAGGTTGCAGTAAGCTGAGACTGTGCCACTGCACTCCAGCCTGGCCAACAGAGTGAGACTCTGTCTCAAAAAAAACAAAAACAAAAACAAAAAACTACACACATTTGTGTACTGTTCATCCTACTTTCCCAACTCAGCTAGTAAAGTGAATTTCAGTTTAGCATTCCTGCTATGGATGACATTGCAATTCGCCTAACAAGACAACCTGGTTTTGCTGTTTATGACACTCTTGTGAACACCGAAGACAAACCCTTCTCTCAGCAATGCACTCTGATAGTTTTCACCACAGATTGAGTAATTCATTCAAACTGTGTTACATGAAAAATGAATAATCTACAAATGTTAACATCTTTAACAAAAAAGAATATCATGTTCCAATAAGTTTAGGGAATGCTGCATATTACAGTCTCCTCATGGAGGTTGACTTTAGCATACAAAAGACTCTAGAAGTTCTGCATTGACAAAAATTGTGTAACTCTTTTTGACCCAGCTTCTCCCCATATCTTCAAACCACATAGCCATATACTCCCTCCTTTTTGAAGAATTCTTATTAGCATCACCTAAAATACAATTTTGGAAATGGTGACCACTTTCATTGCATCTTTGTGATCCTTACTACATCTGTCATTCATCTTGGAACCTGTTGACAATGTTGTGGTTGCGTCACCATCTGGGAAGCCTGGAACTGCTAGGTCTTTAACTGTTTCCTCTTCCTGTGATTATCACTTTCACCTAGGCCAGTTTTGAAGACTGTTGCCTTGTTCTGTCCAATGATTTAATGTATTGAGACTGATGTGAAGCTCATTCTACTGCTTTTTGTTCTAACAGCTTTTGAAGGAATCAAGGATGCCCTTTGTAGTAGTTACCTCCTTTTTTCACACTCAGCAGTTTTTAATTCTCTTTTTTCTTAAAACTGTGTTATTCACTATTTCAGTGATGGTTGAAAAGAGATTATCCTGCTAGGATATAACCAAAGTCCATCATCAGGTAGATTTGAGAGGGAGAAGTGGCTCTATGACTGAGAGCCCTGGGCTCAAGTCCCAGGTCCACTGTGTACCGAACCAGCTCCTTGAGCAATGGCAGTCCACTAAGCTTCATCTATAAAATGTGTGTAATAATGGTGCCCATCTCATAGGTGCCATTGATCTGAGGCAGTTAATACAAATCATGGAATTAGAAGAGGGCTCTGTTGATGATAAGTGAGTGTTATAACTGTTGAAAGTCAATCTGATCCTCATGGCTTACTGGCCTTGCTCCACAGCAAGCACCTAAATGTTAGCTACTGCTATCATCACTATTACTCTTTCAATAATTCTATTGATTATATTCTAGTCTTGAATTACCTGATTTTAGAATGAGAATAATTTTAATATAAACTGTTTCTAGAAATTTTAATTCTAGTGTCCAGAGTTTCTGTTATGGAATTGATTTGATATTTTGTTGATTTTTAATAGCATATACACAATAAAGAACAGACTATTTTCCTTCCTGCTGATTGAAAGAATTTCTCTGCCAAGCTAAACCTTAGGGTAGAAGAGCTATGTGTGTGGGAATGTGTCAGGATGTATCTAAATGAGCTTCAGGAAGGGAGAAGAGGCAATTATGTTAAACCTTCTGGAAATGCACAATCATCGGGAAAGCCACAGTTAATGGAAAAACAACCTAGTTCTATTTCTGTGTTTATTTTTTTGCTCCTAACCATTTCATTACATGGCTGCAGAGTGAAGGGATAGCTTCATTGTAAGTTTGCTCTGACAACTTAAATAAATGGCTCAGAAAAACAAAGGCAAGTAAGGCCTGCATTTTCAGTTCTATGCTTATTTGTTCCTTTCAGATTCTAGTGTTCCTCCCTTACTGTGGGAATATTTGTTCAACCATTGTAAGTGTGAAATAGTTTGTTTGAATCAAGGTTAGTTTTCTCTTGAAACATGAAAAAATTACTGATACCAATTTAGATTTGTTAAAATTGGTCATTAGTCATGTTTCATCTGTTAGAATTATGACCCTTAAAAAAGAAGGCCAGTTTGATTTGAAAGCAGATGGGTTGGGACCTATTGTGAACTCTCCTGTTGACAGGCACTGGATGAAGGCATGTAAAAGAAGCCCTGGCCTAAGTGATGCTCTGTTACACATTAGCAAGCAGTTTTCAGACCCTTTTTAAAATAGTGGGACTAATTATTCACATGAAATCTTATTTCAAACCTAAATCTAAAACAAGGGGCGACAAAAATGGTTGAAGTGTGAAGATTTGTTGACTTTCCTTGCTGTCATTTTTCTCTCAATATTATCTCTGGGGAACCTGAGAACTTCAGGTTTGAAAATCAATGAGATGTGGAATAAAGAGCTATCCTTGTTAAATTTGTCACTATAATATGTTAGCAGGAATACTTAAAAATATTTTAAGCTTTTTATATTTGTAATTAATACTTTTGAAGAGGAGTTGGCAGATTGTGTTTTTCTGTAAATTGATGTAAATGTTTTAGCCTTTGTAGGTCAAGATGCAAAATTGAGAATATTATGTAGACACTTATGTAACAAGGGAGAAAACAAATTTCCATAACATTCTTTGACAAAATTTAAAGTATAACAATCATCATCATCCTAGAGTTCAAGTTTTTGTACTACAGGTTAGCTAATGAGAAAACTGAACTTTAAAAAAATAAACAAATTGATTAATTGGGACAAAAATTAGTGTTTCTGATTATCAAATCTATTGCAAATATTCATCTATAAAAACAATTCTTTACTTGTGAGATGTATAAAACCAGATGACAGGGGAGATTTGATCAATGGACCATAGTTTTTGGATCCCTCCTCTAGAATAAACGTCAACTAGAAGATAACAATTAGGAGATTTCATAAAGCAAGTTCTTAATGATCTAAAAGGGATTTCGACTCCCACACAATAACAGTGGGAGACTTCAACACTCCACTGTCAATATGAGACAGATCAACGAGACAGAAAATTAACAAGGACATCCAGGACTTGAATGCAGAGCTGGACCAAGAGGACGTAAAAGACATACACAGAACCCTCCACACCAAATCCACAGAATATACCTTCTTCTCAGCACCATATCACACTTACTCTAAAATTGTCCACATAATTGGAAACAAATCCCTCCTCAGCAAATGCAAAAGAACGGAAATCATAAAAAACAGTCTATCAGACCACAGTGCAATTAGATTAGAACTCAGGATTAAGAAACACTCTCAAATCTGCAAAACCACTTGAAAACTGAACAACCTGCTTCTGAGTGTTGACTGGATAAACAATGAAATGAAGGCAGAAATAAAGATGTTCTTTGAAACCAATCAGAATGAAGACACAACTTACCAGAATCTCTGGGACACTTTTAAAGAGTGTAGAGAGGAAAATATACAGCAATAAATACTGACATGAGAAATAAGGAAAGATCTAAAATTGACACCCTATCATCAAAATTGAAAGAGCTATAGGAGAAAGATCAAAAAATACTCAAAAGCTATTAGAAGACAAGAAATAACTAAGATCAGAGCCAAACTGAAGGAGATAGAGATGCAAAAATCCCTTCAAAAAATCAGTAAATCCAGGACCTGGTTTTTTGAAAAGATCAACAAAATAGACACACCACTAGCCAGACTAATAAAAAAGAAAAGAGAGAAGAATCAAATAGATGCAATAAAAAATGATAAAGGGGATATCACCACTGATTACACAGAAATACAAACTACCATCAGAGATTACTAAAAAAAGCGCTATGCACACAAACCAGTAAACCAGGAAGAAATGGATAAATTCCTGGACACATGCACTCTACCAAGACTAAACCAGGAATAAGTTGAACCCTGAATAGACCAATAACAAGGGCTGAAGTTGAAGTAGCAATCAATAGCCTACCAACCAAAAAGTCCAGGTCCAGATGGGTTCACAGCCGAATTCTACCAGACATACAAAAGGAGCTGATTTTCCATTCCTTCTGAAACTATATCAAACAATACAAAAATAGGGAATCCTCCCTACCTCATTTTATAAGACCAACATCATCCTGATACCAAAACCAGGCAGAGACTCAATTAAACAAGAAAACTTCAGGCCAATATCCATGATGAATGTCAATGCAAACAAATCTTCCATAAAACACTGGCAAACTGAATGCAACAACGCATCAAAAAGCGTATTCATCAGGATCAAGTAGGCTTCATCCCGGGGATGCAAGGCTGGTTCAACATATGCAAGTCCATAAATAATCCATCACATAAACAGAACCAAAGACAGAAACCACATGATTACCTTAAGAGATGCAGAGAAGACCTTTGACAAAATTCAATAGAACTTCATGCTAAAACCCCTCAATTAACTAGGTATTGATGGAACAGTATAAAATAATAAAAGCTATTTATGACAAATCTATAGCCAATATCATACTGAACAGGCAAAAGCTGGAAGAATTCCCTTTGAAATCAGGCACTAGACAAGGATGCCTTCTCTCACCACTCCTGTTCAATATAGTATTGGAAGTTCTAGCCAGAGCAATCAGGCAAGAAAAAGAAATAAAGCGTATTCAATTAGGAAAGGAAGAAGTCCAACTATCTCTATTTGCAGACGACATGATTGTATATTTAGAAGACCCCATCGACTCAGCCCAAAATCTCTTCAAACTGATAAGCAACTTCAGCAAAGTCTCAGGATACAAAATTAATGTGCAGAAATCACAAGCATTCTTATACACTAATAACAGACAAACAGAGAGCCAAGTCAAGAGTGAACTCCCATTCACAATTGCTAAAAAGAGAATAAAATACCTAGGAATACAACTAACAAAGGATGTGAAGGACCTCTTCAAGGAGAACTACAAACCACTACTCAATGAAATAAAATAGGACACAAAAAGATGGAAAAACATTTCATGCTCATGGTTAGGAAGAATCAATATCGTGAAAATGGCCATACTGCCAAAAGTAATTTATAGATTAAATGCTATCCCCATCAAGCTACCTATAACCCTCTTCACAGAACTGGAAAAAACCACCTTAAACTTCATATAGAACCAAAAAAGAGCCCCCATAGCCAAGACAATCCTAAGCAAAAAGAACAAAGCCGGCATCACACTGCTGGACTTCAAACTATACCACAAGGCTACAGTAATCAAAACAGCATGGTACTGGTACCAAAACAGAGACATAGAACCAATGGAACAGAACAGAGGCCTCAGAAGCAACACCACACATCTACAATTGCCTGATCTTTGACAAACCTGAGAAAAACAAGGAATGGGGAAAGGACTCCATGTTTAATAGATGGTGTTGGGTAAACTGGCTAGCATTGTGCAGAAAGCAGAAACTGTACCCCCTCCTGTCACCTTACACTAAAATTAACTCCAGATGGATTAAAGATTTAAACATAAAACCTAACACCATCAAAACACTAGTAGAAAATATAGGCAAAACCATCCAGGACATAGGCATAGGCAAGGACTTCATGACTAAAACACCAAAAGCATTGGCAACAAAAGCCAAGATAGACAAATGGGATCTAATTAAAATTCAGAGCTTCTGTACAGCAAAAGAAACAATCATTAGAGTGAACTGGCAACCAACAGAATGGGAAAAAATTTTGCAATCTACCCATCTGACAAAGGGCTAATATCTGGAATCTACAAAGAACTATAACAGGTGTACAAGAAAAAAAAAACATTTAAAAGTGGGCAAAGGATATGAACAGACACTTTACAAAAGATGACATATATGAGGTCAACACACATATGGAAAAATGCTTGTCATCACTGGTCATTAGAGAAATGCAGATCAAAACCACATTGAGGTACCATCTCACACCACTTAGAATGGCGATCATTAAAAAATCTGGAGACAACAGATGTTGGAGAGGATGTGGAGAAATAGGAGCACTCCTACACTGTTGGTGGGAATGTAAATTAGTTTAGACAGTGTGGCCATTCCTCAAGGACCTAGAAATAGAAATTCCATTTGACCCAGCAATCCCTTTACTGGGTATATACCCAAAGAACTATAAATCATTCTAGTATAAAGACACATGCACACATATGTTCACTGCAGCCCTGTGTACAATAGCAAAGACCTAAAACCAACCCAAATACCCATCAATGATAGGCTGGACAAAGAAAACGTGGCACATATACACCATAGAATACTACACAACCATAAAAAACTATGAGTTGGTGTCCTTTGCAGGGACTTGGATGAATCTGGGAACCATCATTCTCAGCAAACTGACACAAGAACAGAAAACCAAACACTGCATGTTCTCACTCATAGGAGGTTGTTGAACAATGAGAACCTGTGGACTCAGGGAGAGGAGCATCACACATTAGGGGCAGTTGGAGGGGACTAGGAGAGGGGCAGTGGGGGGTGGAGAGGGTGGGGAGGGATAACATGGGGAGAAATGCTGGATATAGACGAAGGGAGAATAGAGGCAACAAACCACCTGGTTATGTATGCACCTATGCAACAACCCTGCATAACCTACACATGTACCCCAGAACCTAAAGTAAAATAAAATATATATAAAAAAAGAAATTATATGAGAAATATAAAGAGGGTAAAATATGTGCAATTGATGAATCTAGTTGAAGGATAAACAGTGATCATTGTATTATTCCTTCGGTTTTTCTAAGTTCAAATTTTCAGGAGAAACATTTTAGAATAAAGTAATATATTTACTTTTTTGGAATTTTTTACAATCATATGTTTTTCTATTTAACTCTAATCAGAAACACATCATTTATATAAGTAAAATGAACTAGATTATTCTTCAGTAAGCAACGGCATAAAAATAGCAAGGGCTTAGAAAAAAAAAGATTTCAATTACCCTTTAGTGCGCTTTCATTTTACAATGACGGCAATGAAACACTTTGGCAATGTTTTTTTTTCTCCTTGACAGGGAAATTCCAATACCCAATGTGGATAAAATTTCTGTAAAAGAGATTCTTACAACTTCTCTGTGAGAGTCTTTTTTGGAAGGGAATTTGTCAAAATGTGTCAAGAAGTGTAAAAAAAAGTGCACCTATACTTTGTTTAACCCAGTGATTTTACTTGTGGGAATTTAACCAAATGAGGATTATATCAAAGTGTTTATGTGCAGAGTTTTTTATTCCATTTTTCCTCCCTTATTGTGGGAGGCGTTGTTTATCATAAAAAAATATATACACATCCTAAATGGTCAGCAATAAGGGGATCAGTAAAATGCATCATGGAAGAGGCATAAGAAAAGATTGCAGTGTAGCTATTGCCAATTACATTGTGACATTTTATTGTCAAGATGGTCACAATATATTATTAACTGCTTCAAAAAAGCTACAGAAAGTATGCATAGTACAATTCCTTTATTGTATTAAAAATACATGCAAACATGCTTAGAGAAAACAAAATGAAAGACTACATGCTAAAATGTTATCAGCACTTATTTGTGAGATGTGAACACAGATCATTATTATTAGTAGCATAATAATAGGTACTATTTCTTGAGTGTTCAGGAAATGCAGGCACTCTGGGAAGCGCTTTACATAAATAACCTCATATAATCTTTAAATCAGTTCTATGAAATAGACATTCTTATCTCTTCTAATGACAGGGACACTGAGGCTTAGAGAAGTTAAGTAGCTTGCGCAGTTGGCACAGTTAGAAATGGAGGGTCTGGGCTGGGTGCGGTGGCTCAGGCCTGTAATCCCAGCACTTTGGGAGGCTGAGGCGGGCAGATCATGAGGTCAAGAGATTGAGACCGTCCTGGCCAACATGGTGAAACCCTACCTCTACTAAAAAACACAAAAAATTAGCAGGGCGTGGTGGCATGCCCCTGTTGTCCCAGCTAGTTGGGAGGCTGAGGCAGGAGAATTGCTTGAACCTGGGAGTCGGAGGTTGCCGTTAGCTGAGAATGCACCACTGCACTCCAGCCTGGTGCCTGGTGACAGAGCAAGATTCTGTCTCAAAAAAAAAAAAAAAAAAGAAAAAGAAAAAAAGAAAAAAGAAAAGAAAAGAAATGGAGGGTCTGGGGTTTGGGCCCAAATGTGTCCGATTCTGGAATTTGTACTGCTGTCTTTCATACCATACTGTTTCTCTTACTGTCTTCAGGCTAATTGGTATTTCTGATCTTGCTGTGTAGTATTAGTAGGTGTTTCTTTAAAAGTTGAAAATGAGAATAGTGAGTGTAAATATAGTACAAGCACCGAATTGCCATGTAGATGATGTAACTATTTCTTATTCCTTTACTGCTGTTTCTAGGGACTCCCATTTGTTTACACTTTATACTGGCCCAAGAGGCTTTCATGAAGATTTAGAAAGGCAGAAATCATTACTCCAGGCTTCTGCAAAGAGTGGGTATTACAGTTGTCTCTAGGCCTATAACCTAGCCAAGAAAAAATTTGGCTTTTTCCGAAATGAACAATCTTCCGTATTTTTAAGGTAAATTTCTTTGCTCCAAAAGACAATCTGTCTTACTTTTTAGAGTCAGTGCAGGAAGTGGGAACAGGAGCAGAAACTTCCTAACCCTTCACCAACATCCCCACCACTCCTTGCTCCTTACCACATTCCCTCAAAAGTGAATCAGGATAATATCAGTCCAGGAAAGGAGGATTAACTTGTTCAAATTAAAACCTTATGTGCTTACATAATAATGTGTCTACCACAAATAAATTATTACCTGGATTTAAACTTCATAAGTTTTTGTTCTCTGCACGCAAGTCTACAGATGATATAAAAGTGATGACTCTTGCCAGGTGCAGTGGCTCACACCTGTAATCCCAGCACTTTGGAAGGCTGAGGTGGGTGGATTATCTGAGGACAAGTGTTTGAGACCAGCCTGACCATTGTGGTGAAACCCTGTGCATACTAAAAATACAAAAATTAGCCAGGCATGGTGGTGTGTGCCTGTAGTCCCAGCTACTTGGGAGGCTGAGACAGGAGAATCGCTTGAACCCAGGTGGTGGAATGCCACTGCACTCCAGTTTGGGTAATGGAGCCAGACTGCAATCTCAAAAAAAAAAAAAAAAAAACTCTTAAACTCCAACACTTTCCATTCACTGAACAAGATGAATTGCTCACTTCTGCCTGTCATGAAAGGACTGTGATCACCTTGCCACTTTGGTTTGTGTGATTACGGGGTTATAGTGCATAGTCAATATGATCAATTTTTTTTTTCTGGCCTGTTTTGTCACATCTTCTGTTCCTAGCTCCTTGAAAACAAAATGGGGGTAAATTCATCTTTCTTAGGAGTTGTGAGGAGCCATAGTTTTATTTAGTGAATGCAGTTAAAGTGATCTGTTGTGAAATGACAGCATATCACAGATAGGTAGGGTCATATAAGGCTATTACAAAACAATATGAAAAATTTTGAAACACTGGAAGATTAAAAGTGATTATAAATAAAATCTGATGTTGAATTTGAAATTTAATGGTCACGATTTGTTCTGAATCATCTTGGAGCAGGCAAAAATGATATTGTACAGTGAAGGATATTAAATAGTTACATATAGTAATTGGGGGTGAGGGGTTGGTGGAATCTAGTATATACTGTTATCTTTTTAGTTCCTAGTCATTCATACATTCATTTAGCAAATATTTATTGGGTTCTGTAGGTAATGAAGATAGAGAGCCAAACAGAGCAGACCCAATTTTCATTCTCATGGAACCTAGAGTTTCCTGGTTGTATGCTGAGTATCTTGCAGTGTCATCTGACTTGGCAATTTTCATAAAGCATGATGATTTATAACTCTCCCACCCCTTACCTACATAGACAGGTCATTGTGGTGACCATAAAAATGAAAGAGAAAGGGCAGTCTACAGGGTTGACTTTTCTGACTATATGAAACTTAGATTGATTCATATTTTTAAAATACCCCAGTGTCACTGATTCAAAACAAAGGGAGAATACTGCTCTCGTAATTGCTCTTTTCATAATATCTTTAGAGTTTTCATTCTCAAGAGGTGACATCAAATGCTGACAATAGCAGAGCTGTCCTTTCTGCCAGTTTTGCCTGATCCCATAGATAGTGGCTTACTGCTGGATCCTCTTTGTTTAAGCAGTCAATTTTTCAAGTTCAGTGTATTTGTCTAATGTAAAATAGCATTAAACAAAAGAATAATTTTGAAAAATAATGTTTTTAAAAGAACTAAGAAAAACTTGTCTTCTCCATTATTATAAACATTTCTTTATCCAATCTTCAAGAATTCTGGTCTGGAATTATAAGTTTCCCCCAGTAATTTGTCCTTGACCTTCATCTAGTTGACTGTCAAAGTAATGTATGCTGTTTGTCATTTAGCAGTTCTTTATTTTCTGTATTAGTAAACTTATCCAATAGTCCCTTAGGTAGTATAAAAAAACCAACACACAAACTGATGGACAAACATACACAGAAATGGACACTTTTGGTCTTAAAGCTTGAAACTTACATTTGTTTATCAGAGTTTCTTCCTCAGGAAAGTACCTCTAGGCCTCCCAAAAAATATCCAAGAACTGAAACTCATCAGATCATGGAATCCAAACAATGAAACTCCAGGCCCCTCATTCATCATGATTGCTTCCTTACACTTCCAGAGTTCCTGTTTTCCCATACACGGTTACATTTCATCCCTGCTATATAAACTCCTAATTTTAGTCAGTCAAAAAGATGGATTTGATCTCCCATCTCTTTGGCTATAGCACCCAATTAGACCCTTCTTCTCTGGCAATACTGGTTGTTTCAGTGACTGGATTCCTGAGCAGCAGGACCTACACCAAAGCCCTGGCATTTTGGTAACATTAGGAACAATTAGTATTTGGTTTTGGAAACTTTATTCTTGCAGAGGAGACAAAACTGTATTTCTGCCTTCTTAGTGTCATCAGCTGGGCCTGAGAAACTGACATAAGATATATTAACAGGAGAAAACTTATAGATTTTTGCACGTACATGGGAGCCCCCATAGGAAAATCAAGACTTAGAGAAGTGGCAAAGCCAAGATTCTAACATAGTAGAATGAAGAAAGTGTGGCAGTTATGGAAAAGTAACGAAGATAAATGGAGAAGCTAAGGAAGATAAGACATATTTTTAACAAATTCTGTTTGTACAGATTTTTTTCTGCCTCAACTACCCGTCTCTGATGACAAGAATGTTTCTTTTTTGCTGGTACTAGAAAAGGGGAGGTCAGAGTGTCTCTTTTCTGTCAGCTGTTTTTCAAGTGCCTTTAGGGCAAAAGAATCCTTACGCCAAGGTGGCGTATTTTGGAGTGGCATATTTTATTATACTTTATTTTTTAAATTCATTCATAGTATCAGAATAAAATGAATTTGTTTTGGAGGACAAGATGGCTGCAGAAGCCCCAAGAATCGTATCTAATATCCTGGGATTTGGAAAAAAACTATCCCTTTCCTGTATTCCATTTCCAGAGCTCTTTTTGAAGACTCTCCTTATGATTCACTGGGCTGCACCTAAGCCAATTCCTGGCAAAGGGGAATGGAATGACTGTGGCCAATCATGATTCGTCTACAGGGCCTGGAGAGCCTTAAGCTCCTTTTTAGTCAATGTCTTCTTGCAGAAGGATAGACACCATTTGGTTTCCACTGACCCAAAAGAAGAGTAAATGACTGTTGGGTAAGAAAGCTATGATGTTTGTCAAAGTTGCTTTTTACAGTTAATGTTATCATTTCTGGTTAAAGGTTTTTTCCTCTTACATTAGTTAAAATTTTTTTTCTTACCTCACAGTATTCTGATTCTTTTTCACATTATTAATTTTCTAATAGAACTCATTGCTCTGTTTTAAAATATTAAATGTTTTAAAATAAATATTAAATTAAAATATTTTATTAAAATTTAATATTTAAATTTTAATAAAATAGTTTAAAATATTTTATTTAAATATATTTATATTATTAAATATTTTAAAATATTTAATTTTTTAATATTTTATTTTAAGTTCTGGAATACACGTGCAGAATATGTAGGTTTGTTACATAGGTATACATGTGCCATGGTGGTTTACTACACCTATCAGCTCATCATCTAAGTTTTAAGTCCTGCATGCATTAGGTATTTATCCTAATGCTCTCACTCCTGTTGCTCTTCATTGCTCAACAGGCCCTGGTGTGTGACGTTCCCCTCCCTGTGTCCATCTGTTCTTGTTATTCAACTCCAACTTACAAATGAGAACATGCAGCGTTTGTTTTTTTTTGTTCCCATGTTAGTGTGCTGAGGATGATGGTTTCCAGCTTCATTCATGTCCCTGCAAAGGACATGAACTTATACTTTTTTATGGCTGCATAGTATTCTATGGTATATATGTGCCACATTTTTTTTTAATCCAGTCTATCATTGATGGGCGTTTGGGTTGGCTCCAAGCCTCTGCTATTGTAAATAGTGCTGCAATAAACATACATGTGCATGTGTCTTTATAGTAGAATGATTTATAAACCTTTGGCTATATACCCAATAATGGATTTGCTGGGTCAAATGGGATTTCTGGATCTAGATCCTTGAGGAATTGCCACATTGTCTTCTACAATGGTTTAACTAATTTCCACTCACACCAACAGTGTAAAAACATTCCTATTTCTCCACAGCCTCGCTAGCATCTGTTGTTTCCTGATTTTCTAATAAGTGCCATTGTAACTGGCATGAGATGGTATCTCCTTGTGATTTTGGTATACGTTTATCTAATGACCAGTGATGATGAGCGTTTTTCATGTTTGGTGGCAGAAAAATGTCTTTTTCTGAAAGTGTCTGTTCATATCCTTTGCCTACTTATTGATTTGTTTGTTTTTTTCTTGAAAATTTGTTTAAGTTCCTTGTAAATTCTGGATATTAGACCTTTTTCAGATGGATAGATTGCAAAAATTTTCTCCCATTCTGTAGGTTGCCTGTTCACTCTGATGATAGTTTCTTTTGCTGTGCAGAAACTCTTTAGTTCGGTAAACCAATAATAGACAAGCAGAGAGCCAAATCATGAGTGAACTCCCATTCACAATTACTACAAAGGGAATGAAATACTTAGGAATACAATTTACAAGGAATGTGAAGGACAAACCACTGCTCAAGGAAATAAGAACACAAATAAATGGAAAACTATTCCAAGCTCATGGATAGGAAGAATAAATATCATGAAAATGGCCATACTGCTGAAAGTAATTTATAGATTCAATCTTATTCCCATCAAGCTGCCATTGACTTTCTTCACAGAATTAGAAAAAAACTACTTTAGATTTTATATGGAACCAAAAAAGAGCCCATTTAGCCAAGACAATCCTAAGCAAAAACAACAAAGCGGAGGCATCATGCTACTGACTTCAAACTATACAAGGCTACAGCAACCAAAACAACATGGTACTGGTAGCAAAACTGATGTAAAGCAATGGAACAGAACAGAGACCTCAGAAATAACACCACACATCTACAACCATCCAATCTTTGACAAACCTGACAAAAACAGACAATGGAAAAAGGATTCCGTAGTTAATAAATGGTGCAGGAAAATTGGTTAACCATATGCAGAAAACAGAAACTGGGCTCCTTTCTTACACCTTATACAAAAATTAACTCAAGATGAATTAAAGACTTAAATGTAAAGCCTAAAACCATAAAAACCCTAGAAGAAAACCTAGGCAATACCATTCTGGACATAGGCATGGGCAAAGACTTCATGATTAAAATACCAAAGCAATTGCAGCAAAAGCCAAAATTGACAAATGGAATATTTGAATTTTAAAAATAATTAAATATTTTTAAGTATTTTAATTAAATATTTTAAAATAAATACTCTTTTTATGTAATTTTTATTGTAATGACATTTTATTAAAGTGGATATATTTTTAGAATCACTGCCTAAAAAATTCAGTACCTACAAATGAAGCAGGGCAAGAGTAAGAAAACTTTACAGTATATTGAAGGGAAAAGTAATATACAAAGTTCTTCATTTCTTCAGGTTATGGTACCTAGAGCATTGAAATACCTATTTCTTTAGATGCATCTTTCAGAGTAGTTGGATTACATGAAATGACAAGGAACAAGAAAGCTGATGTGAAGTGTTTAGGGCCAATGTGTGTCTCCTAAAAATGTTGAAGACTTAACTTCCCATACCTCAGAATGTGACTGTGTTTGAAGATAGGGCTTTTAAAGAGATAATTAAATTAAAAATGAGGCCCTTAGAGTGGGCTCTAATTCAATCTGACTGGTGTTCTTATAAGAAGAGAACGGGATACACTGAGAGACCTCAGGGATGCACGCTTAGGAAAAACCATGTAAGGATATGGTGAGAATGTGGCCATCTGCAAGCCAAGGAGAGAGGCCTCAGAAAAATCTAAATCTGCTGACATCTAGATCTTTGACTTCCAGGCTCCAGAACTGAGAGAAAATCTGTCATTTAAGTTGCCCAATCTGTGTTATTTTGTTTTGGCTGCCTAGCAAACTAATACAGATAGTAGTTAATGCCATCTTTTACTGAATACCATCTTACAGAGTGTCAGAGATGTGTTAAAAGTCCTTTATGAACCCCCACTGGAGGTGGAAATTATCTCTTTTTAAAACCGAGAAAATGAGTCTCAGGGAGGTTAAATGACATGCAATAGAAGAATTGAGAATCAATGCACTCTGAATACTATGCAGCCTGGATAAAGTATGTTTCTGACATATGATACATTTAGCAAAAACTAATCTAATTGAATTTTTCCTACTTGTCAGGCATTGTGTGCTAAACATCTTACATGAATTAGTGTGCTCAACCTCACAGTAACATTCAGACATATGTACTATTATTATTCTCTATATTACAGACAAGGTTTGCAGACTCTCGGTTGACTCCCCAAGATCACACAGGTACCAGTGTGGACTGAAGCCTGGATAATTTGACTCTAGAGAATTCTCTTTTATCCATCATCTAGACTACTTTCTACCGGAATGAATTAAAAGAAGGAAAGGTTTATGATGCAAAGCACAAGTCAAAGTTTTATGGAGCACGCATAGTAAAGCAGAAATGTAAATTCACTGATGTATTAATTGGCGAATGGATCTTGAAGGGATTTAAAAAAGGCAAAAATGAAATAATATTTATGAAACTGGCAAGCAGTTGGAAATATTTGTTTCTTGTTAGTGCCCAGAGACTAGTCTTTCAGTTGGTTAGTCAATGGAAGGATCAGCAAAAGAGAAAGAGGCAACTCCTGAAATGGCACCATGTGAACAGAGTGGCAAGACTAATTCTTTCTTTCAATAGGAATATGCTACAATTAGAGCTCTGGCAGCAGGACTCATTATTGAATACTCACACATATAGCCAAAGTATACCACAAAATAGAGACTTATGCTTTTTCATGTTAATGTGTAAGGTATCTTAAAATGAAAGAAACCCAAAATATATTTAAGTACCACAAAATGGGAATTGATATAATGTCCATCACCTTTCTCACCAACTTTAACACACTCTGAAGTTTCAAAAAAAGTGATAATAGGCATCTGATGTGTGACTATGGAAAAGATGAGGGAGAAGAAATCATTGCTGGTGATGGCAGGTGGGTGGTATCTATGAAATTGCAATGCAGCTATAAGTCTCAATTTTTTTTCTTTCTAAATGTCAGCTTTACCTCTCTCTCATAGCTTACTTGGGTTGCTGCCCAGAAACCAGTGGATACATGGAAAATGCAGTAAGATGTGAAGTGGGTTGTTAATTAGTTAGCAATGAATGAAAACTCATGATATGTGAAGAGCTCAGAAACAGGATGCCTGGCTATAGGAATTTCTGGGATTTATATAAAATATCCTATTTTTTGAGCTATAGAATCATTTCTTAGTTAATTTGAGTATTATCCCTCTTGACATTGATAAATGATATGTAATATGCCATGTGGTTTTGAACTAATGCTATTTCTGCTTTGAGAAATTTTGCATCGGTCTCTGGTACAAATACCCACAACCTCAAAAGCTCAGGACTGAGAATGATTTCCTTTTAGTAAAATTTATCATACTATTGGAATGAATAAACGTAGAAAGCATTTCAGCATAAACTGTGCAACAGAGACTTTTATGCCAGAGAGTAGAGGATGAGGTTCGGAAATAGTAGGGTATTTAAAAAATCTACCTCACTTTCTTATAAAGACTTAGTAGTCAACCCTCTAAAATTCACCTCTAACAGACAGGGGTAATAATCCTGACTCAGCACTTCTAAGAGAGACTGAAAAATAGACTAATCTTTGACAAGATTAAGAGGTAAATGTCTTAAGTGAATTGGAAAACTTTTTATGGTGGTGGCAAAATTGAGATTTTTATTTTTTTTTGCTTTGACTCAAAAT
This sequence comes from Sapajus apella, assembly GCF_009761245.1. Lineage (NCBI taxonomy): Eukaryota > Metazoa > Chordata > Mammalia > Primates > Cebidae > Sapajus > Sapajus apella. The sequence goes on from NW_022437064.1 coordinate 957,784, forward strand.
TCTACTTTTCCTTAGACATTTAGGCCAGAATTTCTGGTCTACTCTCATCTCATATTCATGAAGATGACCCCCTAATGCTGCTGGCAAACATGCCACATTTCTCATTCACTGTCCAGTCTTCTGGATCACGATATAGTTCTCATTGTCATCTTCTTCCTCAAACTTCCAAAACCTTTTTACCATTCCTCCTTTTGTTAATGAATTTGTTTCTCATTTCAATGAGAAAAAAAGCAAATAGAAGAGGACTTCTATAAGCTGCCGCCATGACTTCTACACATCTGTATGGAAGTGCTTTCTCCCCTGATGTTAGAGATTAACAATTTATTGCTAAAGGAAAAAAAAAATTCTGAGACTACTCCCTCTGCTGTCTTCAGCTAGGTCCCATTCCTTTTCCTTTGTTCAAGGGCATTACTCCAACAATTTTTCCCTCTGATCTTTGTAATCAAAGCACCTCTTGCTACTTGAACATTCTTTTAGATTGAAAGCATTCTCTATATTCTCATATTAAAAAAAAAAAGAAGGAAAAAAGGGAAAAGAAAAAAGAGAAAAGAAAAACTGACTTCTCTCGACCTCATCATTTCTCTTTGTTATCACCCATTTCTCAAGTTCTCTTTAGTGTTAAGATCCTGAATGAATTTTTTAATATTGGCTTTCTCCAATTTCTCTTTTATTCCTTCATGAATCCAATGAAATCAGAAGTTTGATACCACCAGTACATCTAACTGCTCTAGTGAAGATCATCATTCGCTTCCATGTTGCTAAATCCAATAGTCAATTCCTAGTCTTCATCTCATGGAACTCCAAGCATTGACATTGTCAATCACTCCAATCCCTTTGAAACATGCTTTCTTAATGTGTAGGACATTCCACTTTAGTGCTTTTTCCTCCTACCTTACTGGCTACTCCATCTCAGTCCCTTTGATAGCTTCTATTCATCTCTTGGACCTTTAAATGTTGATACTCCAGCACTTAGATATTGAACTTTTTCTCTTTCCATTTACACTCACTCCTTTGGAAATATTGTTGAGACTGGTGATTCACAGGTTTATACATCCAGACCAGATATGTTTCCTGAATTTCAGATTCGTGAATACAACTGTCTACTTGACATTGCTACCTGAATGTCTAACAGATAGTTTAATCTTAACACATCAAGATCCCTGCTTTGCCCATGGTCTTTCATATCTAGGAAAGGCAGCTCCATCTTTCCACTTCCTCAGATAAAAAATAAGATTCCTCTCTTTCTTGATCCAACATTTGACTCACCCATAAATCTCTTTGACTCTGCCTTCAAAACTTTTTTAGACTCTTACCATTTCTTACTACTATGACATCTGACAATATACTCTTATTCATCCTCTAAAGTACTAGAATGCCTTTATATTGTTCTCCCTTTCTCTGTCTTTGTCTATTCTTGACTTAAGTGCAGATTGATCTTTTTAAATATAAGTAACTTTCTTTGCTTAAAATCTTCCCATGGCTTCTTCTGGTGTTATTTGGAATAAAAGTCAAAGGTCACAATATGTCATGCCTTGTCCCTACAGATGTGTTATGTTTCACCTCATCTACTACTTTGTCCCTCACTTGCTCTATTCTGACCACAATAGCCTCTGGGATGTTCTGCCTCAGGGCTTTTGCACTTGATATTTCCTTTGCCTTGAGGATTCTTTCACCAGATACTTATAAGTCTTGTTCCCTCATCATAGTCAGGTTTTTACTCTAATGCTATTTTCTTTTGAGGTCTTCCCATAACAGTTATTTAAAACTGCAACCATGTCATTCTTTGCTGTCTATTTTTCTATAGCGCTTTCACCATCTGACACTGTAGATATTTTACTTAGTTGTTGTTGTCTGTCTTCCTTCTTAGAATGCATTCTACGATAGTAGAAGCTCTTGATTTCTTTAATTCTAGCATATAGCAGGTGCTTAGTAAATATTTGAATATGTGAATGTATGTATCAAATCAGATGCTATCTAAATATAGCTTATAAAATCCTTCAGGAGGTATGAAATAAATTAGTAATTTATAGCATTAAGTTTCTGTCCTTTAAAATAAGAATTCTCTCTTATAAAAAGTAAAAGGAACCCTTATGATAATTAATCAGACATTATTATAACTAGTGAGGCAATATAGAAAAATATAATTAAGCAATAGGTTATGCTTTCATTGTTAATTTATACAAGTTTTCCTAAACATAGATTTTTTTCTCTTTCACTTCAGTGTTTCTAAATGCTTCCCTATATTTTGTCTCAAAAATCGATTATCTCAATAGGTCATTTGTAGAAAAGTAGAATCTGTCATATTCATAAACGATCTGAATGCCAACACAAATAGCAGAGTGGAGGAAAGTTACCTAAAGTTAGATTTTTTAGTAACTCTCACATTCTAAATGAGTGGTTTCAAACTATAGGGTGCATAAGAACTCCCTGGAGCTGCTTGTTAAACACAGCTTCCTTGGCCCCATTCCAGGTTTGCTCTATTGGAAAGTACTGAAGATGAACCCTGGGAATGTGCATTTAACAATGGCCCCCAGGGATGCCGATGCAGGAGCTCTGTGGACCTTGCTTTGAGAAGCATTGCCCTAATGTTTCAAAAGATGTTCAGTATCTTTCCTAGAAATCAGATAAAGGCTTACGGTATGGAGAAAAATACCATAAATTTCATTTCTGTGGAGACCAATTATCTTGCAGCTTGGCTGCAAACTGTCCACTATCCCCAGGGTGCCATCTTGCTTATTTGTGTGGCTTACAAGGGAGTAATGAGTAATTTTGACCAAGCTCTGCCTGATCAATATTAGCCTATCACTCTTAGTGAAAATATAATTCTAAAGGAATGTCACATAACTAGAGATAGTTAGAATCACTTCTGGGCTACATTAGCTGACTTGTCATCATCTGCTCCATGAATGGCTACTTTTTTTGTCTTAGGATTTTTGTCTCCTTGCTCCTTTCATTATCCTAAGAGAATCAGGTGATTAAAGGGGTCAGAATATGGCACACTGTTACCATGGAGACCAGAAGCTACTCAGCTCTTGTGCTGGTTTTTTTTCTTTTCTCTGGTCAGATGTTATTCTATCAGAGTAAAGGTTTTTTACCAAGTGAAAAATAGTAGCCTTTAAAAATTTTCCTTTTTGTTCTAGTATGTGTGAGAGAGGAAAGCCACCAAACAGTGTTCATTAATTTAGGACAAAGTACTAAGAAAGTGGTGGGCTTTGGGTGGCAAAATTTCCTGCCACTATGTTGTTTAGTTTTGGGGCTTGTACTTATTTTATGTTAAATTTTTGTGTTATGCTTTTGGCTCTAGCATTTTATAATCATGAGTGGAAAGACATGGAGTGTTTATAATACATTCCCCTCCTGCTATGAGAGAAAAACTAGATATGTTAGTAAATTGCAAATAATTTGATAAAATTTTGTTGACTCCTTTAAATACTTACTATGTCCAGGTGCTCTTCTGAGTGCTTTACATCTAATTATCTAACTTAACCCAACAGCAAAGTATAAGGTGGATGCTAATATGTCCACTTTACAGATGAGGAAGCTAAAACACATTGTATTTAAGTGACTTGTGCACTTAAACTTTCCATGATGAAACTGAGACTAGAACTAGGCAGTCTTGCCCCAGACCCACACTTGGACTATGATTACTGCTCCAGAGAAGCTACTGCTAAATCAACTATGTGTCTTGTGACAGTGCTGCTCTATAACCAGAATTAAGGTTACATTCATGTCACATGTGAGTGTGCACATCACAAGGCTGAACTAATAGTTAGTTCAGCAAGGTATCAAATATCCTAGAAGTAGGGTGCAGCAGACATCTGCACTGCAGTCACTAGGTTCAGCTCCAGTTTCAGCAGCAGCTATGGTAGATGGTTATCTGATGATTCAGTCTTAGCTCAACACAGCTAACATCCCACTTGGAGCCCAGTAATGGGTTTTTCTGTGATTTAGCCCAAGGTCTTCTCTGGTGCCCTGGTCTTCTCTGTGCCCTTGTCCACAGCTCCTTATCCTGTGCACAAGAACAGCCAGGAACTGTGTGGGGATGTTAAAAATGCCCAGGGATAACACTCATCCAGAGGGATTATGGGTGAGACTAGCATATAAATACTCCAATCTTCCATTGGCATCTAGATAATTCTAGAAGGCATTCTATATATTTCTCAGAGGTTAGAGTAGAACCTAGAATCTATCATAGAGGAATCCAACAGCAACCTTGATAACACTGAATAATAGTTTACCCTCTTTCTTGTCTTGCCTTCTTTACTTACTTGTTCCTGCTTTCTGGGATTGGCTCTGAAATACACTGCCTGCACCCGAGTCTTTGTCTCAGACTCTGTTTTATAAGAAAATCCAAACTAAGATCCAGAGTTATTTATCAACATCAGAAGTATGATGATTATACTGCACTGAGAGTAAAACCACCAATGGTGTGGTCACATCCACATGGTGAAGATACACTTGTGTATGTGTTTGGATCCTGGCTCTGTCACTTATACAACTTACAACACTGCCACTTAGTCAAATATTTTAAACTTAAATAACCTGGGAAAAATACCCACCTGATGGGGTTGTTGTGAGCCTGCTTGGAACTTGACATACAAGTCTTCGTGTGACTATGTTCCTTGCCCCACTTCTGGACTTCCCTTAGTCCTAGATGTTGGGTGATGCTAAGTCAGGAAGAAGGAGTGTGAGATAGTCATGAACATATGTGTATGGCAAAGGAGAACCCAAAGCACGAATTCTCCCTTCTGGAACAAGAAGGTAAACTAAAGTTTGGCTAGAGGTCTCCATTCATACAAATGTGGGAAAGGATTTGCTGGGCAATGTTTTCTCAATATTATTACAAGGCATTTTATAAAAAAGAGTCTGCTTTCATCCATCCCCCTTAAAGAAAAGAGCTATGAGTGTACTATAACTATGAGTAACATGTAGAGAACTCTGGGACCTCCAAAAAACCCAAAAACTTCAATTTAAATTATGCTGCCATTTATTAAAATGCTTCTACTTTATTAAACTTTATGTCTCTTGCTGTTAAAGTGATGTTATAGTAAATGCGAGCAGAAAGTCAGTGAGTGTGGAATTGATCTAGAGTTGCTATGGAAACAGTAGGTGCAACCAATCAGTGAAGAGAGAGTGTTCATCCAGGAAGTCTTCAAATTGCCCCCAAAGGCCATCTGACTGTATAAGGGAACTGCATTATCATAACTGGTGCATTGTGCCCACTGTGAAACCCCAAATTGAAGTGATAGTAAAAGAAAACTTACCTTCATACCCAGCTATGCGGCCCTGAGGATAATGGAAGTCATCTAAGCTGCAGTTCTTTTCTCTGCTTTTGCAAATAGCAGGACAGACCGTGGGGTTGGTAATAATACTTACATACTTATAGTGCTTCTTCCATTATTAAGGCATTTTATATTGGCCAATTTAAATCTGTATGACAGTATTGGCCTTATCCCATCCCATATTATAGAGGAGAACACTGAGGCACAGAGGGATTTGTTCAAGGACCCACAAATAATAAATAATTAAACTGGGACTATATTCCTGAAATGTTTGCAAAACTTTCCCATTCTGCTAAGTCATGGCCCAGAGATATCCTGAAGGAGGATAAAGAAGCTGGTTGTTAGTTTCTCTGGAACCTGAAGGAAATCCTGATGGTGCTGTTGGGAGCTCAGATGCTGAGGTGCTGTATATATCAGTCCACCTCTCCTCTACTGTGTCTTTCATTTCTGCCCTAATCTAAACCTCAAATTCTTTTCTCCAGGACAATTCCTCCATGAAACATTTCAGAGGTTACTGATACCCACAGATAAGTCTTTCTTGAATTCTCACATCAGTTAATTATCAGAGCAACCCACATGGTATTTAAATAACACCTTTTGTACTATTTCATGTATGAGAATCTTGCCTCTTCAGCTATTAATAGATTATAACTTCTCTGAAGGCAAAATTTATAAATGTATGTTATGAGCCCTTTGTTTCTCCCTAATTTCTGGCAATGCTGGACACAAACTAAGTGTTTAGATATATTGGTTGATAATATGTACCACCTCCTATAGATAGATTTGTAGCCCCTCCTATCCCAGAGCTGTGGTTGTTATTGTTTGCTTGTTTTTTTTTTAGTGTGTGTGTAAAATGTGATATTAAATTTTATGAGATCATATCCTTTTTATGACCCACCTAAAATTTTGACAGAAGCAAGTAAACAAGTTATTACCAGTACCAGAGTCTCCTCTCAATTGCTATAGGCTTGCTGATGTTCTATGGTAAAGTAGTTAATTCAGAAAGGAGTTTAGCTGCTAGAGTCTTGGGATAGTTTACTGACCTTAGCATGCTTTCTCACATTATGAGAATGAGCTGTGATGTTATAAGACTATCTCAAAGAAGTTAAGAAACAACAACAATAACAACAATCATTTATACAGGTGAAGCATCAATTCATATTGTAATATACATCCCTATTCTTTCCTAGTTGAGTCTTTCTCTGTAGTTAGGGTAGGCTAACTGCTATCACCAATACACTTTCAAATGAATAATGGATTAAACACAATAAAACAGTATTACTGATTCATGTAATAGTCCTTAGAGCATTAACAAGTCAGAGACACAGCCACCTACTCATCCTCTGACTTGAAGTGCAGAGGCCCTGCTTTCCTTAAGGAGTGGCTTCCAAGTTCACTCTGAGAGTGTCTCCATTTCAATGAGGAGGAAAGGAGGAGTGAGGAGGACCGCTTAGTGGGTTTCTATGGACCATGCCTGGATAACATGTGTTCACATTCAATGTCCTCTCCTAACTGGAAGGGGGCTGGGAAATCTTGTCTGTGTATCCAGGAAGAAGAATAATATCTGACACCTCTCCTGCTCCAACAATAACTTCATGTTTCGTAATAAATATTCAGACTTGGAGTGTTACCTGGAGATGCCACAGGAGTGAAGAAGCACTAATTTATGAATATTTCCTTCATGTTCAAATAGAAGTTTATCTTTGGGGGGTATCCGTTTCTGATCTTGTGGTCTTTTAATTCCTTTTAGCTAAGATTAACAGGGTTGCAAAATGTCCTTGGAGAATAAATTAACTGTCAAAGCCTCTGCCTAAAGACAAATGAAAAGGGAGAGTAATACAGGTTAGCCAAGGAAGGTTTGTAATATTCAACATTTTTGAACTTGGGTGCCCAGTACATCTTTAACATCTCACACACATCACTATCCTCCTTTCTTGGAAAGACTAGTTCTGGCAACTGATTATAAGGGAGAAGACTGAGGATTTGTGATTGAGAGGAAGGAGGACTCGGGCTGTTGTAGAACTGTGGATAAGGTGTGCTCAGGACTGGGTGCTGAGTGGGAGTTTTATGAGCTGCCCTCAAGGAAGTGACTTGTCAGATTTTCATGAAATTAGTGGTGCTGGGTAGCCCCACAATGTTCCTGTATCTCTTCATCAAGGTGAACAACATCACCGCCCTTGTGTATTGTGTGGAATTTTGTTTTAATTTTTGCTTCTGACACACAAATCAACTTCTTACAAGTCGCTCTAGACTGTCTCCCCTTTTAATGACCCTTCTTTCAAAAATACCTGCTACTATTTTCTGCAGTGTCATGTGTATAATATTCTTATGTTAAGAAACCATAAACTGGAAGGTAAATAGTGGAGACTATCCATGTAAAAATATAAACACAAGTAACCTGGTAAAAACTGTAATCAAATATATGTGTTTGGAGAAATGTAATGAATTCTTAACTGTGAAATGGGGATGAGAAAATTATACATGTTAGTCCTTTTATATTTACAGCAATGCTGTGACACAGATACTCTTATCCTATTTTGCTTAATGGAAGGGAAAATGAGGCATAAAAATTATTTAGTCATCTTTCCCCCGTCAAATAGTTGGTGTTAAAGAAAGGAATTGAACTTGGTTTTAATTCTAAATGCTGTGTATTTTATTGTTATACCAGTTTACTTTATCTTTGGAACTCATATTTGAAAACACTTTCTGTTTGTTCTTAGCTACTGCTTGAAAGTATAAAATAGGAAGTGGAGTTGTTTGGTCAAAATGACTGAAAATGATCATCACCAAGTAACGTCTTAAGTTCATATACATGCATTGTATTGAACTAAGTGTTAGGAAAAAATCCTGCCTCTAGAAGTTTATGCTTGAAAACACCAACATGTCTTACTATTTCTCGTATCCTGTGCATGCCCTGTGTCTTCTTTCAATGTCAGGGCGCACATTTAATTGCTGACAGCTGGCTTACTCCATAAGATTTACTTTGACTGCCAACACTTTTCAGGATTTTTTCTAGATCTGCTCAAAAAAAATTTTTTTTTCTTTCATATACTCGTAATATTTTGTCAACATTCTACAAATGCAATAAAATTTTTACCAATGTCTTGCCTCTCTCACAAGGGTTTCTAGAAGGCAGGACCAAATGTTATGTATATTTTACTCTTGTTGATGTCCTGACTGGAGCCTTACACATAAGTGTAATACAAACATCTGCTGAAATGAGATAGTATGTCTTCCTTTAGCTTAAGTATGACCATTTTTTAGCTTTGGCTTTTTTTTTTTTTTTACGTTTGTATATTTTATTGTGTTTTATGTTTTGGGGTACAAGTGAAGAACATGCAAGATTGTTGCATAGGTACACACGTGGCAGTGTGATTTGCTGCCTTCCTCTACATCACCTACATCTGGCATCTCTCCCCTTGCTATCTCTCCCCAGCTTCCCAGCCCCCACCATACCTCCCCTATTTCCCCCCAACTGACCCAAGTGTGTAGTGCTCCCCTCCCTGTGTCCATGTGTTCTCATTATTCAACACCTGCCTATGAGTGAGAACATGCGGCATTTGATCTTCTGCTCTTCTGTCAGTTTGCTGAGAATAATGGTTTCCAGGTTCATCCATGTCCCTACAAAGGACACAAACTCATCGTTTTTGATGGCTGCATGATATTCCATGGTGTATATGTGCCACATTTTCCCTGTCCAGTCTATCATCGATGGGCATTTGGGCTGGTTCCAGGTCTTTGCTATTGTAAACAGTGCTGCAATGAACATTTGTGTGCACGTGTCCTTATAGTAGAACGATTTATAATCCTTTGGATATATACCCAGTAATGGGATAGCTGGGTCAAATGGAATTTCTATTTCTAGGTCTTTGAGGAATCGCCACACTGTCTTCCACAATGGTTGAACTAATTTACACTCCCACCAACAGTGTAAAAGTATTCCTATTTCTCCACATCCTCTCCAGCATCTGTTGTCTCCCAATTTTTTAATGATTGCCATTCTAACTGGCGTGAGATGGTATCTCAATGTTGTTTTGATTTGCATTTCTCTGATGACCAGTGATGATGAGCATTTTTTCATATGTTTGTTGGCCTCGTGTATGTTTTCTTTTGTAAAGTATCTGTTCATATCTTTTGCCCACTTTTGAATGGCCTTGTTAGTTTTTTTCTTGGAAATCTGTTTTAGTTCTTTGTAAATTCTGGATATCAGCCCTTTGTCAGATGGGTAAGCTGCAAAAATTTTTTCCCATTCTGTTGGTTGCCGATTCACTCTAATGACTGTTTCTTTTGCTGCGCAGAAGCTGTGGAGTTTGATTAGGTCCCATTTGTCTATTTTGGCTTTTGTTGTCAATGCTTTTGGTGTTTTGGTCATGACGTCCTTGCCTACGCCTATGTCCTGAATGGTTTTGCCTTGATTTTCTTCTAGGGTTTTTATGGTGTTAGGTCTTATGTTTAAGTCTTTAATCCATCTGGAGTTAATTTTAGTGTAAGGTGTCAGGAAGGGGTCCAGTTTCTGCTTTCTGCACATGGCTAGCCAGTTTTCCCAACACCATTTATTGAACAGGGAATCCTTTCCCCATTGTTTGTTTTTGTCTGATTTGTCAAAGATCAGATGGTTGTAGATATGTTGTGTTGCCTCCGAGACCTCTGTTCTGTTCCATTGGTCTATATCTCTGTTTTGGTACCAGTACCATGCTGTTTTGATTACTGTAGCCTTGTAGTATAGTTTGAAGTCCAGTAGTGTGATGCCTCCCGCTTTGTTCTTTTTGCTTAGAATTGATTTGGCTATGCAGGCTCTCTTTTGGTTCCATATGAAGTTTAAGGTGGTTTTTCCCAGTTCTGTGAAGAAGGTCATTGATAACTTGATGGGGATTAGCATTGAATCTTAAATTACTTTGGGCAGTATGGCCATTTTCACGATATCGATTCTTCCTAACCATGAACATGGAATGTTTCTCCATCTGTTTGTGTCCTCTCTGATTTCATTGAGCAGTGGCTTATAGTTCTCCTTGAAGAGGTCCCTTACGTTCCTTGTTAGTTGTATTCTTAGGTATTTTATTCTCTTTGTGGCAATTGTGAATGGCAGTTCATTCTTGATTCGGCTCTCTTTAAGTCTGTTATTGGTGTATAGGAATGCATGTGATTTTTGCACATTGATTTTGTATCCTGAGACTTTGCTGAAGTTGCTTATCAGTTTCAGGAGATTTTGGGCTGATACGATGGGGTCTTTAGATATACAATCATGTTGTCTGCAAATAGAGACAATTTGACTTCCTCCTTTCCTATTTGAATACCCTTTATTTCTTTTTCTTGCCTGATTGCTCTGGCTAGAACTTCTAGTGCTATATTGAATAGGAGTGGTGAGAGAGGGCATCCTTGTCTAGTGTCAGATTTCAAGGGGAATGCTTCCAGTTTTTGCCCATTCAGTATGATATTGGCTGTTGGTTTGTCGTAAATAGCTTTTATTATTTTGAGATACGTTCCATTGATACCTAGCTTATTGAGGGTTTTTAGCATAAAGGGCTGTTGAATTTTGTCAAAGGCCTTCTCTGCATCAATTGAGATAATCATGTGGTTTTTGTCTTTGGTTCTGTTTATGTGGTGAATTATGTTTATAGACTTTTGTATGTTGAACCAGCCTTGCATCCCCAGGATGAAGCCTACTTGATCATGATGGATAAGCTTTTTGATGTGCTGTTGCAATCAGCTTGTCAGTATTTTATTGAAGATTTTTGCATCTATGTTCATCATGGATATTGGCCTGAAGCTTTCTCTTCTTGTTGAGTCTCTGCCGGGTGTTGGAATCAGGATGATGTTGGTCTCATAGAATGATTTGGGAAGAATTCCCTCTTTTTGTAATGTTTGGAATAGTTTCAGAAGGAATGGTACCAGCTCCTCTTTGTGTGTCTGGTAGAATTCGGCTGTGAACCCGTCTGGACCTGGGCTTTTTTTGGGTGGTAAGCTCTTAATTGCTGCCTCAACTTCAGACCTTGTTATGGGTCTATTCAGGGTTTCGGCTTCTTCCTGATTTAGGCTTGGGAGGAGGCAAGTGTCCAGGAATTTATCCATTTCTTCCAGGTTTACTAGTTTATGTGCATAGAGTTGTTTGTAATAATCTCTGATGATGGTTTGAATTTCTGTGGAATCTGTGGCGATATCCCTTTTATCGTTTTTTATTGCATCAATTTGGTTAATCTCTCTTTTCTTTTTTATTAATCTGGCTAGTGGTCTGTCTATTTTGTTGATCTTTTCAAAAAACCAGCTCCTGGATTTATTGATTTTTTGAAGGGTTTTTTGTGTCTCTATCTCCTTCAGTTCTGCTCTGATCTTAGCTATTTCTTGTCTTCTGCTAGACTTTGAGTTTTTTTTATCTTGCTCCTCTAGCCCTTTTAATTTTGATGATAGGGTGTCAATTTTTGATCTCTCCTTGCTTCTCATGTGGGCACTTATTGCTATATATTTTCCTTTAGAAACTGCTTTAAATGTGTCCCAGAGATTCTGGTATGTTGTGTCTTCATTCTCGTTGGTTTCGAAGAACATCTTTATTTCTGTCTTCATTTCATTGTTTATCCAGTCAACATTCAAGAGCAAATTGTTCAGTTTCCATGAAGCTGTGCAGTTCTGGGTTATTTTTTGATTTCTGAGTTCTTACTTGATTGCAGTGTGGTCTGAGAGACTGTTTGTTATGATTTCCATTCTTTTGCATTTGCTGAGGAGTGATTTACTCCCAATTATGTGGTCAATTTTAGAGTAGGTGTGATGTGGTGCTGAGAAGAATGTATATTCTGTGGCTTTGGGGTGGAGAGTTCTGTAAATGTCTATTAGGTTTGCTTGGTCCAGGTCTGAGTTCAAGTCCTGGATATCCTAGTTAATTTTCTGTCTGGTTGATCTGTCTAATATTGACAATGGGGTGTTAAAGTCTCCCACTATTATTGTGTGGAAGTCTAAGTCTCTTTGTAAGTCATTAAGAAATTGCCTTATGTATTGGGTGCTCCATATTGGGTGCGTATATATTTAGGATCATTAGCTCTTCTTGTTGCATTGATCCTTTTACCATTATGTAATGTCCTTCTTTGTCTCTTTTGATCTTTGTCGCTTTAAAGTCTAATTTATCAGAGATGAGAATTTCAACTCCTGCTTCTTTTTGCTCTCCATTTGCTTGGTAAATCTTCCTCCATCCCTTTATTTTGAGCCTTTGTGTATCCTTGCATGTGAGATGGGTTTCCTGGATACAGCACACCGATGGGTTTTGTCTTTTTATCCAATTTGCCAGTCTGTGTCTTTTGATTGGGGCATTTAGTCCATTTACATTTAGGGTTAATATTGTTATGTGTGAATTTGATACTGCCATTTTGGTGCTAGCTGGCTGTTTTGCCCATTAGTTGATTCAGATTCTTCATTGTGTTGATTCTCTTTACCATTTGGCATGTTTTTGGAGTGGCTGGTACTGGTTGTTCCTTTATATGTTTAGAGCCTCTTTCAGGAGCTCTTGTAAAGCTGGCCTGGTGGTAATGAAATCTCTGAGTACTTGCATGTTCACAAAGGATTTTATTTTTCCTTCACTTATGAAGCTTAATTTGGCTGGATGTGAAATTCTGGTTTGAAAGTTCTTTTCTTTAAGGATGTTGAATATTGGCCCCCACTCTCTTCTGGCTTGGAGGGTTTCTGCTGAGACATCTGCTGTGAGTCTGATGGGCTTCCCTTTGTGGGTAACCCAACCTTTCTCTCTGGCTGCCCTTAGTATTTTCTCCTTCATTTTAACCCTGGTGAATCTGACGATTATGTGCCTTGGGGTTGCTCTTCTTGACGAATATCTTTGTGGTGTTCTCTGTATTTCCTGGACTTGAATATTGGTCTGCCTTGCTAGGTTGGGGAAGTTTTCCTGGGTAATATCCTGAAGACTATTTTCCAGCTTGGATTCATTCTCTTGGTCGCATTCAGGTACACCTATCAAACGTAGATTAGGTCTTTTCACATAGTCCCACATTTCTTGGAGAATTTGTTCATTCCTTTTTACCCTTTTTTCTCTATTCTTGCCTTCCCGTTTTATTTCATTGAGTTGATCTTCGAACTCTGATATCCTTTCTTCCCCTTGGTCAATTCGGCTGTTGATACTTGTGCATGCTTCGCGAAGTTCTCGTGTTGTGTTTTTCAGCTCCATCAATTCACTTATATTCCTTTCTACTTTGTCCATTCTCGTTAGCATTTCGTCAAATCTTTTTTCAAGGTTCTTCGTTTCTTTGCATTGGGTTAGAACATGTTCTTTTAGTTCACAGAAGTTTCTTACTACCCACCTTCTGAAGTCTGATTCTGTCATTTCATCACACTCGTTCTCCATCCAACTTTGTTCCCTTGATGGTGAGGAGTTGTGATCCCTTGTAGGAGGAGAGGTGTTCTGGTTTCGGGTGTTTTCATGCTTTTTGCGCTGGTTTCTTCCCATCTTTATGGATTTATCCACCTGTCGTCTTTGTAGTTGCTGGCTTTCAGATTGGGTCTCTGAGTGGACATTCTGTTTGTTGATGATGAGGTTATTTCTGTTTCTTGGTTTTCCTTCTGACAGTGTGGCCGCTCTGCTGTAGGTCTGCTGAGGTCCACTCCAGGCCCTGCTTGCCTGGGGATCACCTGCAGCAGCCTCTGCACTTTCACTGGGAGCTGCAATCCTGAGCTTTTCCTAAACGGCCATCTTGGATCCAATCCAGCTTTGGCGTTTAATAGAGAAAGTTCTATCCTGAAGTATAGGTTTTGCTTTAAAACAAAAGTGTTACACAAGGAAAGAACTTGATTAATTAGGTAATTTAATCCTCTCACACTTTTCCAAATTTGTTCCAAAATTTGTGTCATTTACTTTTCTTTGTTTTAATAATACATTGGGCCAGATATTTACTAAAATATCTAAGTTCCAGCATTTATGTTTTATTCATGTATAAGATATAGGCATGCAATGTTACTACAAGAGCATGTAAACAATGATGAAAGTATTGATGGTCATAATACTAGTGTGCTCAATTTTTTTTTTAAAAAGCTTCCTTACTTTGTACTAGAATTGAAATTAATATTTCTTTGTTCATATATTCATTACAATTTTTTTCTTTATGTATTCCCTGCCTTTTTGTTTTAAAGGAAATTTGAATTTCTGTGGTAGCTTCTCTTCCAAATTGCCCAGAATCAACTCAACTCCATGCTTTAAACAATTGATTTCAATTATATAGATCTTTTTGTTAATCATTTCTCTGAAGCCTTTGTTTTGAAAGGGGAGCTGAAATGATATTCCCTCTATTTAAAGAAATCATACTCTTTGTTGTGAGTAATTGCAATGACTTATGCTATCTATAAAATATATTTTATAAAACTTTTATTTTATTTATAAAGTAAATTATTTGGTTTTCTGTTTCTGAGTAATTCGCTTAGGGTAATGGCCTCGAGCTGCATCCATGTTGCTGCAAAACTACAACTACGTGGCAGACTCAAGTTATCACAGGTTGTTAATAGAATGGCTATAAATTTGAACAATTTATATAATGCTAATATTTCTTATTTTGTAATTAAAACTGATGATAATGTTGTAGGTTTTCTAAGAAAAAATGCTTGTGTTCTTCTTGTAGTAACTTTGAGTCCTATAATTTTTTCTTTTCTAAGGTGTCTCCTACATTTCAAATGCAAGGCTTTGTTCTGTTACCCATCAGTTGATCATCCTCATTATTGAGCATTCTCACAGAATTAGAGTTGAATTGTGATAGCCCAGTGTGTTGTGGGTTGCACTCTGACAAGCACCAAGTAAGAAAGAAGTGTAAACTAGCTTTGATAAAAGCACCCAGCAGGGCAAATGGGGGTAAGACAAAACATCGTTTTCCCAGTGAGTGTGTACAACTTCAATGATTTGAAAATTACACATCATGGCTGAGCACAGTGGCTCCCACCTGTAATCCAAGCACTTTGGGAGGGTGAGGCAGGCAAATCACAAGGTCAGGAGTTTGAGACCAGCTTGGTCAACATGGTGAAACCCCATCTCTACTAAAAATATAAAAATTAGCTAGGCATAGTGGTGGGTGCCTGTAATCCCAGCTACTTGGGAGGCCATTGGTATTTCTCACATTCTGTGTGTGCTCCTGTCAAGGCTCACACACATTTTGCTGAATGTCAAGGCTCATATTTAATTGCTGATGCCTGGCTTACTCCACAAGATTTACTTTGACTACCACCACTTTTAAGGATTTTTTCTAGATATGCACAAAAGAAAATTTATTTCTTTCATATAAAATTGCTTGAACTTGGGAGGCAGAGGTTGCAGTGAGCCGAGATCACACCACTGCACTTCAGCCTGGGCGACAGTGTGAAACTCTGTCTCAAAAAGAAAGAGAGAGAGAGAGAGAGAGAAAGAAAGAAAGAAAAGAAAGAAAGAAAGAAAGAAAGAGAAAGAAAGAAAGAAAGAAGGAAAGAAAGAAAGAATTACATATCATATACATAAGTTCTTATGAGAGAGTGTGTTGGGACAGGTTTTTAATAATGGGTTAAAGAGAAAAAGAGAATTTTATGGAACCATGGGAGAACTAGGTGGAAAGGAATACAAAATAATTAAATAGCATTCAATCACGTATATACTGAAACCTGAAAATGCTGTCTTAGCTCAGAATGAAATGTGTCCCCATTTCTCTCTCAGACAGCCGAAAAACTAAAGCATTGCATTTTTGGAGAATGTGTTTGTTAACTTCCTCTTGGCTTCCCCTCCCATCTTTTTGCTGCTTTTCTCTCCTGCTCTTTCTCCAGGATGATTGGAAGGCTGGGAAGAGAAAGGAAATCCAGCAGTGAGCTTCCCGGTGGTTCCAAACCCCTGCTCAAAGCATAAGGGAGTTAGCTTCTGTGTTATTTCAGTCTGTGTTATGGTTTGGGTCTGTGTCCCCACCCAAATCTCATATTGAATTGTAACTCCCACAATTCCTACATGTTGTGGGAGGAACCCAGTGGGAGGTAATTGAATCATGGGGGTGGGTCTTTCTCTTGCTGTCCTCATGACAGTGAATAAGTCTCATGAGATCTGATGGTTTTAAAAATGGGAATTCCCCTGCACAAGCTTTCTCTCTCTCTCTTTGCCTGCTGCCATCCACGTAAGATGTGACTTGCTTCTCCTTGCCTTCTGCTATGATTGTGAGGCATTGCCAGCTATGTGGAATCGTAAGACCATTAAACCTTCTTTTCTTACCAGTCTTGGGTATATCTTCATCAGCAGCATGAAAATGGACTAATACAGTCTGGGTTTTCTGAGCATCTGGGAATTCCTTCCAAGCAGCCTGGATTAGACCAGATATGACATTGAGGATGGTTAGTGACATGATTTTTTAGACACATGATTCCAACAGCAGTCAGCCAGAGAAGTAACAGGTATCATGCTCAAGTTGTCACATGTAAGTAGAGTGACTGTTTCTTTAGCAAATATGATTTGCTGTCTAAACTGTAATGTATTTAAGAGTGAAAAGAGAGACCATTAATGATTAAACCAAGTCAACAGGCTTAAACCAGGACTGTCACAGGCAAACCAGGATATATGATCACCTTACATATAAATCAGATTTTTTCTCTTTGTAATGTTATTCTTTGCTTGGGGTACAAATCCCTCTACTTATTTCCCAGATTTTCCACTAAAAGATTGCTAACTAGATCACATCACATTCAGCACCTATTTATTGATGGCTACATTTGCTTGTGGCTTTTTTTATTATATTGTCATAGTAAGTAGTTGAAGTTTCCTATTGTTAGAGAAAGTAGAAATGGAATGTGTGCAATGCAGCCTTAACTGAGACCATTAATTTGGTCAGATTTTTTCTGTGTTTTTGTCCTTTATCTCTCTTACTGATAAAACAATATGACAAGACAAATTGTTTCAGTTTTACAAGTTTTCTCTCTTCATAGGATTGCTCTTCCAGTCCATATTATGGCTGGACAGCTTAGTTACTAATATAACTTATTCTGTTCCTTCTAGTTAAACTTGATGCTTTTTCCCTTCCCCTATAATGAAGTTTCCCTTTCTTTAAAAGTTTTTAAAAATTTTAGATTCAGGGAGTATACGTGCAAGTATGTTACATGGATATATTGCATAAGGCTGAGGTTTGGGCTTCAATTAAACCCATCATCCAATTAGTAAACATAGTGCCCAATAGGTAGTTTTTCAGCTCTTTCGCCTTTCCCACTCTACCCTCTTTTGGAGTCCCCAGTGTCTATTGTTCTCATTTTTATGTCCATGTGTACCCAATTTTGCTTCCACTTTTAAGTGAGAATATGTAGTATTTGATTTTCTGTTTCTGCATTAATTTGTTTAGGATAATAGTCTTCAGCTGCATCCATGTTAATGCAAAATACTTGATTTTGTTCTTTGTTATGTCTGTGTAGTATCCCATGCTGTGCATGTACCACATTTTCTTTATCTAGTCCACTGTTGGTAGACATCTAGGTTGATTCTATGTCTTTGCTATGGTGGATGGTGCTGTGATAAATACACTAATGTGCGTGTCTTTTTGTAGAATGATATATTTACTTTTGGGTATATACCCAGTAATGGGATTCCTGGTGAAAAAGTAGTTCTGTTTTTAGTTCTTCAATAAATATCCAAACTGCTTTTCCTAGGAGTTGAACTAATTTACAATACCAACGGTGTGAGTATTCCCTTTTGTTTCCAACCTTGCCAACATCTGTTATTTTTTGACTTTTTAGTCATTTCATAGCCATTCTGACTAGTGTGAGATGGTATCTCATTGTGGTTTTGATTTGCATTTCTCTGATAATTAGTGATGTTGACCATTTTTAATATGTTTGTTGGCTGGTTGTATGTCTTCTTTTAAGAAGTATTTGTTTATATCCTTTGTGTAGTTTTTAGTGGGGTTATTTTATTTTATTTTGATACAAGGTCTGGCTCTGTCACCCAGGCTGGAGTGCAGTGGAACAATCTCAACTCAACTGCAACCTCTTCCTCCAGGGCTCAAACCATCCTCCCATCACACCCTCCCGATATAATCTTTTTTTCTTGTTGATTTGTTTAAGTTCCTCTATGGACACTGGCCTACACAGAGAATTTATGACTAAGTCCTCAAAAACAAAGGCAACAAAAACGGTTGACAATTGGGACCTAATTAAACTAAAGAGCTTCTGCACAGCAAAAGAAACTATCAATAGAATAAACAGACAACCTACAGAATAGGAGAAAAATATTTGCAAACTATGCATCTGACAAAGTCCTAATATCCAGAATCTATAAGGAAGATTTTCCTTTCTGATTAACACTTAATATTCAAGCATATTTTTCAGAAAACTTGCTGCATATTAGTTGCTTTATTCTTAGTTTTTCTATTTCATGTATTCAAAATAAAAATTCATCTGATTTTTCTGTAGTTTAGTCCACTCACTTTTAAGTGTCTAAAATATTTTAACAATTTAATAATACTTGGATTCTCAAAAGTGTAATAAGAACTAACAAGTATCCTACATTTTTGGCTACAGATTAATATTAATAGTAATAGCTTAGAAAACTTTTCATACTTTTTTAGGGTAAAAGTAAAGGGCTTTATAAAAATGCACTTCAATGTAAATCATATTAAGTATTTAGAATTAAATACCAAATTTGTTTTTGCTTCAAAGATATAATAATTTTGAATAAGATCTGAATAATTCTAAAACTCCTTGTATGTCAATAAAACCAAAGTAAACAATACTAAGAAAAGAAAAATCAAAAGATGGCTGTTTCACTCTAGTTTATGTATTTATACATGAAGGTTGTCTTCTTTGCTTCTTTTTAATGCTTAGTGGTTGAACATAGTTGAAATTTTATCTTAACCTTTTCAAATTATAATGCTAACAATCTTTGACTTGAAGAAAAACAGGTTACCAAGAACACTTACATTTGATTTTATATAAAGAAATTCAGAATATGATGTACCGAGAAACACTTCCAGAAAGATCGACCAAAGACCTTCAAAACCCCATTTTTCCATAAGAACAGCAAAAATACTCGCAAAAAACATGAAAATCAACTTTTTCCAAACATTGAACATTAACTAAAAGCTTGCAACAACCTGAGGAGTAGGTTTATGCAGCATTTACTCAACTGAAACTTGGTAAGAACACTCAGTTTTCTGGATTTTTCATTTGCCCTGTCTTTTCCTCTTTCCGTAGCTTTCCAGTTGTGTGAATGTCGGTTTTCAGCAATTCCAGAGAATTGTCACGACTTGACCTGCCTGTTGGCTTGCTAATCTGTTTCCAGTCCAGTGTTGGTGACGGGTAGTTGGAGAATAGCAAGACTACCTGCAATAAGGAGAAGTATTTCCTGCTAAGACAAAGTACTTAAAGAAGAAAAGACATACACGCAGGATACTTTGAGGTAAGGGAAATTAGGACAAGTAAGTAACTTACTCAGTCTTACAGTTTAAATCATAAAGGACCAAAACGAGTTAAAATATATCTAGAAGAATAAGAATTATTTTATATGATGACCGTACAAGTAGGAGGAAGATCAAAGAGGCGAGTTTATGCTAGAGTACTACATAATACTGCATGCTGAACAAAAGTGTCACATCTGAGATAGACCCCTGGTAAAGAGCTAAGTGGGGCTTGTGTTTCAGTCCATCACATCACTGCCTTACTTGTGGGATGGGGTAATAGTGAAGCATGGTCTGCTGTGTGGTGCCTGAGCTACTGAGAGGACATCAAGTGTGGTCAAGTTAGCTAGGCAGGGCTATTGTCTGCCAGGGCTTTGGAAAACACTCCAGATTATTTTTAAATGATTTTTTTCTTGAGGAAGAGTTGCCCTTTTCTAATCAACACCAATTTATCCTCTCAGCTAGCAGCTATCATTTTTTTAAAAGCACAGTTTAGCTATCGATAGACTTAAAAATGATAGGGGAAAGTAAGCAGATGTATACTGTCAATAAGTTAAGTGTAACTACTGGAAATATATAAACAGAGCAGTAGCAGAATAGTCTCTCCATTAGAAAATAGAAAAGGAGAGGGGGAAATAATCAGGAATAGAAATATAAAATAGAAATAGAAAATATAGAAATATATTTAAATAGAAATATAAAATAGTCTATCAGAAATAAATCCAAAGATACAGTAATTATAATAAATATAAATGCATAAAACTGATTGATCAAAGACAGATGGTCAGATTAGACTTTAAAACAGTGATTGCTGGGCAAAGGAATCAAATAACTGTAACTCCATGGAAACATAGACATGATACGGTAGTTGTCAAGTGGTGGTTATTACTGTGCTTTTCTTTTTTCCTGTATTGAGCTAATTATTCAGAATCAAAGTAATGTCCAACATCCTGGAATCAGAAGTGGGCATGCTAAGGTTTTACCTTCTACTTAATGATCTGTTCCTGCAGTGACTTTGCTTAGCAAATATATGATTCAGTGAATGAAAGAAAACTTTTAGGATAATTTTAAAGTCTTTTAAATTCTCTTATATGGAAAAAATTTCTGCTTTATTAATAATTTTGGAAAGAGAATTCTTACTAACTTTTTCAGAACAAAATTTCTCATAAAAGAGTGGCTAGCTGTGACACAAAGATGATGACAACGTATGTAAGTCAAGAGAAATTCAGTCTCATATATTTTGCATGTAAGTTGACTAATTAAGAAGCACAGAGAAACTATAATCCAATGAGTTCTTTGTTGCACAATTGCTGTTATAAAGTATTGGTAGATTTCTTTCCTAAGCTTTATTCTGTTCTACTTGACTTTTTGTCATTAGGTTGAAAACTACTGGATATGATGTATGATAGTTTTGAACCAGGTCATAAAAACTGAACACTTTCCCTGTTTTTTATGATTAAAAACCATGATTAAAAAAAAGGAATGCAAACGCACAATGGGCACTATGTGATTGGAGAATAATTACTAATTTCCAGTAACAATAAGCATCTACTTCGGATAATGTGTCTTAGCACTAAAATGTAAAGTCATACAGGGGGCATATTTCTGTTTGTTGGAGCTTGTGAAACAAAAGCCATTCTAAACAGTATTTACCGAGATTGATTACCACTTTGGCCCTTCACAGTGTTGTTTAATGTCTGAGAATGTTTACACTGTAGAATTGCAAAATTTCCAATGCTCTGCTGCATTTGTACTGGTAATGTAAGAGCACGGTAACATTCAGAGAACAGTCGTATTATAATAGTAACCACTTCAGTATCTTGCTTATCTGCAAATGGTTTCCACAGTCAAATAATTAAGCCTCCAAATACTTTAATGTCATGAAAATGAATAGCTAGGGAATTAGGGGAAATCTGGCTTTGTAACTTTCCAAGGAATATTTAGCTAGAAATCAGGTCAAGCTATTCCGAATGGTTAACATAGTAAAAATGGCAAAAGAAAATATACTTTGTATATTTCTTGGAAGAATTCAGAAGCCAAAACTATATTAGGCTCAGCTGTATAGTCAGCATCAATAATGAGTTAGATTAAACCTAGGGAAATGGTAGGATAGGAGTGAGGAAATAGAAGATGGGCTGGGGAGGGAAAAGCATCTTCTGTGTTAAGCCTATATAGTAGAGGAAGAGGGGAGAAATAATGAGGCCCTCTTTGTTATATGACTAACATTTTAACATTGCTTTCTGAAGGAACAGCAGGAAATCTTGTGATTATTGGTTCATATTGATGAGGCTCAGTTGAAGAAAGGTAACTTTAAGTGCTGTATATCTACTTGGCATGTGGCTGAGGATAAAAAGCTAGACAATTTCTTAGTGTTGATTTCTTAAGCTAAATTTTGCTTACCTCATTGCTATATACTAAATGTTTGTGTCCCTGAAAACACCCACCAAAATTCATATGTGGAAATCCTAACCCACTGTGTGATGGTATTAGGAGGTGTGGCCTTTGGAAGGTAATTAGATTGGGAAGGCAAATCCCTCACAAATGGGATGAGTGCCCTTATGAAAGAGACCAGAGAGAACTTCCTTGTCCCTTCTGCCATTTGAGGACACAGTGAGAAGACAGCCATCTATGAACCAGGAGGTAAATCCTCACCAGACAACATCTCTGCTGGCAACTTGATCCAGGACTTCCAAGCCTCTAGAACTGAGAGGAATAAATTCTGTTGTTCATAAGCCATCCAGTTTATGACATTTTGCTCTAACAGGCCAAATAGACTAAGACACTCATTCTAGTAAACAATGTCAGCATCCAGTCAGAGGTGGAAACAATTAGTGTGAGTTTGTGCCTTCTTTTTTTATAACTATGTTATACCTTTTTTACACGTCATTTGAAAAATCTTTATTGACAGCCTACTATGTATCAGGCATTTTGCATGGTGTAATCGTTCATTTACTGTTTAGGATGAAGCTACTGCCTTTAAGGAGTTAACATTTTAGTAGTGGAGACAGGGAAATAAATAGGCAATGCCAAAATAGTATATGCTTATGGTATGTTATAGGAGCCCATGAGGGTCACTTGACTCAAATTTGGTGATCAAAGAAGAATTCTTGGAAAAAGTAGTATTTTTAGTTAAGACCTGAAGCACGCATAAGATTAGCCAGGTGAAGGCCCCCAAGGACAGGCAGAGGGAGCATTCCAGGCAAAGAAAAATGCCTGTGCCAGGCTCAGTGGCTAGAAAAATTGTGATGCATCCACACAGCTATTAAGAAGTTCATTATAGCTAATAAAACACTGGATTGGGGGAAGGGGAGAAAGAGGTTAGATTATTAAGAGTTACTTTATAATCCATGCCAAGGAGCGTAAATTTCATGACAAAGGCCTGGGATAACAATGGAGGATTTAACTAAGGATCTATGATTTGATTTATGCTTTAAAATGATCCCCTCAGAACAGGTCTGAAGAATGGAACATGGAAAAGAGAAGACCAGGAGGCAGGAGAGAAGTTGGGAAGCTTTACAATAAACCAGGTGAATTGTGGTGGCGGCCCAAACTAGATACACAGCTGGGATGAGAGAGAAATTTTAGGGCATTGGAGTGATGGAAGTATGTGATTGAATAGATAGAAAGGAAGAAGGAGAAGTTAAAGCTGATGCCAGGATTTATTATTTGGGCAAGCTGTGGGTGATGATGCTATTCTCTGAGAAAAGGAGAAGAGAAGGGAAATTATGGTCTTACAAACATTCTTTTTTTTTTTTTTTGAGACAGAGTCTTGCTCTGTCGCCAGGTGCCAGGTTGGAGTGCAGTGGCACAATCTTGGCTCACTGCAATCTCCACCTCCCGGGTTCAAGCAATTCTCCTGCCTCAGCCTCCCGAGTAGCCGGGACTACAGGCGCGGGCCACCACACCCAGCTAATTTTTGTATTTTTTTGTAGAGACGGGGTTTCACCATGTTAGCCAGAATGGTTTCGATCTCTTGGCCTCGTGATCCACCCACCTCAGCCTCCCACAGTGCTGGGATTACAGGCATGAGGCACCGTGCTCGGCCCACAAACGCTCTTAAATAGAATCATAATGCTTGCTGTTGTGCTTGCATTGCCTTGTGTTTCACAGACTCATTCTTTCTCCCTCATGCTCAGCAGATTGGTTCATATTTTAAGACCTCCTGCCATTATTTTCCTATACTTTTTTTCTCTCATTCTGATGTTTTCTTCTCTCTCTTTTTTTTTTTTTTTAAGATGGAGTCTTGTTCTGTCACCCAGGCTGGAGTGCAGTGGCCCGATCCTGACTCACTGCAACCTCCATGTCCTGGGTTCAGAGCAGCTACGACTACAGGTGTGCGCCACAACACTTGGCTAATTTTTGTATTTTTAGTAGAGATGGGGTTTCACCATATTGGCCAGGCCGTTCTCAAACTCCTGACCTTGTGATCTGCCCACTTTGGCCTCCCAAAGTGCTGGGATTGCAGGCGTGAGCCACAGTGCCCAGCCGATGTGTTTTGTTTTTACTTTACTGAAGAACATTGCTTGTGAAAACATTTTTTGTTACTTTTAATCATTATACCTTTTCATATGCCCTATGAACATGGAAAAACTATTATTAACTGCTTTCTCAAATCTTTGCTTTGGATTTACATTTTTTATCCATTTTGGACTTTGAGATGTCTAGCAATAATTATCTTCATGCTGGGCTTTATATTGTCATTATGTATCTGTTGCTTAAAAATTTTTGTAACTTATTTTTACATTGATTATGAAAGATTAGCCTCAGCAACATTAAGCCACAAATGGATTTACAATTGAATTATAAAAGTCATGACCTTAAAGACTAAAAATTAAGGCAAATACATGATACAATGAACATCTTATTGTACTAGTTCTCTATTGCTACTGTAACAAATTGCCACATTCTGGGTAGCTTAAAATAATATGAATTTATTATTTTACAGTAATATAGGTCAGAAGTAGAGTAAAGGTCTTAATTAGGCTAAAATCGAGGTGTTGGTAGGACTGTGCACTTTTCTAAAAGGCTCTAGAGAAGAATCCATCTCCTTGCATTTTCCAGTTTCCAAAGGCTGCTCACATTCTGTAACTCATGGCCCACTTCCCCCATTTAAAACTATCAATGACATGTTACATCCCTCTCACACTACATCACTCTGACCTCATTTTCTACCTTCTTCTTCCATTTTTAGGTACCCTTGTGACTACATTGGCTCACTTGGATAATCCAAGATAATCTCTCCTTTTAAGGTTAGCTGATTAGAATCCATCCACAACTTTAATTCCACTTGGCCATGTTACATAACATATTTACAGGTTCTGGGGATTAGATACCCATCTTCAAAAGCCTCTTTTTCTGCCTACCACATGTATGGAATCCAACTAATTAGCATTTTAAATGTTAAAGGTTTTATTCTGCTTTTCCAACTTAATGTCATTAATAACTTCCCCATTTCGAGGTACAATGTATAGTTCTCTGTCTTCTGACTCCCTTCTCCATAATACTCATTTTTCAGCTGGCTTCCAAGATTGCTCACTCTCCTGGCTTTCTCTAACTTACATACTCTGTCTTCTTATTCTCTTTGCTGGTGCTCCTGGTTTTCCCTAGCACTTCATGTTAGAGTGTCTCATGGTTCAGTTCTTCGTCCTTTGCTTTTTAACATCTCTGTTCACTTCCTTCGTAACTTCACATATTCTCAGGGCTTTAGATATCATTCATTCATATGCCAACAAGTTTCTAATTTTTATTTCGATTCCTAGATCACTTAAATTCCACACCTATAGGTTCAACTGCCTCCTACACATCTCCACTTCAATGTCAAACAAACATTTCAAAGTCAACATATTCAGAACTGAACTCCAGCTCTTCCCATTGTAAACAGTTTCATTTGTGGCTTTCAGTATCTCTGTTGATTCAACTCCATTCTTCTAGGATCTTAGAACAAAAGTCTTTTCTTCTCTTTGCACCTCATATTCCTTCTGTTGGGAAATACTGTGGCTTTGTCTTGAAAATATATCCAGAATTTGTTGCTTCTCAGTACTTTCGCTGCTATCAACTTGGTCTAAAATCTAATTACAGGACCTCATAATCTAGACAACATTGCTGAAAGTTGTTTTGCAATAAGGAGCACTCAGAAGTATTGCATATAAAAATTAAAGAATTTGCTATTTTTCATAGAGGCAAAGTCCTATTACTTTTATGCTATCCTTTATACATGTTACATCTTACAAATGTTCCATAAAGTACAAACTTTCTTCAGTTCTAATTTCTAAGATGTTTCATTCTTTAAGTAGAATCAAAAGTCATCCGACTGAAAATTATAGCAATATCTAATTGTTTTCCATAACTAGCCAAATTCAGAAATGTCCTGGATATATTCCTGGACAGTGTAGATGCCAATATCCTTGGATTTAGGTTATACTTACATTTATCTTTATCAAACCATATTAACACTTACATTTTATAGCTGGAATGAGACATTTTGAGTAAGAGATCCGGATTATGCAGGCAGGCAAGCATCAATCTACAATACTTTTATGTGCTACTGTGTATACCTCCCAGGTATATAACTGAATAATTCTTGACCAGAGTTATAGCATTAGGCTAAATGTGATATACTGACATTATTTTGAATTATAGAGAAGACTGCTTTTGATTTCAATATCAATTTGTTCTCCTGTGAAGATGAAGGTAAAAAGTAAAATTGGCAGCCCAGGTAGAGATTATTTCATGTCAAACTTCCTGCTTCAATTGATGTGATTTTGCATTAAATTCTATCTTGCAGTTTTCTTTACAACCAAAAATGTTTATATTTCTCGTTACTAGTTTTGATTAAACTTTTCATCCCTACTGCATCCTCCTGGGGATATTTGTTTGAGATAAATATTCTAGAAAATTTATTCCTTACTATTTTTATATTCATATTTCATAAAGCTTTCTTTGTAATTTTTAAGAGACATACTTAAAAATAATTGCTATAGAAGCTTGCACACTGGAACTTCCCATAGCTGCCCTAATATTTTTCAGAACTTTTCTGAGAATGCAGTTTGTCCCCAACAATGGCACTAAACTAATCTTTTTTTTTTTTTTTTTTTTTTTTGGTCTCTTCTCCAAAGAGAAGATCCATCAAAGGAGAAAAGGAAGACATCTTAGGTCCTCCAAAGTAAGACACCATTTTGAAAACCTTTAGGAATAAAAACAACAATAAATAAATACAAATGAAGTAGAAAATGTCATAACATTTCGGAAGATGAATTTGGAAGCACAATTAAAAGGGAGAGAAAGATGAGTCTTCCTAGACACATCAATTACTATTCCTTATTTTTAGATACCCCATGCATTTAACAATAAAGGTCTGATGGACTCCCACAAAAGTCAGGAATTATGATCTCTTCTCCTATGTTTATGTATCCCATGGTTATCTTGTTTACTCAGCATGGGCTACAAGGTCTCTATATCACTGGGGATCTGATTCTCTATCTCAAGAGCATCTTTGGGGTTCTACTGAGAATCAGAGACAGAGCAATTGTTCAGGCAGTTTCAGCATCTACACAAAATAGATTTTCTAGATACTGCCTAGTAAAGAGGCAGGTAGTGTTTCTAAAAGAGGCTTTCCATAGGGACTCCCAACCCATCTTTTAAAATAGTAAAAGTGCAAGTCCTAGTCAACCACTCGCACACGTTACTCACACGAGTTCATCTGGGATGCACATGTGGGTCACCTATTACTTAGGGTTAAGGGTGGCATCCTTGGAGCCAAACTATCTGGGTTCACCTCTAGGCTCACCAGTTTTCAGTTATGTAGTCTTAGACATATTAGATAAGTTCTTTGTTTCACAATTTTCTTATGTTTAATATGGTAATGAGGATGGTAATAACCTGCTTCATAAAGTTGTTGAGAGGATTAAATTAGGACTCTCAAATAAATATTCACAAATATCATTGGGATAAGTGGTTCAAATTTTAGCAATATACATTTTAAATAAAGGTTTAGGACCATTATCTCCTTCAAAATAAGAATGAGATATTGTGAGGGAATCAGTCTACTTTAACCTCAGAGTGCTGAAATATACTGTATTGAGAAATTTTACCAACTTTGAAAGAAAGTACATTGTGAGAAAAGACCCTGATGATCAGAAATAGATGCCTAGGAGTTTGATGGAGTGCTCACCCTGTTTTCACCTGAAAGAGAAAGTTCTGAAGCATACACTGAGAGCAAAATTCGTTTTGTAGAAGCTTATGTAACAATGATGTCTCTTGGTCATTTATTTAATTCTGAGTTTCACTGGTGCAATTCTCTCAGGACAAAAACGGAAAAAGCAGAGATTTTCTTGTTTCAATTCTTAGAGGATTTCACTACTGAAACTTGGAATCAGATAAAGCACATGACCAAAGGCTTGACATTTTTAATTGCTAGGAACAATAACAAAAGCAGATGATGGACTGGGTGCAATGGCTCATGCAGGTCTGTAATCCTAGCACTTTGGGAAATGGATGTGGGAGGATCATTAGAGCCCAGGAGTTCAAGACCAGCCTGTGCAAAAATGGTGAAACCCCATGTCTACAAAAAAAAAAAAAAAAAAAAAAGCCCAAAAATACAAAAATTAGCTAGGCATGGTGGCGTGTGCCTATAATGTCATCTATTTGGAAGGCTGAAGCAAGAGAATCACTTGAGCCGGGGAAGCAGAGGTTGCAGTGAGCCAAAATCATGCCATTGCACACTGCATACTCTAGCCTGAGCAAGAGAACAAGACACTGTCTCAAAAACAAAAAAAAAACAAACAAAAAAACCAGATGGTGTTGTGTCCTATTTATGCTGCAGTTGCTAATATGTACCCAAAACAGCCTTCAACAAACACTCAAGGTAACATTATATGACTGATTGTTCATAGCAATTAAAAACTCCAAGCCCTGGGCTGTATCCCCATGTTTCCTTACTCTGTTTCTAGTCTACGTTCACTTCAATGCCCAGGAAGTATGTGTTCAAGGAGAATATACTATAGTTCAGTCAGGTTCAATTAAATTCAAACGATTTTTAAGCACCCATTATGTGCAAAGGACAGTATCAGACGCCAAGGACTAAGATGAAAAAAATATCGAGGAACACAAATACAGAGGCAAATACAATCATTGCAGAAGTTCATCTCCTGATGGTTTCTAATTGCTTATTAAAATGAAAAGCAAGGCCATTACTGGAGAATGAAGAAAATTGAAGTGGTACTAGAAATGTGAGGAGAATGAAAGTATAATATAGTCATCTAGGACAGTAGGAAAGTGAATTAAGAACGGAAATAAGATTGGATTGCTAGAAAGTTCCAAGGACTCACTTGTTGTTAGCGGTCAAGGATTTAAAAAGAGACAAACATTATAGTTGTGTTTTTGTCCAGCCACACAAGATACAAGTCATGTCAGGAACTTAGAGATTTATCCATCGTTGGGGTTTTGTAAGGCATCTAAACAAAGGAAAGTGAGACAGAGAAGAGAGCTATGGTTTATACAGAAGTGATTATTGTCATGGGCCATGGTCTTCTGGGTGGAAATATCAGTGGGCAGTGAAGACAGGAGGAAGTTTTGGCTTAAAGGTGGTGGACAATGGAGTGTCAAAGTTGGCCCTAACAATTTTGGAAGAAAGTATAGTAGAGGAAGCACAGTGCTTGAAATTGACATTATGGAGGACTGAAGATAACGCTGAGCTCTATCGTATTAGGCTGGTGCAAAAGTAATTGTGGTCTTTTGATGGCAAAGACTGTAATCATTTTTGCACCAACCTAGCATAACCCCGGGAGTGGACAAATGAAGTAAGGTAGAGTATGCGATATCTAGAGCATGGAAGATGAGGAACAAGGATTCCAGTGTAGAGAGGATTATCTAGCTCGGCAATTCTCAATCCTACCTGCTTGTTAATATTACCTGGAAAGCTTTTCATAAAAAGATATCAGAATCTAGGCACCATCTCAGGCAAATTAAATCAGAATTTCTGAGAGTGGAATCTATAATCACTTTTTAAAAGCTCCTTATGAGATTCAATTTGCAGTCAAGGTTGAGAACCCCTGATAGATGTGGATAGAAAATCATGATGGGGAAAGAGATAAGTGAACCAGAAGTGAACCAGGAGCTATATAATCTTTAAAACATGGGATAGAGGAGGTGGTTACTAGGATGTCTGTAAAGGAGACCATTGCATATAATTGTAAAATAGTACGAAGACATAGATGTGAAGTGTCTTGATTTGGTATACGAGAATGCTTGAGGAGTGTTTCTATTCTCAGGCCCCTAGAAATACCTAGTTTTTGAAATGAAGAGTCTGCATCCTTGGTGTTGTCTTACATAATCTTTCTGGTACTTTGGTATTTCTTTTGCAAGTATAATCTATGAAAATTATGCATAAATAATTTTCAGAACAGTGTAAATTAAAATAAATATAGTCTCTTTCTGGTAGGCTTCAGATACCAATGTTTTTTATAAAACAGAAAAAAGAAAAGAACAGTGTAGATTTAAATAAATATATATTTCTAAGAGGATATACATGTTCAGGAAGGCCCTTGCTTCCAATAAAACCTAGATTCATTTACATTAAAAACAGATCCAGTAGTTAACACTCACCTTGAATACTCTGCTTTAATTATACAGAATGTTCATCTGGTGTTATGGCCTGCTGAGGCAGAGTGTCCCACAAGTTTTATGTTAAAAGACGTTAAATCAGCCTTTACTGGGTTGAAATTTACATTTCATTTTGCCCTTGAAATCTCTCTTGAATCAATTTTGCCATTCTCAGCAAAGGCTAGTGTTGCTGCCAGACTTTTAAAGACATTTTTATCATGGGTACTTTATCCAGGCCCTGGTCTTACATCATGTGTTGAAAAGGTAGAGGATAAACATATCCTCTACCTGTCTGTCTTCATGGTTGTGCATTGTTATTGTATACACATTTTTAAGGGTGTTGAACAAAATCATGCGTCTTTATAAAAGAGCATATAAGTAAACTTTTTGGTTAAAAAACGTATATATATATATATGTAAATGGTAGTGGACAGGGATTACTTCATTAGAGAGAGTTATGAAAACAATTGTCCTATTTTACTTTCACAGTCTAGGGAAATTGGATACTGGCCATGCAGTTGCATTCCACAATTCCTGCTAAGTACAATAGGAAGGGTCGGCTTCATGAGTAAGCGGGAAGGCAGAGCTCTGTACTGTATAAGAGCCTTGCAGTGTTTTTGTCACACTTCCTGGAGCTACATCTACAGGTCTGATAATTTTGGGTTTTGAATTTCTTTTAAGTGCTCCCAATTCAAATGCCAGTGACAGTAGGAATCCATATCACATGACTCTGGAGTGGGGAGTGCTGCACGTATAAAGACGCACAGAAAGAAGATATAGTCTCTTTCTGGTAGGAAGTTAGAGTCAATGGGGGATGCAGAGGGGAAAACGGAGAAAAATCAAGTAGGATCACAGAAGAGGAGTGACGCATGCCCTATAATTATTGTAGAGTTCTGCCTTTTGCCACACTTGCCCATACGCCCAGTGGCAGTATGGCGGAGAGTGAAGGACTCAGAAGACCATATTTATTTACTAAGTTTTTAGTTGTGATCAGGTGTGGGTGCTGCTGTGGGGCCATGAGTTCATATAATAACAAGTGTCTACAAAGAAATATTTGATATGAAGGACTTGGTGACTCATCAAGAAGCAGAATTAGTTTCTTTTTATAAAAATGTCAAATGCAGGTGAAATTACCAAAGATGGAATGTTATAAGAATCTAAAACCTTTTTCAAAATCAAACTTTAATAAAATAGAATCTCAATAATGAATAAGAACTTCACTTTAGAAGCTATTTAACAAAGCGACATCAGGAAAGGTTGATAATAAAGCTTTCCTGGCAGTCATACTCTTGGATTTCTACTTTATATAATTATATTGTATTGGAGAAAAATGAAGAAAGTAAGGAACTGTAATATGAGACCTGTTGACCTCTGTTCTAGTTTAATTGATTCTTACTGGCAGAAATGCATCCTAGTGTCTACATTATTGTAATGGAAGCACCACTTAATATTTTCATGTTTATTTGGAATTTTAGCATTAGTTTATTCATTTCTCCAAAGGAAAATTTTATTTATAAAATATGAATATGATATGTCAAAATAAAAAACAAGGATCTGATCTTACACATGCACACGTGTGGACATACATACTATATCTGTATTTATACACACATATACGTATATATCTACACACAAGCATGCACACACACACAATCGGGGAGCTTAAGCTTGAGGGGAGATTAGGCATGTGAGATCCTGTAAACACCTTACCCCCAAGATAATTCCCTGAGTGAGTTGAATGTATAGAGACTTTTGTTCATTTCACTGAAGGAGGAAGAAGGATTCTGATGCAAGGGCAATTGGGCCAGAGAAGAGAAACGGAGGAGAAAAGAATATTGGAGGAATAACATGGTGGCTTCATATTGAGTTAGCTAAGCGGGAACTATGTTTCCCAGAATTCCTTTCCTGTATGGTTCAGAGTTACAGTTGGACACAAGAGACATTTGAGAGAGATATGGAAGCTGGTGGTAAAGCAGTGGCCATTACATTCTAAAAGTTGGTGTAAGACCACAGGCGCTGTTGTTCATATATTTTGGGGGCCATCCACTGTCCACCTTGGAGCATCAGCAGAGCCTGTGATTCTTCTGGCTTTTCACAGGATGCTCCTTCAGCTTCTTCAACTCCTAGGTCAAGTGCCTGTGCATATCAGGGATGAAGGATGCCAACTTCTCCTGCAGACCACCAATGCCATCAAGGTTATGTAATATTGGTGTTCAGGGTGCCCTCAGCTCCTCTGAGAAGATGTTTCTCCAGGTTCTTGATCTCCTGCCCTCTCAAGAATGAGAGCAGGGACCACGGCACAGTGTGCAGTAAATGCCGGACTCAAAAGTATTTGTAGAAAGTGATTTATTTAAAGAGAGAGAGAAACAGGAGAAGGAGAGAGAAAGAAACAGCTAACTCTCACACCAAGTGAGAGAATCTAGAAAGATGGAATCCAGGAGAGGAAAGCAGCTTCCACACTGAGTGGAAGGGAATAGAGAGAGAGATGGAGTTTAGGAGGGGAAGACAGGCTTCCACGAGAGAGTGTGGAAGGGGACTCCAGAGGGAAAATCCAGGATAGAGAAAAACAGCTTCCGTGAAGGGAGTGTTTGTGGAAGGGGATCCAAACATGGAGTCCGAAGGGGTGTGGAAGCAGGGGACTTTTCACCTGGGAGGAACAGCCACCTTCTCTAAGACCCCTAGCCAATGAAAAGAGTTCCTTAGAAATTCCGCTGGAGTGACTGACTCTTAGTTACTTCCCACGCCAGCAAAATTTAAACATGATCCGTTAACTCTCCCGGATGGAGAAAGAGAGGAAGGGGGCACGGCGCTGGGAAATTATTGCCCTTAAAACTGCGTCCCTTTGCAGACCCGGAAAGAGAACACCTTCCCTCAGTTAGAGACAGTGGCAGACACAGAACTCAGTTTGTATTTGTGTATTCTTGTGGGTTCCAATTTGTCACAACTCTTCCACACTTAACGTTCACTTTTTCTTCCCAGCTGCCAGCCAGGCCCACCCATACAGCTTCAGGCCCAACACCAGATGTGGAATCAACTGTATTAATGTGCCTAAGAAGGCAACACTTTGGGTCAAGTAGCTGCCAGCATAGAACACTTAGCAAAAAAATAAGCAATGTGATGGAATTTCACTGGTTGCTTTTAAATGCACTGGAGAACTTATAGAAAGAAAATTTGTGAACTAAAGCTTTAAAATTCCCAGCTCAAAGTGGATAAAGGACCAGAACACTTCCATGACTTCCTTAAAAGAAACTTTTAGTGTGTACGGGAATGATGTATGTGTCTGTTGTGTGTATGTCTTGTACCTATGTTACTGAGTTTTCTAAAAATCAAATTCAAAGTCTAATTTAAAGGTTGTTCTATAATGCAAATTAAATTTCTAAACATGAAAGCTCCTATGTAAAAGTTAGAACATTGTTTGGGAAGAAATGGGATCCTGAAAACTGGGGTAAAGACATCCGTAGATTCCAAGGAAGCTGAAGACCTTGAACCCATGTATTCCACCAAGTCACTTTGTTAGTAGAAGCAGCCCTTCTTCCTTTGTCTGAAGAGATTAGTTTCCTCTTTTTTTTTGCTTTTTGTTTTTTTTTTTGAGATGGAGTCTCACTCTGTCACCCAGGCTGGAGTAGAGTGGCACAATCTTGGCTAACTGTAACCTCTTGGGTTTAAGCAATTCTTGTACCTCAGGCCCCTGAGTAGCTGGGATTACAGGTGCCAGCCACCATGCCCAGCTAATTTTTGTATTTTTTGTAGAGATAGGATTTCATCATGGGGTTTCACCATGTTGGCCAGGCTGGTCTCAAACTCCTGACTTCAAGTAATCCACTTGCCTCAGCCTCTCAAAGTGCTGGGATTATAGGCGTGAGCCACCATGCCAGTCCTCCTCTTTTGTTTTTTAAAAATTATTTTTATACCTTTAGTTGGTACAAGTGTCAGATTCTTACATGCATATATTGCATATTGGTGAGCCCTGGGCTTTTAGTGTACTAATCACCCGAATAGTGAACATTGTACCCAACAGATCGTTTTTCAGCCCTCACCCCCTCCAACCTTTTGTAGTTACCAGTGTCTATTATTCCACTCTCTATGTCCATGTGTACCTATTGTTTATCTTCCACTTGTGGTATTTGATTTTCTCTTTCTGAGTTATTTCACCAAGTCTCCTCTTTCTTGAAGTGCTTGTAACAGCCTTCCCTGGGGTAGTTGCCTTGTAGGAAATTGCTGATCCTCCTCAAGACCTCTCCTTGACATCTGTTATTGCTTCTAGAACTATACGCAGATTTAAGTTTCAAAAGACCCCAGGAGTGAGGCATGGCTTGTGAACCATGAGCAGTTAAACACACATCAAAAAAATTGCAGGCTGAGAGCAATAGCTCACTCCTGTAATGTCAGTGCTTTGGAAGGCCAAGGCAGGAGGATCACTTTAGATCAGGAGTTCAAGACCAGCCTGGCTAACATGGTGAAACCCTGTCTCTACTAAAAATATAAAAATTAGCCGAGCATGGTGGCAGGCACCTGTAATCCAAGCTACTCAGAAGGCTGAGGTTGGAGAATCACTTAAACCTAGGAGGCAGAAGTTGCAGTGAGCTGAGAACAGGCCACTGCACTCCAGCCTGGGCAATAGAGTAAGACTCTATCTAAAAAAAAAAATTGCAAAATGTTGCCAATTTGTAATGATGATAGAAATCTGGAGACTATATAACAAAATACATCCTCAGGAATTAGGTCAGACTGATTTCACTCATGTTAATGCACTGAGCAGAGATTTGGATTCAATGAGTTAATCTGAGCAGCTGAGAGTGACTCTACAGTTTTTTAAAAAAATTATAATTAGTTCACTGAAACCTGAACCCAAGATGCCCTACAATAAATGAAGTTAAAATATCAGAACTTTTGTGTAATACTGAAGAGAAAGGTATTCAAAGGCTTAGAAAAATTGAAATGCTAGAGTGAATTTATCATGTAAGACATACTTACCCGTCCCCTAATTATGTTCAGACAGTCTAGAGGACACTGACTTTACCAAGGTTGTGAGAAATTCTTTCACGAAGGACCCCTCAGCATCACTGTGGAAGAGCTCCGTGGTGTCTATCCTCTATAGGCCAAAAATGACATTGGTAACTGCTGCCATCAGAATGAGCTCCCTTGTTCAATGGGACAATGGGGTTCCAGGGTGGCAGGGACTAAGTGTGGCATTTACATCAGCAAAAGCAATCGAGATATTGTTACTATAAAGCACAAAGGAGCCAAAATAGTTACCAGAATAGTCTGATTTTCAGATACATTTGGACTTCACTAATTGATCATGGAATCCTTATAACTAAAATAAGTGGTATTCTTCCTCACTTCCCCACAAACTGCTATGGTCCTTTGACCTAAAATTGATCCTCGGAGGGCTTACTGCTGTTAACAGTTTCACTAGGTCTGGAAAATGGTGTGTGTGTGTCTGTTGTATATATATGTGTGCATATCTCTTGTGGCTGTGTTGAGTTTTTGAAAATGAAATTCAAAGTTTAATTATAGATTGTTTTATAATGCAAATTTAAATCCTAAGCTTGAAGGTTTTTCATGAACCTTCATGGAAACGACAGAACAGGGCTATTGCTCACCTAGGACACTATGATAGCAAGGAAAGGCCTAAGGGACCTCTTGGTGGGCAGGAGACCCTTGGAATCATGTCAAACTTTTATCATTATAGTGAATATAAAGGCCCTGACAGTAATGCTTTTTGTCTTTGATGTCGAGTGTGGTTCCTTTATTGAGTATATTTGCGCCCCACAAAAATTTCTTCCTCCTCCTGTTTTTAATAATAATCTGAAAGGCTCAAATGCATAGCCAGAAAGCACTTGGTAAAAGAGGAAAATAGATATAGAAGTGAATAAAAATTTACTTTCATGTAATTTATGTCAGTTGATTCTAATTTGGACTTTTGAAGAAATTGAGACTAGATTTGTGTCCTCTCTCACAAGTTTTCCCTGAGAAATAGCATTGCTGTTTCCTCAGCAGTTCCTCATATGGCCTGATAAACAGACCTTTCCCTCCTCTGGCTGGCTCAGTAGGAATTTCCCTTGCGAGTGTGTAATGGGTTTAATTGTGCCCCACCCCTCCTCAAAATCAGCTGTTGACATCCTAAGCCTCACTATTTCATAATGTGAACTTTTTTTTGAATTAAGGGTTTTTAAAGAGGTAATCAAGTTAAAGTGAGGTCATCAGGGTAGGCCCTAATCCAATAGGACTGGTGTCTTCATAAAAAGGGGAAATTTGGAGACAGAGACACATGCAGGGAAGACGATGTGAAGAGACGTGGGGAAAAGATGGCTGTCTACAAGCCAAGGAGGGAGGCCTGGAGCAGATTCTCCCTCACTGGCCTCAAAAAGGCTCAACTCTCAGAACACTTTGATTTTGGACTTCCAGCCTCTGGAAATGTGAGAGAAATTTCTGTTGAGCCTCTGGAAATGTGAGAGAAATTTTAAGCCACCCAGTCTATAGTACTTGGTTATTGTAGCCCCAGCAAACTAATACAGAGGTTGGCCTCTGTATTGGACCTGACATTACATGCAGTGGTGTATGGAAAGAAAACTAAAATTAGGTTTAAAAGCCTTGGTTATTTAGGTGTTTGGTTTTCCACTTTGCAATGACATGACTTTTGCCAAGTCCTCTACCCTTGCAGATGAAGTGTTTCCTCATTTTTGCAATCCTTTGTTCTCAGGAACTGGTGACTAGTGTTCTAGTTAGCTCTAATGAAAATGCTCATGGGTGACACTATTGGCCTTCTGCCAATAGGATCACCATATGTCCCAAAGTGAGTAGGACAGTACCTGTTCATGTCTATTATATTGTAGAATTCTTAATAGTGCACCCTTAAAATTTTTTTTTTAATTTTTATTTCCATAGGATTTTGGAAAACAGGTGATATTTGGTTACATGAGTAAGTTCTTTAGTGGTGATTTGTGAGATTTTGGTGCATTTATCTCCCAAGCAGTATACACTGATCCCAATTTGTAGTCTTTTATCCTCACCCTTTTCCCACCCTTTACCCCTGATTTTCCAAAGTCCATTGTGTCATTCTTATGCCTTTGCATCCTCATATTTTAGCTTCCACTTATGAGTGAGAACATATGATGTTTGGTTTTCCATTCCTAACTTATTTACATTAGACTAATAGTCTCCAATCCCATCTAGGTTGCTGCAAATGCTGTTAATTCATTTGTTTTTAGGATTGAGTAGTATTCCATTGTATGTTTTGATACCACAGTTTCTTTATCCACTGGTTGATTGATGGGCATTTGAGTTGGTTCTATATTTTTGCAACTATGAATTGTGCTGCTATAAACATGGGTGAGCAAGTATCTTTTTCATGTAATGACTTCTTTCACTCTTGGTTGTGTCCCAGTTGGATGATAAATTAGATATATGGTCTCCTTATCCTTTGCCATCTCCCTCATGCCAATTTTGCCCAGGTATTCCTCAGCTTTAGGAGTGGGTCCTGGTTAGTCAGAGGCAATTATGCTAATTTCACTCCTTGTTTGAAATTGGTTCGGTAACACTTGCTCAAGTCAATTAGAGTATAGGATTCCTGGATTGTTATTGGTCCAGGAGTAAGTAAATGTCCTAAGCTGGACAAATGAGGTTAAAAAGCAGGATTTATAGACCATGACTAAACAGATAGTTTTTTTTTTCAATGAATGACATAATATATTGTCCCACTGTTGCTGGTAGTCATCTTATGAGCTTTACACAAGCACGTTCAGGAATAAAATTGCACACAATGGGCATAGCACAGAGAATTGGAAAGAAACTAGAATCTTCATTGTACTACACCTAAACCAGCCTCAATTCCACGTTTCTTGATATGTGAAAAGAGACATTTTCTTATTGCTTCAGTTGATTTGGGTCCAAGATTTTTACTACTTTCAGCTAAACGCATCCTAAATGAGACGATGTTTATTCATTTTCTGTGGTTGCTGGAACAGCTTATCACAACTTGGTGGATTAAAAGAACAAAAACTTATTCTTTAATTGTTCTGGAGTCCAGAAGTCTGAAATCAGTGTCACTGGGCCAAGGTCAAGATGTTACCAGGAATAGCTCCTTCTGGAGGCTCTAGGGGAGATGCGTTTTCTTGCATTTTGTAGATTCTGGAGGGCTCTTGTATTTCTTGGCTCAGGACCCCTTCCTTGAATTCCTCTAATCCCTTGCTTCTGTCCTCACATCTCAGACTTCTAAAATCTAATATCCACCTCTGCCTCTCTCTTGTAATGACATTTGTGATTACATTTAAGACTTACTAGACAATGCAGGATAATCTTTCTACTTCAGGGTCCTCAATTCAATCATGTTTGCAAATCCCTTTTGTCATTTAAAGTAACATATTTATGGTTTCTGAAGATTAGGTTATGGATATCTTTGGTGATCATTTTTCAGTCTACTACACAATGCTTTTGACTTTAATGCAGAATGACAAAAATTCTGCAATCGTAAGATAGCTGCCATATGATGTAGACTGGAACTTTTTTCTAATGTCTTAGAATGTGAACTGAGTCTTAAACCTGAGAATGGTAGATAGTAAGTACACATATATTATAAAGAAAGATGGTAAACATATTCGTGACCAAATTATTGAGAGACAGCAGAATCTCTCTAGGGACTATTAATCCAATTACCAATTTCTATTTTCTATAAGAACAGGCACTTTAAAGTGTAGTTGGAGAGAGAGTAGTTATAATAGGTGTGTATCTGATACAATTAGGAGTACCAGGGAAACTCTCCCTAATCAAGGAAGTAGAGATTGGGGCGCCAGCATTCACCTCAAGCCATTTGATGGGTCTCCAAGAATATAAGGTTTAGAGAATAGAGATTCCAGGAAAGTAGAAGAGTCTGGAATCTTATTTTCTGACTGGATGATTATGTAGCTACAGAAATGTTTAAGCTTGCCTAATCTTCTCACCAGATGAGAGTCTGGTAGGAAAATTTTTAGAGGCCTTGATAAATCCGGTAGATCAGAGACATACATAAACAAACTGATGCCTGCTTCCTGCCTGTTTTTAGTATGGAGAATTTAATTATTTATTTTAGATAGAATCTTGCTCTGCCACCCAGGCTGGAGTGCAGTGGTGCAGTCTTGGCTCATTGCAACCTCTGCTTCCTGGGTTCAAGTGATTCTTGTGCCTCAGCCACTCAAGTAGCTGGGATGAAAGGTGCCTGCCATCACGCTTGGCTAACATCTGTATTTTCAGTAGAGATGTGTTTCACCATGTTGGCTTGGCTGGTCTCTAACTCCCATACTCAAGTGATCCATCCACCTCTGCCTCTGAAAGTGCCGGTATGAGCCACAGGTGTGAGCCACCATGCTTGGCTCCTAGTATGGAGAAGCCTCACACCATGCACTGGCTGGAACAACCTGTAATGGCGGGACAAGGAGAGGGCAAAGGGGAACCACCAAAGAGTACACAGTGTGCCCCACGAGAGAACTAGTATTTAGGCATCTGCTATGGCAAATCATAATATATCTGTCATATAAGACATCCTCATTTTCCTAATCTGCTCTGTCTGCTATCTTGACCCTGGGAAAACTTGCAGCAAAGGCAATGTAGATGGAGAAAGGAAGGTGAGAAACAAACTAACACCACTTCATTATTGCAGCTATCACATACAAACATCGAGTTTCAGTCCTGGGGAGGCTCGGTGAAGATTAGGAATGAAAGTTAGATTGAAGTTCTATTTTAGTCTGGATTTTTTTTTTTTTTTAGCATCTGAGAGTGAATTACAGTTATTTAAATGAAATTATTATTGTCACTGAAAGAGACCAAAAAGGCATGGGATATGCCTGGAATATTAACCTAGAATAGCAAAGGAAGTTTGCAGCAGAGAGTATGAGTCAGAAAGCTGGAGAAAAAAGTGAAGAAGTTCACTTCTTTTGGTAAACTCCTATATAGGTAAGAATGTGTTAAAAAATAGAGAAGAAAAGAAGTGTGAATGTGGCAGCCATGTAAAGTAGTAAATCCACTACTGAGTATTAATAGATTTTGAAGCTAAGAAAATACCCAGTATTAGAACAAAACTTTAGGCCTCTTAAAAAACAAAGCATAACAACAACAAAATAAACCAAACTACGAGCTATATGACCAAACGCTATTTTTCATTGAAAATAGAAATATCTTAGTTATTTACTGACAATTTATGGCTTCAACTTTTACAAAATTGCATTACCTTTTTCATTTTGGTTATTTTGCAATTAGTCTTCGAATATAGGATGTCATTTCTGATAAGTAAAATACCCTATTCTACGCTTTTGTCTTTACCTCAATACATGACTCACATGAAGAGGAGGCACTCATGGAAACAAGAGCAGGAATACTGAAATCATACTGTATATGGTACTTTTCTGTTCATTTTATCTAATAGAAATTTTAAAATAAATCTCTCATGTGACAGATTAGGTAACAGTAAGTGTGAAGATCTTTCTTCACAGCTTGCTTTGACTGTGCCGTTTCCTTTCATTTCCTATAAATGTGTTTGGCCCACAGACCTCCCATTAGTTTTGCAAGGATTCAATGTCTAAATATACTCTAGGACATGAAAATCTGTCCCAGTAAGGAAAAACCTCTATTGCCTAATGCAATAGTGCTTCAGGGGAATCCTCCTGAAAGATTAGCCATTAATTCCACTTTCTGCCACCGCCAATTATTAGAGGAGGAAATGATGTGGCCTTAAAATGAACCAGCTGCACAGAGGACATTCATTAAACCACCAACTGTAGAAAATAATATAAAAATGTTTTCTTTTTAAATCTAAGTGCGAGGGATCAAAGTGTAGGAGGAGGCTTTGTTGAAATGTCGACATAAAGCAGAGTCAGTCTTTAAATGCTAAAGACTTTACATCTGTTAAAAATATGAATGTGTATGTTAACTCATTCAACTAATAATTTTTGAGCCCCAGCTATTTGCCAGCCGTAGTTTTAGATGCTGGGAATACAATAATGAACAAAATATACAAAACATCATGTATCTATGTAGTTTACATTCTAGAGTGCAAAAATAGATAATAAATATAATAAAATTTATGTATATGTATTGAGGTAGGCACTGTACATATATATGTACATCTATATATGTATAAATAGATATATCCGTCTCTGTATCTTTATCTATATTCATAATCATATAGAGATAAGTTCTATAAAGCTCTTATCTCCAAGGAAGTGTAAGAAAGGAAGAGGAAGTCATTTTAAATAGAGTGGTCTTGGAATTCTTCACTAATTAAGCAACTGAGTAAATATCTGAAGGAAGTGAGAGAGTTACAGACATGGTGATTTCTGGTGGAAGAGGTTTCCTGGTAGAGAAAGAAGCAAGTGCATATTGTGTTTGGTTGACAGAAAAGAAGTCAGAGCTGGGCGGGATGTTGTGTGCTTGTAGTCCCAGCTACTCAGGAGGCTGAGGCAGGAGGATTGCTTGAGTTCAGAAGTTGGAGGCTAGCCTGGGCAACATAGTGAGACTCCATTTCTAAAAAAAATCAATAAAATAAAAAAGAAAAAAAGCAAGAAAGAAAAGAAAAAGAAAAGAGGGAAGTATGATATGGCTGAGAGAGAGAGAGAGGACAGTGGTGATAGATGAGGATGGAAAGGTCACAGTGGTGAAGATGACATAGACTCTCATAGGCCATCATAAGGCATGAGACTTTTTCTCTGAGAGGGACGAAGCCATTGAGGGGTTTACATAGAGAGTGATAAGAGCTTGATTATAGTTTTGGAAGGGTCACTCTGGTTTCTGAGTTGAGAATAAATTGCCTAAAGGACAGAAAACTGGCTAGGAGTCCATGGCTTTATAATAATCTGGAGAAAAGATGCTGATGACTCTGAGCAGGGTGGGAGTGGCTGGGGTAGTGAGAAATGGATATATTTTGAAGAAAGATCCAGTAAGATTTGCTATTGCATTGAACATGGAATATGAGAAAAAGAGGAGATTCAAAAATGGCTCCAAAGATTTTGATTTGAGGAATTGGCAGGATGGAAGAAGTGTTCTTTACTGAAATGGGGCAGGAAGTGGGAGGGGCAGGTTAAAAGGAAGTTCTGCCTTGAATGTGTTAAGTTCAAGTAGTCTTCTGGACAATCATGTGGTAAATCTAAGTAAAATCTAGGAAGTCAGCATGATTAAAGATTGAATCCTAAGAGACCAGTCAGCCATGCTCCCTTGGAAAACTTCCCTCACGGTGTTGACCAGTGATTTTCAAAGAGGCATTCATTGGTGTCCTTGATGAGAGGAGTTTTAAGTGAAATGATGATGGAGAGTGAAAGCCTTATATTACAGAAGGCTTAAGAAAAAATAAGGATAGGTTGGAGGTAGTAAGTATAGGAATTTTTTATTTTTTATTTTTTGAGATGGAATCTTGCTCTGTCACCAGGCTGGGGTGCAATGGGGCAATCTTGGCTCACTGCAACCTCTGCCTCCCGGGTTCAAGCAACTCTCCTGCGTCAGCCTCCCAAATAGCTGGGATTACAGGTGCATGCCACCACCGCACAGCTAATTTTTCTGTGTATTTTTAATAGAGACAACATAGTTTCACTATGTTGGCCAGGATGGTCTCGATCTTCTGGCCTTGCGATCCACCTGCCTTGGCCTCCCAAAGTGCTGGGATTACAGGTGTGAGCCACTGTGTCTGGCCAGGAAAATTTTAAAGGAGCTTTGCAACAAAAAGGAGCAGATTCTTGGGGGATAACTGGAAGGAGATATGAAGTCAAGGAGAGGTTTTTATGTATTGTAGATGGTAGAAATTATAGCAGTTTTTGTTTGTACACTGATGGGAAAGTCACACTGCAAAGCGGAAAATTAATAATGGAAGACA
Source organism: Sapajus apella (assembly GCF_009761245.1). Classification (NCBI taxonomy): domain Eukaryota; kingdom Metazoa; phylum Chordata; class Mammalia; order Primates; family Cebidae; genus Sapajus; species Sapajus apella. The sequence continues at coordinate 1,000,860 of NW_022437064.1, forward strand.
GATGGGAGAATAACTTAACCGATGTGTTTGTGTAGGCGAGAGACAATGGGATTTAGTACACAAGAGGGACTGCCTTTAGACAGGAGCAGGTACAATCTATCTGAAGTAATTGATGGGAAGGCAGACTATGTGGGTGCAGGTGCTGGTTTGGGAATAAATGCAGTGTGGGTACCACTGGAAATTCTTTTGTTATTTTCTCAGTTAAATGGAGATACCTTCTTCAGCTGAGAGTGAGGATGGGGGAAAAGATATTGGAGATTAGAGGAGGGAGGAGAATGTGGGAGATAGTTTTTCAAGAGGCTTTAAAAGTTAGTGAACTAGTGAGACATGGGAGGATAACTGGTCTGCATTAAGGGCAAATTACTTGCTTACTGTTTCCTAACCTGTCATCGGCAAGTCCTGTTTGTGCCATTTCTATTAGATAACTTACAGTGAAGAAAGTCAGCATCGTTTTCTGTTTCTCTAGCTTACATTAAGCACCTGGGAACAGGCATGACATAGGCAAAAATATGGCTACTATCAGTTTTTCTGAAGTTTAAGGTCTTGACAAGTAAGTGTGATGAAATGAGAAAGGAATAGTACAGAAGTATAAGAGAGAGGGTATAAGCGAATGAGGGCTAAAATAATGGGCTACTGAATTTCAGAAGGGCAAGTAAGGAAGTGAGGACAGGAAGGTGAGGGGCAGTACAAGATGTATTTGATTCATGAATTTTAGATCCTGGTGAAATCAGGAATTGTTGGAGTGAGAGCACTAGAGGAAATATAGGCATGATGGTCCAAGCGTGTGATGCTTAGTACTATCTGTGACAAGGTATGTATACTGTAAGTGGAACGGTGGGAGAGAATGGCTGAGCAAAGAAGACACGGTGATTGCAGGAGAGGAGGATGGAGGACTGAGGGGCAGCTATATCATTTTCAGCTTTTTTTCCTTTTCTTATGCCAGTATCTATTGTCTTAATAACTGTACCTTTATAATAAAACCTGATATTCAGAGGGGGAAATTCTTTCACTCATTTTTCTCTAAGAATGTCTCGGCTAGGCATAGCCTTTACATTTCTATATTTCCATAGATAGTTTTTAGTATTGGTTTGTCAAGTTCCACACACAGACATACTTAACATTGGAATTTTTATTAGGATTGCATGAAATCTATTAGTAAGGTTTGGCAACTTTATAATATTGAGCCTTTAGTTCATGTTCAGGGTATAGTTCCTCATTTATCGAGGTATTTTTAAATTTCTTTCAATTACATTTTATAGTTTTCTGCATTGAGATCTTCCACACTTTTGCTAGATTTGTGATGCTTATGTGTGTGTCATCTGTAGTGGATATCATGGTGGGACACCTAAACCCTCCCCTTGCAGCTGCTATGAGTGTTAGGGGTTGACAGCACTCAGCTTAGTCTCCCTGGAACTTGCCGACAGCCGAAGAGAATCACCTGGCCTAAATCCCATCATCACCCACAACCACCCCCACCTTCCACGGGATTCAATGTAAGAATATAAAAGCCTGAGAGGTCCCCTTGTCCCAATTTGAGGCCCTTTGAAGGACTATTCCAACTTCTGAGGCTTCTGTAGGATTGATTGGCTGAGTCCTTCTCATTGCATTGAAATTTAATTTTCCCTTTGCTCAATCCTGCTTTCTTCACTCCTCACATGTTGGTTTTGATAATACTTCTTAGTAAGTTGTGGAAATATCTTCCTCAGAATCTGATTCCTAGAGAATTCAGATAGTTGTGTTATTTTTATAAAATTTAAATTAAAAAAATTTTTTTTTCCTAATTTATGGAAATGCAATTGGGTTTTGTACAATGAGCTTGCATTTATCATAGTTGCTAACTTAATACATTTTCAAGTTTTATCCATATGGTTTTGGTTTTCTACATAGGCAAACATGTTTTCTGTGAGTGATCTTTCTTTTCCCTTCCTTTCCAGACATTATATAGTCATCCCTCAGTATATGCTGGGGATTGGTCCCAGGACCAAAACTCTCATATACTGAAAGTTCTGCAGTGTCCGTCCTTAACATGTGCGAGTTTTGCATGCTGCAAGTACTGTATTTTCCCCTCTGTGTGTTTGCTGGAAAACATCCACCTAGAAGGGAATCCATGCAGTTCAAACCCATGTTGTTCAAGGGTAAACTGTATGTTTTATTTATGTGGATAGACCTGGTATTAGTTGGATTCTTTGTCTCATTTTGAACAACATCTCACTATTAATTAAGGTTTGATGTAGGTTTTGTTTTTAATAATCTATTAGATTAAGGATTCTCAAGGAAGGATTACTTCCTTTCGTACCTAGTTTATAGGATATATTTTTAAGAATGGGTATTAAATATTATGAAACATTTTTCTGGTATTTGTCAAAATCATCATAATATAGTCTTCCTTTATTCTCTTAATGTAATGAAATATGTCATTAATTTTCAAATATTAACACAAGCTTGTATTCCTGAGGAATAATCTAAATTAGTGATTTTGCATAATCTTTTTTTGTATAAAAATGGATTTGTGGCTAATTTTTTGCTTAGCATTTTTTCGTCTGTACCCATGAGTGAGATTGGTTTATAATTTTCTTTATCATCACATCACTTTCAGTAACAACATTATGTTGGCTCCCAAAATAAAACTGCAGGCATTCCTCTTTGTGTTAGTCATCTATTGCTGTGCAACAACAAAACTTAGTGTTTTAAAACAATGTTTATCATCTCATGATTTCTATGGGTCAGGAAGGGCTTAGTTGGCTTCTTTGGCTCTCACAAGCCTGTAGTCATCTCAAGGCTCCACTGAGAAAGACCCACCTCAGGCTCACTCACTAGGTGGTTGGTGATGCACAGTTTTGTCAGTGGCTTTTAGATTAAGACCTCAGTGTCTCATGAGCCGTTGGCACAAAATCACCCTCAGTTCCTGGCCCTGTAAGCCTCGCCACAAGGCAGCTCACAGCAAGAGAGCTTGCTCTATCTAAGCGAATAAGGAGAGAAAGCCTGATCTCACAACAAAGTCGTGGTCTTCTGCAACCTAATCTTGGAAGTGGCATCACTTCATTTTGCTGTCTTTTGTTCATTAGAAGCAAGTCACCAGGTCCAGTCCACACTCAGTAAGAGGGGATTACACAAAAGCATGAATACCAGGAGGTGGGGATCATTGAGAGTCATTTAGGAAGCTTCCACACACACCTCTTTTTCATTCTCTGGAACATTTTGTGCAATATTGGTGTTATTCCTTTCTATATATTTCAAGTTATCTGGTACAAGAGAATTTAATTAAAATTTTTTAAACCATAGGAAGATTTTTAGACTCCATTTCTTAATAGTGAAAGAAATATTACAGCTGGGCGCAGTGGCTCACGCCTATAATCCCAGCACTTTGGGAGGCCAAGGTGGGTGGATCACTTGTCAGGAGTTCAAGACCAACCTGACCAATATGGTGAAACCCCGTCTCTACTAAAAATACAAAAATTAACTGGGCATGGTGGTGTATACCTGTAATCCTAGCTACTCGAAAGGCTGAGGCAGGAGAATCACTTGAAACTGGGAGGTGGAAGTTGCACAGCAAGCCAAGATTGCACCATTGCACTTCAGCCTGTGCTACAAGAGTGAGATTCCATCTCAAAAAAAAAAAAGAAAATATTCTTTTGCCAGTGTTGTTAAATGCTGCTTTTCAAATATCTTGACATTTCCATCTACAGGTTTGAATCTATTAGCCTACAGCTTTTTATAATATCCTCTTTTGATACTGATTGCAGAATATGTGGTGATGTCCACATTTTTATTCTGACATTAATTATTTGTGACTTCTCTCACTTTTCCTTCATCAATCCTGCCAAACGCTTATGAATTTTATTATTCTTTTCTAAGAATCAGTTATTGGCTACATTGGTCTTTATTTTTATTTTTAAATTTTTGCCTTTTTTGTGTTTGTATAAATATCTTTTTTAAATCAGATCCTTTTATGTTTCAAGCTCCTATGTGATTGTTTTATACATGTCTTTTATAAAGTTTAGATTTATTTTATTTCATTTTATTTTTTGAGACAAAGTCTCACTTTGGTTGTCCAGGCTGGAGTGCAGTGGTGCAGCTATGGCTCATTGCAGCTTCAACCTCCCAAATGCAAGTGATTCTCCCACATCAGCCTCCCAGGTAGCTGGGACTACAGGTGCTCTGCCACCATCCCCAGCAAACATTTTAGTGTATATATATATATATATATATTTTTTTTTTTTTTTTTACTAGAAACAGAGTTCTGCCATGTTGCCCAGGCTGTTAAAACTTTAGGTTTAAATATACAATTTATTAATTTCTGTCTCATGTTTTTTTAACTTGCCTTTGTTTGGTATGAAATATTTTTAAAGTCGGGCTTATAGACACCCACGCTATACATGGCAAAGTTAAACAACTTCAAATGTATATTTTGGTGCATTTTGAGAAATAAGTACATTCATATATCACCACAACTACCACAACTATGATATGGAACATTTCCATTGCCTCTAAAATATTCCTTGTTCCCCAATGGAGTCAATCTCTTTTCAGACCACAGACTGCAGCAATGTTTGCCCGATTTCTGTCCCTATGACTTTGTATTTTTCTAAATTCCATACAAACGGAACCTGTAGTATGTAGCATTTTCATTCTGGCTTCCTTCATTTACCACAATGCTTTCAAACATATTATTTTTTAACAAGAGCTAGTTTCTTTTTGTTGTTGGGTAATATTAGATGATATAAACACACCAATACTTTTTTTTTTTTATCATTTATCCAATTGAAGGACATTTGGCTACTTTTCAGTTTGGGCTATTATTAGTATAGCTGCTGTAACTTTGGCATACAACTCTTTTGTTGGCATATATTTTAGTTAATCTTAGGCAAATATCCACGAGCAGAGCTTGTGCATCATTTATTAAAGGTAGGTTTAATTCCAAAAGAACCTATCAAACTGTTTTCCAAAAGCAACAGCATTCTGTTCTACCAGCAGTGTGTGAGAATTCTAGTTGCTTTGCATTCTTGGTATCATTTGGTATTGTTGAGACTTTTTAAATTGTTTACATTTTCACAAATCTGGTAGGGTAGTTAGAATGGGTATATCATCGTGATTTAAATTTGCATTTCCCTAGGAAGAGCCCTTCACAGCTAACTCCCTTGAAAAGAACACAGTACCTGGTGAGTGTGACTAGTCTTCATTGTTTACCACTTAAGTTGTGCTATGCAGCTAATCACCACAGATCCCCAGGATGATAAGATAGGCCCTCAGACACGTAGGAGGATGCTGAGAGGAGCTCCCGGAGCTGGAATAATGGGGCACATCCATTATTCTATATTATTTCATGTAATTCTATATTATTTGAAATGTCTATATTATTTCATATAATTCTTCAGTGAGATAGGTACTTCCACATTACAGTTGAGGAAATCGAGGCTTAGCATGTTTATGTAATTTTCCCCAACCCATAGAGCTCGCAAGGAGAGGTGCCAGAATTTAAGTTCAAGTTTTGTGGTTCCAAAGGAGTTTACTCTGAAATTTACAACCTATAAAAATGCCCTCGGAATCCTTTTCTACAGACTGAATGGCATTTCTTTTAAAATCCTTATTTTCCAAGGCTTTGATGAATTTATGGGTTTCCTGAATCTTCCCCACCCTATCTCCCACCTTCTGCGCTCCTTGTTGCTATATATAGTATTGAATAAAGAAATCCAAATTTGTTCCATAGTGACAATTACTGTCACCATTATGTCAAGCTATTCTGATTGGGCCTATTGACTGAGTAAATGGAACATGAGACTGTTGGTTGTATCAGCACAGACTGTTATGATGTAGCTTAATGCACCCTGAGGATTCTTGGATGGGTAAACTGCCCTGAAGTAGGCCAACTACATTTTATGGCCAGTCTTTTCCAAAGGATATGAGGAAAGTGCTTTACTTCAATAATGCACATTCTGTAATAATTTAACATTTGGCACTCACACATTGCCATTCAACCTTCAGCATTCTAAACAAACATGACTCTGGTTTGATGGTTGTTATTATATAATAGATGTAGCTAATCAAGGCTACTGTAAATTAATAGTGGTGGTCAATATATGGTGATGTTTCACTGTTCGTTACAATTTACTCTTGCGTTTTAGCTTACATGACAGATTTGGGGATTTTGTACTGTTTCTCTTCGAGTTAATATTGTAAGCAATTAGACTTACTTCTTTTAGCAAAAGTTAAATCATCATCTTTTGAGATACTTTGCTATTCTTTAATAATTTATTTTGAATAGGTCACTTTAACAAAACATTTAATTATACTGAGACAATATCTTGGGGGAAAAAGCAAGAGGTAATTTCGAATATATGCATAGGTGAAGTTGCAGTTTTCTAAATTTTAAACTGGAGGGCACTTATGCAAATGTTAAACTGGGTAGGGCAGAAAAATTTGGACACAATGTTGATTATTTATCAGCTCAATATATGGAGAAAAAACTGGAAATATAAATGAAAGAAAGGAATTTTCAAAATTTCTAATGTGTTATCCGCTTTTACCTTCCCATGATCTCTGACCCAATTTACCTAGGAATCTAAGTACCTGGAGGACTGGGGTGGGTACGTGGGCAAAGATTATAATATGCTCAAGAAGGAATACCAAGAATACACCAAGAAAATGTTTAGCCTCCATTATTCTATCATCAGATCATGTATTGGGATCACAGTGCTAGGATTCTGTCTGGCGAAAGACTTTTCCGGTTTACTTGACCTCCTCCTTCAGCATACCCACAACCGAGTGCAGAAGGTGCAGTTTGTTAAGCTCTCCTGTGGCATAGAGGAGACTTAGCAGTCCGCCACTAAGGATTGGCTGGAGTTCAGGAGAGGTTATCTATAAGAAGGAAATAAAAACGTTTCTCTTTTCTATCTCAAGACATTTGTGAGCAGGAAAAGAAAAAGGTAACATATTGAGGAACTTCTCCATGTTATGACTTACATGTACACAAGTACATGTAAGTATTTGTATGTATCAGTTCATTCAAACCTCACAGACACTTTATTTTATTCTTATTTTACAGTTGAGGAAACTGGGACATAGAGCCCCTAAATAACTCATTTGAGATTATGCATCTATTGAACAGCAGAGCTGAATTAGGCTGTTTAGCTTGACCAGCTCCAAAAAAGATGAATTAATGAGGATAATGTGGGTGGCAAAGAGGGCAGGCAGCTTTTCTCCCTGCTACCTATTCAGGATAAAGAAATCACCTCTGAGCCTGATCTGGCATGAGCCTCAGGCATGGCCATAGCAATGTAGCTGTACAGTGTGGTCAGAAGAGGGAGATCTTACACGATGGCTTTCCTGAGCTGCTTGCAGGGGCCTCCAGTGAGAAGCTAGATCGGAAAGAGTGGGCCCACCTGGTGATGATCCTGGCTCTGGAGTGAGGGTTGGTGGACCCCCAGGCCCACTGACTGAAAGGCTGTAGTTGTTATTCAGAGATCTGTGGCCAGTAATAGCATGGATGAGCCAGGGGTAACCAGAATATCCTATCAATGACTGACAAAGCCAAAAGATACCAAAACATGAGTGCCACTGACATAGAGTGAAGCTATGCAGCCTAGCAGCAGGGAAAACAGCTCCCAGGAGCCATGGGCGTTGTCATGGACACCTGGGGAAGCAGAGTACATTGCACTGAAAGCTGGCTCTTTCCTTTTCCCAGGGGACTCCAAAGCCTCATTTCCCACCCCTTACCACAAGGCACCATATGCCACCTTAGGGAGAAGTGCAGGGGCACGGGGAAGCTTTGGAACTAAATAATTTTTTTTTTTTGAGGGATGAAGTCAGCACTATTGGATGAGATTAAGTTTTAACTTAATATATTTATTTTTCTGTTAATTAATGGGGATGAGACTAAGACAGAGGTTCAGATTAAGTATGCAACTATAAAGAACTTTCATTTTCTCTTCATATCTGAGTTATAATGGGAGTTAAATTTTATAAACCTGCTACAAAATATGGCTAACCAGAAAAAAAAATAATAATAAAGCACAAGCAAAAAGAAAAAAAAAAGAAAAAAAAGTTGCCAACTGTATAGGCAATGAAAAAAAGGCACACATATAATAACCAGAACAGTTAAAGGGAGGAGATAGAATTACTTAAAGAGGACAGCAGGATAATAATAACCTTGTTGATGGTAGCCAGTTACATTAGAATCAAATTTAGCAAAGAAGAATTTGCAAGGTATTTACTGTCAATGTTCCCTAGCTGTTACAGAAATGTATCTGGTAGTAAAAAACAAAACAAATACGTAACTACTGTGACTAGGATAGAAATAATGAAAATTACAGGGAAAAAAGAACAATTTCAGTATCTCAGTAGGTTATTCCAGGACCACCCACACCTTTATTTGTTAGACTGTTGTGTTTTTCCTACTCATTGCACTTCTGGGTCTGGGCCAGAGAGTGATGGGTGGAGGGAGAATGGTCTCAGGTTGCATTCTCCTCCTCAGCTTTTAACTAGCTGATCGCATTTCACCCTTGCCTCTCTGTGCCCACTGCCTGACTTTGTTCAGGCCTTCGTTTGCTCTTACTTGGGCCATTGTGAAGCCTTCCTAATTGATCTTGCCTCCCACAATCTCTCCCTCCTCTAGTCTATTCTATACAGCTTTTCCACATTCATTTTACTGAAGCCTGGTTTTCATTGCATCAGTCTCCTGTGCAAAAATCTACAGAAATTCCTTCAAATAGCTACTGAATTGGGTAAAAATCTTCTCTCTGATCTGCGGCATGCTTCACAATGAAGCAGTAGCAACTCTGCTACTGAAGGTCACAGTATTTCATTTTTGGAAGCCTTGCAGTTACTATAGGGCTTGTTTCTTTTCTCACAGAGCATCTGTAGTTTTGATCATTCAATAATTATAAACATATCGATAATTAAATAAATAGAAGAAACTAAATTGAAGAAAGTAACCACGTGAAAAGGTGATGTGGAAGCAAGTGGACCTCAGAAGAAGAATTATCTTATTAGAGATGCTGTCTCTTGGGGTTTCTTGAAGAGGCCCAATACAAAACTCCAGCTCATATAAGCGTCACAGAAACACAGGAGGAGCTAAGTGAAATGGAGGATATCCTTTTGAGTCTCTGCTTCTGGTGATACAAATGAGAATACTGGGTTATAAAAGCTGCAAACTCACACCTCCCATACCTGTGATATACTTGAGCACCATTTTTTTGGCCATACCAGAGAATAATTGATCTCAATATGTTTTCTCTCTCTCCCTCTTAATATGAGAGGAACAGTAGAATGAGTTTAACAAATGAACTCAACCATGTACTCACCAGCACAATCATGACAGAATATTTAAATCAACCCCCAAATAGCTGTCCTGTGCCTTTGTAGCTAATCTCAACTCTGATCCCATTCCTGTAAGGACTAATTTGCCTTCTATCATTCTAGTTTTGCCTTTCTAAAGTGATATGTGTAGAATCATACTGTATACATTTATTTATGTTTGGCTTCTTTAACTTAGCATAATGCATTTGAGATAATGGAACGTGTTTTTCACATAGGTTAATAGCAAGTGGAACTAGGGCTGTTAAAGAACAGGGGAACTAGACATAAAAAGCAATGAATTTGATTTCCAGATTTGACACTATCTGTGTAGCTATGGGCAACTTAACTTTGAGCATTGATCTCTTAGCCATTAAAATGGGGACAAAAATATTGATTTCAGAGGGTTATAAATATCAACTAGATAAATAAAAAGCCGAGTGACTGCTACATACCTGACACATTTTTTGGCCTTGAAACACAGTAGCCAGTATTATTAACAGTGGCAGACTGCCTGTTACACTTTAGTAACTGCTCTCCCCAGGGTGCCCTTATGTTCCAGTTTCCCTATGTCATCCTGGACTAATTATTGATAGTGCTCTCTTGTAACTCAAGAGTGTCTCAATTGGAAGATAAATTACATGGTTACCCTAATTCTCCCCATATTATTCAATAATGGAATTCTCAACTATGGATTAGGCCTGTGGCCAACCAGACTATAGTCTGTTTTGTAACTTCTTTGTAGCCAGATGTCCATTTTGTCCAATAAGATGTAAAAGAAACTGCTGGGCAAATTTTGGGAAATATTATTGTCTTGGTTCACTTTCTGCTGCTGTAACAGAATACCACAGACTGGGCAAATTATAAACAATAGAAGCTTATTTGATTTTGGAGGCTTGGAAGACCAAGAGGATGGCACTGGTGTCTGGTGAGGGTCATCTGATGGTGGAAGGCGGAAAGTGCAAGTGAGCACGCAGGACAGGCAAAACTGGGCCAAGCTTCATCCTTTTATCCGGAGTCCACTCATGTGATAACTGCCCATATCCGTGATAATGTCATAAATCCATGCATGAGAGCAGAGATCAGGTGTCCCACATTTTATTAGGCCCCAACTCCCAACACTGTTGAATTAGGGATTAAGTCCCAATACATGAACTTTTAGAGGACACATTGAAACCATAGTATTCCTCCTCTTCCCCCCCAAATATACCTCCTTCTCATAATGCAAAATACATTGATTTCATCCCAGTGGTTCCGAAGCCTTAACTCACTTCAGCATCAACTCAAAAGTCCAACGTCCAAAGTCTCATGTGAACAAGATATGGGTGAGACTCCAAGGCATGATTCATTTAAAGGGAAATTCCTTCCAAGTGTGAGTCAGTGAAATTAAACAGTTATCTATTTCCAAAATACAGTGGTGGGACAGGTATAGGATAAGTGTTTTCATTCCAAAAGAGAAAGGAGTAAAAGGCCTCAGTTAAATCCAAAACCTAACAATGAAAACAACATGAAGTCTTAAAGCTGGAGAATAATCTCTGATTCCATGTACTGCATCCTGGGCACACTAGGCCAGGAGTTGCTCCCCCAATACCTCGAGTAACTCTTCCCTCATGGTATTGCTGGGCTCAGTCCATGCTTTAGATCTTCCAGGTTGGTATCTCATGCCTGCATCTCTCTCATGCTAGCATTGCACACTGGCAGCTGTACAGTTCTGAGGTCTCAGGGATGGCCTTGCTCCCAGGGCTCCACTAGGCATTGCCTCAGTGGGGACTCTGTGTGGCAACTCTGACTCCACATTTCTTCTTGGCATTGCCCTCATGGGGACTCTCTGCTGTGGCTTCGCCCCTGGAGAAAATCTCTGCTTGAGCCCCAAAGCTATCTGCAACATCAACATTGGTTTGAAATCTACGTGGAAGAGGCCAGGCCCCCACAGCTCTTGTATTCTGAGCATCTGCAGAACTAATGCCACGTGGACACCAGCAAGGTTACAGCTAGGTATGTTAAGCTACACCTGGAGCTGTTTGAGCTGTGGCTGGGGTGGCTGAGGAGTACTGTACTATAATGCAGGGGGCAGAGTCTCGAGGTAGCTCTGGGAAGTGAGCCTTTGGAGGGGTTCCTGGCCCACCCCGTGAAACCATGTGCCCTCCTGGAGCTCTAGGGTGGGGGGCAGCCTGTAAGAGCTCTGAAATGCCTTCCAGGTCTTTCTCCCATTGTCTTGATGAATAGCGCCTGACTCCCTCCTAGCCCTGTTAATCTTTTTAGGAAATGGTCGCTTAGCCACACTCATTATTTTCTCCCATGCTTTTTCGATCTTTACATGGCCAGGGTGAACATTTTTCAAATATTTTGGGTCTGCTTTCCTTTTAATTTTAAATTCCATCTTTAAGTTATTCCTTTGTTTTTGGATCTCAACATATGCAGTTGGAAGTAACCACACAGTGGCCTGAATGCTTTGCTGCTTAGTTATATTTCCTCTGCAAGATATCTTATTTCATCACTCCTAAGTTCTATATTCCATAAAGTCCTAGGACACAAACACAATTCAGGCAGCCTTTGCTACTTTATAAGGATGGCCTTTACTCCAGTTTCTACCTTGTTACTAATTTCTGTCTGGGTTCTCATCAGAATGGCCTCTAATGTCCATATTTCTGTCAACAATTGGGTCATGACCACTTAAATAATCTCTAAGAAGTTCCAGACTTTCCCTGTAGTTCCAGACTTTGCCTTTCTCTGAGTCCTCATCACCTTTAACACTTAATTTATGGCAATGCAGGCTGTTTCTAGCACAGTCCTCAAAATTCTTCTAACCAGTACTCATTACCCAGTTCCAAACTGTCTTCCATATTTTCACATATTTGTTATAGTAACAACCCCACTTCTCAGTATAAATGTTCTGCTTTAGTCTGAGATCTGCTGCTATAACAGAATATCACAGACTGGGTAAATTATAAATGGTGGAAGTTTATTCAGCTCATAGTTCTGGAGAGTGGACAGTCCAAGATCATGACACTGACATCTGGCAAGGCTCATCCTATGGTAGAAGGTGGAAGTAAATAATAAAACTTTGTTTAACGAGTAATGAAGTCACACCAAGAATCTTGCCCAGGTCTTCCTGGGCCTGGAAGCATGACAAGATGACAAAGGAGTGCTGACACTCCGCATACAAGGACGCGTTTAGGATTAAACATGTTTTATTCTTAAGACAGAAAGAAGAAATCAAGACAAACTCCCCACTCCTGCCGTAACAAACCCACTCCTGTGATAACAGCACTCATGCATTCAGGAGGGCAGAGGTCACATAATGAAGCTGTGGCAGTCCAGGTCTCACGAAAGCTGAACAGGCAGGCCTCCATAACAACTGTTCACAGTGACTAAGTGGTTAGGTTAAATATTAAAGGCTGAGAGAACCAGTGCCCTTACACAAAGCTGGAACGAGTAATAAGGGCCCACCAAGAGCCTCGCCCAGGCCTTCCTGGGCCTTGAAGGATGACAAGATAACAAAGGAATGCTCATACTCCTCATACTAGGACCCATTTAGAATTAAATGAGTTTTACTGGTGATTGAAAGGAACTCCCCAAACCTCAATAAGTCAGCTGAAGATAAAATAAGGGTAAACACCCTTGGCACCTGGACCTATCTAGTTTAAATAAATTTACTGAGGCTTTGAAGGAAGGTTCCCAAGACTCAGACCTTAGTTATAGATTAGAAGAAATGAATCACTTATGTCTTTAGATGAATGCACTCTTACATGCAGACGTATTGCTTAGAAGGTATATAAGCCTTGGGTAGCTTCATAATTTTGAGTTGGTCTGGTGATAATTTCCTGGACTTCTCCCTGTACCTGGTTTCAGAAATAAACCCATTTGTTTCCCAGTTCATCTGCATCTTATTGGACCATGAGAAGAGGCAGCCTGACCCTTGGTTCAGTCTGGGAACACAGTCACCTCTTAAATATCACACCTCTTATTAGGCCCTGCCTTTTAACACTGTTGCATTGGGTATCATGTTTCTAATGCACAAACTTTTGTGGGGCACATTCAAATCATAGCAGTCTTTGTGGGTAGGGATATATCTTTTACCTTCTTTTTTCTTACCCCACTGGCTGGAATGGGGACTTGCTGGCTGAAGCTGGAGTAGCCATCTTGGACCATGAGGTGAATTTGACAGTGGAAGCCATGGCAGATGGGCCACAAAATAGAAGGGTTCTATTGGATTTTACTTGAGAGAGAAATAACCTTCTGTTTGTTTTTAAAGCTAATATTTTTAATTTTTTTGTCATTAACAGATAAACCTATATATAATTAATATATTAATCCTTTATTACATGACCCTCTCAAGCCTTGAAGCCCTAAGTTGCCAAGGAAAAAGTGCCCCCAAATTAAGTGCTGCTAGAAAATAACCCCCTTTATTGTCTGGGAAATATAGTCAAAGATAAATAACATTTATCATATTTATATTCTTCATCCGAGGGACATTTTTGTGTTCAGTCTGCCAGGTAGAAGTTTAGATTTTATGAATAACTGAGGACACATCACGCCTAATGAGTTTGTAATTTGCAGGCTTTAGAATCTTGGTCATAAAATAAAATAAGCTAAGCTATTCTTCTCTATATACATGCCTTTTAACACACAGCTAATTCTTTATTTATATCTGTAGGTTAAAGATCCTTCATGTATTCTAGGACATATTCTGAGATCCTTTGGTATAAGGAAAGTACCCCAACAAAGCCATATGTTTAGAACCTTAGAAAAAACATGGTTCATGTTTGGTTCAGGTGTTCCTTTACTGAGGTAGGAAGATCTTTTTTGTTAGTATTGGAACCTTTTCTTCAAGCTCTTGCTGTCATCAAGAAAATAACACCAGTATTAAAGATATAATAGGTCAGCTTTACTGATTCTTGATTTGGAGCAGCCAAAGGAGTTGGTTGTGCCATGTTCTATAAGCTACTCAACTTGCGTGCCTTACTGCTGGCTCTTAAGCCAAGTCACCTTTCCAAACACTACTTTCATCTGTCTTAATCCATTCACTGTACATGTCTTCTTTTATCCATAAATGAGAACTATACACACAGACTATATTAAAAAAATCACTGAGGAATCCATAAGACCATCCAGCTTTTTTGAGTGTTTGACTCTGTGTCTTGAAGCTTAATCCTTGCCCTTGGTCCATCTGAACTTCATACCTTTTATTCTCTCTTAATATTGAAACCATTACTTCCTTTATGTATTTTTCTGTGTCTCTCAGCTTCACCCAACACTTCATATAAGAGTTCTCTACATTAGACTTGTCCTATGAAATAAAACCCTATCCCTGGTGGCTAGGAGGTCACTGGTCTTGAAAGAATCTGATCACCTAACGAATGAATGAACAAGATAATATCTGTAAGCTATTATCAGAGTTTCTTTGAGACATTCAGTCCCTTTTTCTTCTGTAACATATACCTTTGTTTTCAGTTTCACCTCTGCAATTACAATACCAAGCCAATCAAATCCTGTGATATGTGCTTGCCTGTCTCAACTGTTCTGCATATGCTTGATGTCTTATAATAGTTTTCTCTCTATGTAAGGGGAGAGTACAATATTTGCCTTAAACAGTAGTGTCTTGTCTGTTCAGATTTCCATAACAAAAATACCATAGGCTGGGTAGCTTATAAACAATAGAAGTTTACTTCTCAGTTTCTGGAGGCTGAGAAATCCAAGATTAAGGTTCACACAAATAAGTGTCTAGTGACAGTCTGCTTTCTGGTTCATAGTCAGCTGTCTTCTCACTGTCTTCACTTGGTGGAAAGGACAAGGAAGCTCTCTGGGGTTTCTTTCATAGGGGTGTTAATCTCATTTATGATAGCTCTACCCTCATGACCTAATTACTTTCTAAAGTCCCCCATACTCAAATACATTAGGGATTGAGTTTTAAAATATGAGTTTTGGAGTGGGGGGAATGATCATTCATTCTATAACAGGTAGAAATCAGATGATGCATATCTATGTGAATGGGAATCATATATAAATATTTCAGTGACCCTTTCCTACATCTGTAGCCTATGGTTTTTGCATTATTTCTGCTTTCTCCTCCTTCTGTTTTGAAACCAGATGAGCTTCCTTGAGGGACTTTCTTTCATTTAGTACATGTTTCTTTTCTCTTTGGTGTCCATCAATTGAATTTCTACTTCTCTCTACATTGCCTCTGATATTTTTAAATGTCCTGTGCTTTTTCCTGCACACTTTTGCTCTTAGAGGATTCTAGTAATTTACAAGCCTTTGCCCATCTAATCTCAGTAGAATTTTGGTTATTTTTATAACTACTTTACCCATTGTAGTTTTTTTTGATGAATTTCCCAGTTTTGGGCATTTGTATTCATGTCTGTGGGATCCACCTGGTTGAATTAATAATCACGAAGACTCCAAATGCCCTTTGACACTCAGAGAAATCATCTAATGAGGAGATTGGGATTGAACAGTGAGGATCTTTCACAAAAGAAGTCTCAGTGTCTCTGTTTTCTTTTATTTGTACATTTGCTCTCTCACATTTTTGACTGACCATTCAGTTCTTTTGGCCAAGGTTATTGTCTCTTAAACATAAGTTATTTTTGCTCTTTATGTGCTATTTACCAAAGGCTGTACTGCAAGGATCAGTATGTTTATTTTGATATCCTTGGGCCTTAGACTCTTAGAGCTAGAAGTTATGTTGGCAATCATCTGGATCAAAGACTTATTGCATACATGCTTGTATTTCCTTTCTTACTATTTCTTACAACCAAAGTCTCTTCAGCCCTGTAATAACTGGTCTGGTTGGCACAAGATAACTGCAAAAATTGTTTTAATGATCAAACAATAATTTATAAAATAGTAAATAGTAAGTAGAAAAAATAAGAGCACTATAAAAGTGAAACTGTCATTTAGGAGATACTTTATCAGCATCCTCCTCTAAAGTTAATGCTGAGTCAAGTATAATCTGATAATTGGGGAGGTATACTGATTGAATATATAGTTTGCAATTAATTATAGAGAACACAAAAATAAGTGTTTAAGCTTCATAAACATGCAGAGAAAGAAGCTATTTCCCAATGGTTCATAATTATAACTTTAAATATGAATGCCTACCTTCTGTATGCATGCAGGTTCTAACTCTTTATAGAATGTAAGCAGTATAATTAAAAGATCAGAATTGTGTAACAGAGGCACAAATTACCTCCCAAGCATTTATATGTACACAGAGAAGCAGTCATTCATTAATTCAAATAATGTTCATAAGGATTTTGATTTGCTGTCTTTTCCCAGGCCAAATAGAGTTACTCTTCTCATTTTCTAACTTGTAAGAGGCTACTATCGAGAAAATTGTTTTTTTTTTTGTTTTTTTTTTTTTTTTTTTTTTTCTGAGAAAGGTCTCACTATGTTGCGAAGTTTCATCTTGAACTCCTGGCCTCAAGCAATCTTCACGCCTCAGTCTCTTGAGTAGCTAGAACTACAGGAGCATGCCACTGTATGCCTGACGTATGGCTAAAACTTTAAATCAGTTGGAATTTCATAGTCCAAGTGTATGTTTTTGTATAGTTTTGAGAGAGTCCATTAAGTAATTTGTTAGTTTCAACTAATTCAACCTCTTTGTTAGTTTCAACTAATTCAGAGGGGTTGATGAATTAGAGGCAGGAAGGAAGGAAAGGAATAAAGACTGTTTATCATATTAGGTTGGCACAAAAGTAACTGTGGTTTTTGCAATACTTTAAAAAAATAACAAAACCGCAGTTAATTTTGCACCAATTTAATGCAAACATCTACTGATTTCACAATGAAAATTTGTCTTTCCAAATTAAAAGTCCTTTAGAAAAACATTTCTAGCATCTGCATGCTTTATTTTTCTGTCTCTCAGAATTAATTTTTTTCTTTAAGATGAGTATATGTGTGTTTACTTTTGCTCACTTTAAGTTCAAATTTCTTTTTATTGAAAATTCAGAGAATAAACAGTTGCTATGACTCATGCTGCTGGAATATCAGGAAAAAAAAAACAAATTTAAATTGTCCATAGCATTCTTTGACCATAATTTTGCAGAATTTGGAATGTCAAAGGATAAAACTCCATCCTATCGAAGCATCTGCTCCCACCCCGTTGAGAGTTAATCTTAGCATGTCATTCTTAAACTTGAGAGTATCAAAATCACTTGAAAATCTTCTCAGACAAATTACTTGGATCTCACTCCAGAGAAGTTTGCAGGTGATGCTGATACTGCTTGTATGGGGATCACACACTGAGAACCACTAATCTTGCTTAAATAATTCACATATGATGAAATGATATGCTAGAGAGGGAGAAAACTGTATTCTATGAATCCCTCTTGATAGTGGAAAAGACTTTCTGAAAGACAGCTCGATGTTTTAAAAATGTATCATCTAAGTCAGGGGTCCCCAACACCCTGGTTGCTGACTGGTACTTGTCCATGGCCTGTGAAGAACAGGGCTGCACAGCAGGAGGTGAGTGACAGGTGAGCAAACATTATTCCCTGAGCTCTGCCTTCTGTCAGATCAGCGATGCATTAGATTCTCATAGGAGCATGAACCCTGTTGTGAACTGTGCATGCAAGGGATTTAGATTGTGTGTTCCTTATGAGAATGTAATGCCTAGTGATCTGAGGTGGAACAGTTTCACCCCAATGCCATCCAGCACCCCCGACCATGGAAAAATTGTCTTTCACAAAACCAGTCCCTGGTATTAAAAGGTTGGGAGCCGCTGATCTAAGCAACTGTTTAATTCTATGGTTGAAATTTCAGAAGGGTTTCTTGACTTTCTAAATCATCTCGAATGAACATACTGAAGAAGTTGTTCATTCCTGAAGGATGGATCTTGACAAAAATATATTTATATGATTCTACATTTTTTTTTCCCGATTTATTAATTTTATTGTATTTTAGGTTTTGGGGTACATGTGAAGAACATGCAAAATTGTTGCATAGGAACACACGTGGCAGTGTGATTTGCTGCCTTCCTCCCCATCACCTACATCTGGCATTTCTCCCCCTGCTATCCCCCCCCCGGTCCCCACCCCCCACCGTCCCTCCCCTATTTCCCCCCAACTGACCCCAGTGTGTAGTGCTCCCCTCCCTGTGTCCATGTGCTCTCATCGTTCAACACCCGCCTATGAGTGAGAACATGCGGTGTTTGATCTTCTGCTCTTCTGTCAGTTTGCTGAGAATGATGGTTTCCAGGTTCATCCATGTCCCCACAAAGGACCCAAACTCATCGTTTTTGATGGCTGCATAATATTCCATGGTGTATATGTGCCACATTTTCCCTATCCAGTCTATCGTCGATGGGCATTTGGGTTGGTTCCAGGTCCTTGCTATTGTAAACAGTGCTGCAATGAACATTCGTGTACACGTGTCCTTATAGTAGAACGATTTGTAATCCTTTGGATATATACCCAGTAATGGGATTGCTGGGTCAAATGGAATTTCTATTTCTATGTCCTTGAGGAATCGCCACACTGTCTTCCACAATGGTTGAACTAATTTACACTCCCACCAACAGTGTAAAAGTGTTCCTACTTCTCCACATCCTCTCCAGCATCTGCTGTCTCCAGATTTTTTAATGATCGCCATTCTTACCGGCGTGAGATGGTATCTCAATGTAGTTTTGATTTGCATTTCTCTTATGACCAGTGATGATGAGCATTTTTTCATATGTTTGTTGGCTTCATGTATGTCTTCTTTTGTAAAGTGTCTGTTCATGTCCTTTGCCCACTTTTGAATGGGCTTGTTAGTTTTTTTCTTGTAAATCTGCTTTAGTTCTTTGTAAATTTTGGATATCAGCCCTTTGTCAGATGGGTAAACTGCAAAAATTTTTTCCCAATCTGTTGGTTGCCGATTCACTCTAATGATTGTTTCTTTTGCTGTGCAGAAGCTGTGGAGTTTGATTAGGTCCCATTTGTCTATTTTGGCTTTTGTTGTCAATGCTTTTGGTGTTTTGGTCATGACGTCCTTGCCTACACCTACGTCCTGAATGGTTTTGCCTAGATTTTCTTCTAGGGTTTTTATGGTGTTAGGTCTTATGTTTAAGTCTTTAATCCATCTGGAGTTAATTTTAGTGTAAGGTGTCAGGAAGGGGTTCAGTTTCTGCTTTCTGCACATGGCTAGCCAGCTTTCCCAACACCATTTATTGAACAGGGAATCCTTTCCCCATTGCTTGTTTTTGTCTGGTTTGTCAAAGATCAGATGGTTGTAGATATGTTGTGTTGCCTCCGAGACCTCTGTTCTGTTCCATTGGTCTATATCTCTGTTTTGGTACCAGTACCATGCTGTTTTGATTACTGTAGCCTTGTAGTATAGTTTGAAGTCCGGTAGTGTGATGCCCCCCACTTTGTTCTTTTTGCTTAGAATTGACTTGGCTATGCGGGCTCTCTTTTGGTTCCATATGAAGTTTAAGGTGGTTTTTTCCAGTTCTGCGAAGAAGGTCATTGGTAGCTTGGTGGGGATAGCATTGAACCTGTAAATTACTTTGGGCAGTATGGCCATTTTCACGATATTGATTCTTCCTAACCATGAACATGGAATGTTTCTCCATCTGTTTGTGTCCTCTCTTATTTCGTTGAGCAGTGGCTTGTAGTTCTCCTTGAAGAGGTCCTTTACATTCCTTGTTAGTTGTATTCCTAGGTATTTTATTCTCTGTGTGGCAATTGTGAATGGAAGTTTGTTCTTGATTTGGCTCTCTTTAAGTCTGTCATTGGTGTATAGGAATGCATGTGATTTTTGCACATTGATTTTGTATCCTGAGACTTTGCTGAACTTGCTTATCAGTTTCAGGAGGTTTGGGGCTGAGACAATGGGGTCTTCTAGATATACAATCATGTCGTCTGCAAATAAAGACAATTTGACTTCCTCCTTTCCTATTTGAATGCCCTTTATTTCTTTTTCTTGCCTGATTGCTCTGGCTAGAACTTCTAATACTATATTGAATAGCAGTGGTGAGAGTGGGCATCCTTGTCTGGTGCCACATTTCAAGGGGAATGCTTCCAGTTTTTGCCCATTCAGTATGATATTGGCTGTTGGTTTGTCATAAATAGCTTTTATTATTTTGAGATACGTTCCATTGATACCTAGCTTATTGAGTGTTTTTAGCATAAAGGGCTGTTGAATTTTGTCAAAGGCCTTCTCTGCATCAATTGAGATAATCATGTGGTTTTTGTCTTTGGTTCTGTTTATGTGGTGAATTATGTTTATAGGCTTGCGTATGTTGAACCAGCCTTGCATCCCCAGGATGAAGCCTACTTGATCATGGTGGATAAGCTTTTTGATGTGCTGTTGCAATCGGCTTGTCAGTATTTTATTGAAGATTTTTGCATCTATGTTCCTCATGGATATTGGCCTGTAGTTTTCTTTTCTTGTTGAGTCTCTGCCGGGTTTTGGAATCAGGATGATGTTGGTGTCATAAAATGATTTGGGAAGAATTCCCTCTTTTTGTATTGTTTGGAATAGTTTCAGAAGAAATGGTACCAGCTCCTCTTTGTATGTCTGGTAGAATTCAGCTGTGAACCCATCTGGACCTGGGCTTTTTTTGGGTAGTAAGCTCTTAATTGCTGCCTCAACTTCAGACCTTGTTATGGGTCTGTTCAGGGTTTCGGCTTCTTCCTGGTTTAGGCTTGGCAGGAGGCAGGTGTCCAGGAATTTATCCATTTCTTCCAGGTTTATTAGTTTGTGTGCATAGAGTTGTTTGTAATAATCTCTGATGATGGTTTGAATTTCTGTGGAATCTGTGGTGATATCCCCTTTATCATTTTTTATTGCATCAATTTGGTTATTCTCTCTTTTCTTTTTTATTAATCTGGCTAGAGGTCTGTCTATTTTGTTGATCTTTTCAAAAAACCAGCTCCTGGATTTATTGATTTTTTGAAGGTTTTTTTGTGTCTCTATCTCCTTCAGTTCTGCTCTGATCTTAGCTATTTCTTGTCTTCTGCTAGACTTTGAGTTTTTTTGATCTTGCTCCTCTAACTCTTTCAGTTTTGACGATAGGGTGTCAATTTTTGATCTCTCCTTGCTTCTCATGTGGGCACTTATTGCTATATATTTTCCTCTAGAGACTGCTTTAAATGTGTCCCAGAGATTCTGGTATGTTGTGTCTTCATTCTCGTTGGTTTCGAAGAACATCTTTATTTCTGCCTT
Organism: Sapajus apella; assembly: GCF_009761245.1. Taxonomy (NCBI): domain Eukaryota; kingdom Metazoa; phylum Chordata; class Mammalia; order Primates; family Cebidae; genus Sapajus; species Sapajus apella. The sequence continues at coordinate 1,022,298 of NW_022437064.1, forward strand.
CATTTCATTGTTTATCCAGTCAACATTCAAGAGCAAGTTGTTCAGTTTCCATGAAGCTGTGCGGTTCTGAGTTAGTTTTTGAATTCTGAGTTCTAACTTGATTGCACTGTGGTCTGAGAGACTGTTTGTTACGATTTCCATTCTTTTGCATTTGCTGAGGAGTGATTTACTCCCAATTATGTGGTCAATTTTAGAGTAGGTGTGATGTGGTGCTGAGAAGAATGTATATTCTGTGGATTTGGGGTGGAGAGTTCTGTAAATGTCTATTAGGTTTGCTTGGTCCAGGTCTGAGTTCAAGTCCTGGATATCCTTGTTAATTTTCTGTCTGTTTGATCTGTCTAATGTTGACAATGGGGTGTTAAAGTCTCCCACTATTATTGTGTGGGAGTCTATGTCTCTTTGTAAGTCATTAAGAACTTGCCTTATGTATCTGGGTGCTCCTGTATTGGGTGCATATATATTTAGGATTGTTAGCTCTTCTTGTTGCATTGATCCTTTTACCATTATGTAATGTCCCTCTTTGTCTCTTATGATCTTTGTTGCTTTAAAGTCTAATTTATCAGAGATGAGAATTGCAACTCCTGCTTTTTTTTGCTCTCCATTTGCTTGGTAAATCTTCCTCCATCCCTTTATTTTGAGCCTTTGTGAATCCTTGCATATGAGATGGGCTTCCTGGATACAGCACACCGATGGGTTTTGTCTTTTTATCCAATTTGCCAGTCTGTGTCTTTTGATTGGGGCATTTAGTCCATTTACATTTAGGGTTAATATTGTTATGTGTGAATTTGATACTGCCATTTTGGTGCTAGCTGGCTGTTTTGCCCTTTAGTTGAGCTGGTACTTGTTGTTCCTTTAAATGTGTAGAGCCTCTTTCAGGAGCTCTTGTAGAGCTGGCCTCGTGGTGACGAAATCTCTGAGTACTTGCATGTTCCCAAAGGATTTTATTTTTCCTTCACTTATGAAGCTTAGTTTGGCTGGATAGGAGATTCTGGGTTGAAAGTTCTTTTCTTTAAGGATGTTGAATATTGGCCCCCATTCTCTTCTGGCTTGTAGGGTTTCTGCTGAGAGATCTGCTGTGAGTCTGATGGGCTTCCCTTTGTGGGTAACCCGACCTTTCTCTCTGGCTACCCTTAGTATTTTCTCCTTCATTTCAACCCTGGTGAATCTGACGATTATGTGCCTTGGGGTTGCTCTTCTTGACGAATATCTTTGTGGTGTTCTCTGTATTTCCTGGACTTGAATGTTTGCCTGCCTTGCTAGGTTGGGGAAGTTTTCCTGGATAATATCCTGAAGAGTATTTTCCAGCTTGGATTCATTCTCTTCGTCGCATTCGGGTACGCCTATCAAACGTAGATTAGGTCTTTTCACATAGTCCCACATTTCTTGGAGACTTTGTTCATTCCTTTTTACCCTTTTTTCTCCAGTCTTGCCTTCCCGTTTTATTTCATTGAGTTGATCTTCGACCTCTGATATCCTTTCTTCTGCTTTGTCCATTCGGCTGTTGATACTTGTGCATGCTTCACGAAGTTCTCGTGTTGCGTTTTTCAGCTCCATCAATTCACTTATACTCCTTTCTATTTTGTCCATTCTTGTTAGCATTTCGTCAAATCTTTTTTCAAGGTTCTTAGTTTCTTTGCAATTGGTTAGGACATGTTCTTTAAGTTCACAGAAGTTTCTTACTACCCACCTTCTGAAGTCTGATTCTGTCATTTCATCACACTCGTTCTCCATCCAACCTTGTTCCCTTGCTGGTGAGGAGTTGTGATCCCTTTTAGGAGGAGAGGTGTTCTGGTTTCGGGTGTTTTCATCCTTTTTGCGCCGGTTTCTTCCCATCTTTAAGGATTTATTCACCTGTCGACTTTGTAGTTGCTGGCTTTCAGATTGGGTCTCAAATCTTTCAGATTGACGTTCTGTTTGTTGATGATGAGGTTATTTCTGTTTCTTGGTTTTCCTTCTGACAGTCTGGCCCCCCTGCTGTAGGTCTGCTGAGGTTCACTCCAGGCCCTGCTTGCCTGAGGTTCACCTGCAGCAGCTGCTGAGCAGCAAGGGTTGTTACCAGTTTTCTTCTTCTGCTATCTTTTTCCCAGAAGGATACCCGCCTAGTGTCAATCTGATCTCTCTTTTATGAGGTGTCTTTTTGGATATATAGGGGTCAGGGAGCTGCTTGAGGAGACGGTCTCTTCTTTATAGGAGCTGAAATGGTGAGCTGCCAGCTCTGTTGTTCATTCACAGCTGCTAGGCAGGTACTTTTAGGTCTGCTGCAGTAGAACTCATAAACTGCTTTTTGTTCCCAGGTGCTCTGTCCCAGGGATTTAGGGCTTTATGAGTTTCCGTTATGCTGCCGCCTTCTTTTTTTTTTTTCCTTCAGACGTGCCCAGCCCAGCAAGGAGGCAGCGTAGTCACTGTCGGCCTATAGCAGCTTTGCTGAGCTGCTGTGGGCTCCGCCCCGCTGTCCAGTGAACTTCCCTGCAGTCCTGTTTATATGGGTGTAGCTAGAACTGCTTTGGCGATGGTGGCCCGCCTCTGTTGGGGCGGAGTCTCTGCTGTGGCGGGTTGCCTTGGCAACGGCGGGCTGCCTCAGCAATGGCGGGTTGCCTTGGCAACGGCGGGCTGCCTCGGTAATGGCGGACGCCCCTCCCCCACAGAGCTGGACCGTCCGGGGCTCAGCTGCGCTTGCTGTGAAACTCTCAATCCAGAGTTTCTGGTTGCAGTTCTTTTGTGGGGGTGGGGCCAGCTGAGCCTGATCGCCTGGCTCCCTGCCTCAGAGCCTTTTTTAAGTTGGTGTTCCAGTCGCCTGTTGAAGAGGCGCCGGGGTCTGTTTGTTTTCCCCTGTGGCCACTCGCTGCGCTGGCTTAAACAGCGGCACTGAGGTTTGTGGCGCTTTTTTTTTCTTTTGCCCTGGAATCTACTATCCTGGTTCTCTGCTCAGTCCCCTTTTTGAACCAGCGTATGGGCGACTTCCCGTGGCTCCAATCGCCAGCCTAAAGGGCCCCCGGACCAGTGTATTTTGTACGGAGAACCGCGGCTCGGGGGCGCCGACAAAGCAGCCGCGCGGGGCAAAGCAGCCTCGTGGGGCAAAGCAGCGGCGCTGGCCGGCACAGACACGCTGGCCGAAACAGCCGCGCTGGCGACCGTGGAGCACCTCTGCCCGGGAATTTCCTAGTCTGTGGGCAATAAAAACACGGCATCCACTCACCCTCTGCGCTTTCACTGGGAGCTGCAATCCTTAGCTGTTCCTAAACGGCCATCTTGGATCATCCCTGATTCTACATTTTTATGCTTGAACATAATGACAATGTAGATCTGTTGCTCTGCTGTTGGAGACTCAAATGCTGATTTGGCCAGCACTATCAGATATAGTGATTAAAAATAATAGAGGTCTGTTCAGGCTGCTACAACAAAATACCATGAACTAGGTGGTATATAAACAACATAAATTTACTTCTCACCATTCTGGATGCTGATAAGTCCAAGTGCCAGCAGATTCTTGACTAGTGAGGGCTTCTTTCTGGTTCATAGATCTGAACTTTCTGGATATGCCATCATACAGTGAAAGGGACAAATGAGTTCTCTGGGGATTTTTTTTTTTTTATAAGGACACTAATCCCATTAATGAGGGACCTGTCCTTATGACTTGATTAACCCACAAGCAGTATCAGCATCACCTATGAGCTTCTCTGGAGTGAGATCCAAGTAATTTGTGTTATAACAAAGACTCCAAATGATTTTGATGCATACTCTCAAGTTTAAGAACGACATGCTAAGATTAACGAGGGGGTGGGAGCAGATGCTTTGATAGGATGCAGTTTTATCCTTTGACCTCCTATATCATCACCTTGGGGTTTTAGCTTATAAATTTTGGGGGGAACATCATGTGACACATAATGGCAAGACCATAAAGAAATAGAAAAAGTCACTTTTCTAAGAAAAATTTCAAGTTATGGCATGAGAAATATGGAAAGAATACATATACATGTGGATATAAATATATAAGTGCTAGAAACATGTATCAGCAGGTAAACATGCTTTCAATTAAACTCTAGGTTGATATGTCCTGGGGAAATCACTTGGGAGAAGTATTACATGTGTTAATGTTACACATGTCACAGGTATTAATAACATAGACTTAAAAAATAACTATGGATCACTCAGTGCCTTCTCTACACTGAGCCTTGGTGGTTTCCTCAATGGAGAGCCCCAGCTACTTCTGTTTATGTTTTAACACCACTTGTAGTCTTCTAATTCCCTAGACTAAAGGCAGGATTATTCGTGGTCTTTTTTGTATCCATTGTGGCAAGAAGCATACTGTTTCCTGTGTCTAGATATGGCCTGGCTAGAACCACAGAAGGACTGCCTGCTGTGTGTAAACTCAGGTGAAGTACTACGTACTAGTGCATAAGGCCAGGTAAAAACTAGGTAGTTCAGGGGAATCAATGCCCTTTGGGGCAAACTTTGACCAATCAGAGAGATAGGAAGAAGCCAGCAGTTACATTTCTACCCTTACTTCTATACCAATGGGCTCTTTGAAAGGTACTAGCTCCACATGCTGCCTTCAGACATCCCTGGTGATTGAGCAATGGACATACAAAGTTCTTTTAGGCTCAGTTTTGCACCACCTTATCGTGTGTTCTCTACTCCCATTGTCACATTCTTTCTCCCTTTTAATGCCTTGGTATCAACAGAGAATTTGCCTCATAGTCCATTTTCTAGGGAACCTGACAAATGTCAGTATCATTTTACAAAGGCAATCACTCTTCTTCAAAACACATTATTTGCTTGACTTTCAAAACCAATACTCTCTACATTTTCTCCTATATCATTGCTTTTCAGTCTCTGTTGATAGTTCTTCTGTATCAACTTGACCTTTTAATGTTGGAAGAGCCAAGAGTTCAGTCCTTTGACATTTATTCTTTCTTTTCTTTTTTTTTTCGAAATGAAATCTCACCCTGTTGCCCAGGCTGGAGTGCAATGGCGTGATCTTGGCTCACTGCAATCTCTGCCTCCCGGGTTCAAGCAATTCTCCTACTTCAGCCTCCCAAGTAGCTGGGATTACAGGCACAGACCACCATGCCTGGCTAATTTTTTGTATTTTAAGTAGGGATGGGGTTTCACCATGTTGGCTAGACTGGTCTCGAACTCCTGACCTTGTGATCTGCCTGCCTTGGCCTCCCAAGTGCTGGAATTACTAGAATGAGCCACTGTGCCTGGCCTCTTTATTCTATCTATATACACATACATCCCCATTCTGAAGGTGTTTTCACCTATTTCAATTCTTAATTATCAATTGTTTACAGAAAATCTCAAATTTATATCAGACCACATTTAATATTTAATTATCTACTCACCTGCCACATTGGAAGTTTCCTGAATTTAACATAACTTTTTTCCTCCTATTTTTATAGAGTTGGCTGTCTTTTATATGAAAAGAAAATGAAAAGGAAATATACTCTCAGGGTGTATGAAATGAATTCTCTCTAAGAGAAAGCAAGTAAAAATTTACAACTGTATATAACCATGAATTTAGGAGACAGGAAAGAAAATAAGATAGTTTTTACTGCTCAAGAGAAGTCTTTGTTTTATACAGGAATTTCATCGTTCAGATTAAAATGTTAGTGTTCACAAGGCATTAAGAAGAAATGTGGGGCCTGCCAAAGAAGAGACAACAGTGGGGCACAGTGGCTGTGATGAGTTTCTTCTTTTCTGTTCTGTACCCAATAGACTCAGTGAAGAAGATCTGACTTTTCAACTTGTCAGAATAAATTTGTGGTATTTTATCCCTAAGGGAACATCTGTCATAAATGAGAATATATGGTGGGTAAAATCACATAAATATAGTGTAAACAGTATGTGAATGACCATCTTGCCCAGCTCCAGTGGAAGCAGTGGGAATCCAGTGTCTTGGCCAAGGCCAGAAAGTAGAGTCAGTTACTTATAATTCCATTACCAATAAATTTTACTGAGAATCTTATGTGCCAGTTCTCTATCATCACTTCAATGTACCCTACATGTTTATTGTCTGTATTCCTTTCAGTCATTAGCATATTTTAGTATGTGTTATTTTTATTTTATCATATCATCATAAGGAGTAATTTCTTTTAGGGATTCTAAAGGTATATAAAAGCAAAAATTATTCCTTCTCTGTGTAGGTCAACTATTCTAACTGTTTGTGGGCCTAATGTACGTTGTTTGAAGTTGGGTGTTGGTGCCAATTCAAAAGAAAGACGCAAATAACAAACAAGGTGTCTACATCATTTATACTTGTTGAAATGCCTTGTGGATTAATTTAAAGAGGTAACATTATATGGTGGAAAAACTGATAACCCTGGAGTTAGAAAGAGCTGAAAGTTAAAGTATTACTTTAACTTTCCATTTAATAGCTTGTGACATTGGGCAAGTTTAGTTTCTGAATTGCACTTGTTTTGATGCACTGTTGTGAAAAACTAAATGAGTAAATGTACTTAGAGCTTGGTGTAGAGAAGGCACTGACTAATACACAGTTATTTTTTAAGTCCATGTTATTAACACATGTAACATGAGTAACATTAATACATGTAACACTTTTCCCATGTGATTTCCCCAGGATGTATCAACCTAAAGTGTAATTGAAAGCATGTTTGCATGCTTATACATGTTTCCAGCACTTATATATTTATATTCACATGTATATGTATTCTTCCCTTATTTACCAAGACATAACTTGAAATTTTTCTTAGAAAAGAGACTTTTTCTATTTCTTTACGGTCTTGCCCTTACGTGTCACATGATGTTATTACCACAATGGCACTTAATGTTTTCCACTTACTGAACTCTGAATAGATTCATGGAATTTATGATGCTGGCGATGTCTTTATAGCCTCAACTTCACATTAGAATAAAGGCATTCTAAGTTTGTGGAGTTTTGCATCAGGCCTTTCTTTTCTTCAATCTGCTGTGTCCTCTACAATTTGTACGGGTCATACTTGGGGTAGAGTGTGGACGGCTGAGACTTCTTCCAGGCTGTTTGTTTGTGCCTTCTTAACTGCACCCATCTTCTTGCTTTCTGCTTGCATCATGCTTCTCACTTTATTGGCTGCTATTTGTAGTGTCAAAATGTTCTTAAAAATATTTTTGAATAAATTGTTATTAAGACCCTTAGTGTTATTAACTTTTAATCTTTTTTGGGCTTAACCTTTAACTTTAAGGTCTAAAAGCAATTTCCAAGCTTATTAAACTATTAAATCCTTTACTAGAAAGTAAACCTTATTAGGCTGCTTGTTACAGCAACCACAGGTTTAGAAAATGTCTTTTCCTTTACAAAGCCATTGTCCTTGGCCAGAGTTCCTTCCCAGATATTCTTATCTACATTTCTGATTTACTAATTACAATTTTGTATTCTTGCCTACAATTTCCTCAACTGCTCTTTTTTGGTGAGGGCTTTCCTGTTGATGAAGTCTATACTAGTATCATGTGGCAATTAGAGCTGCTCAAAATCTTTTGCAGAGAAATAGGGAACAATGTTAATTCAGGAGAAAAAAGACGGGAGTGTTACCAATCAGAGGAAGCACAGAGCTTATATTAGCAGATCTGTTTATGCATTTTGTTATCTCAGTTGTGGCAGTAATTACAGCAAGACAGACTTTGATTTTAGGCAAAGCCCTAATTCAAACCTTTCTCATCTTTAGCTATGAGTATCTGCAGGAGTTTATTTATTTAGTTGGTACCTGCTGCAGAGGATTTGGGACCATATAGAGCTTAATAAAATCTGATTTTAAATCCATAGGAAAACAAGATTGAATGCAACCTGATGATTTTGTACATGAAAAGCCAGAAGAATAGCTCCATGCTGGGCTTTTTTATTCCAAGGATCAGTGCAGTAATGGGAGCATGATAAGTAGCTTTTGAAACTCCCCACCCTGCAAACCCTCTTTGCACACTTAAAAAGTCACAGTTGCCTCAATTACTTGTTTGTGCTGTAGTCAACAACAAATTGTAATAATTTAATTCTTTTAGGGAACATCTTTCATCCTGGAGTATTAAATCATGGAGTGAAAACTAAAGAGAGGTATGTGGTGGTTGCCTACAAGACATTTACAATTTTTTTTGATTAAAATTAGAGAAAAAGATACTGAGACATTTATCCTTTATTCATACCATTATTTATTTATTTATTGAGACAGAGTCTCACTTTGTCACTCAAGCCGAAGCATAGTGGAATGATCTCAGCTCATGCAACTTCCTCCTCGTGGGTTCAAGTGATTCTCCCACATCAGCCTCTTGAGTTGTTGGGATTACAGGTGCACACTGCCATGCCCGGCTAATTTTGGTATTTTTATAGAGGCAGGGTTTCATCATGTTGACCAGGCTGGCCTCGAACTCCTGATCTCAGGTGATCCTCATGCCTTGACCTCCCAAAGTACTGGGATTACAGGTGTGAGCAACCACACCCAGCCCATACCATTTAATCTATATGAAAATCTGTGATTAATATCTCTTGAGAAAGCTGTAGTAATGTGAAATGTAAGTAAGTTTTAAAAGATCTGAAATGGTGGTAATTTACTTAGCAGCTTTAACATCAGCTGTTGTACTGAGCAACTTGACCCAGGCTGGGAGTACACTGCAATGGACTGATCTAAGTTGGAGGCAGTGGCCTAGTGAAGGGGGAGTGACTCGTTACAATCTAGTCCTAATTTTATCACTGTCCAGCTCTGTGATCTTGGGCACATCACTTATATCTATGTGTCTTAAGATTTTGAATTATAAAATAATAACTATAGGTTTAGATTGTACGTAACCTAACTTCTTTGGTAGAGATAGTGTTGTATGAGGAAGTTGTCAAATGTAGTTACCCTACCGAAAATAGGAGTAGGATTAAAGAGAGTATTTCATAAAATTCACAAGGATTTCCCAGTCCTTGTACTAGTAAAGAGGTGCACCACCCTTGACTGGAAAAGGAAACCCAAAAAACAAAAGCCAGAAAACTGACTTGGACCACATCCAGCTCATATCAAGGTGAAGGTTGATTAGAAAGGATGGTAGCCTTACAGTCACTAACAGACTAACTTAAAGTATGCCTTAAATAACAGTTCCATAAATTCAAAAGAAAGCTGTTACTACTCAGCTGCATTTACAATTTACTGGCATTGTGGATGGAAGGATTAGACTATAGATATATCATAAATTGAAGAGACCATGGGGCATTAATTCAACTACAGTTGTTAATTATTAATGGATTTCTTACTTAGTCTAAATCAATCTATTTGTGGATTTACTCAATACGAATGTTATTAAGCACCTACTACAAATCAGGCACTTATGTTGTTTTGGCTTTTGAACCAAGAACATGTCTCTAGTTCATGAAAATAGAGACATGTGTTGTATCGTTTTTTTTTTTGTTTTTTGTTTTTTTTTTTTTTTGAGATAGAATCTCATTCTGCTGCCCAGGCTGGAGTGCAGTGGTGCGATCTTGGCTCACTGCAACCTCTACCTCCCAGGTTTAAGCATTTCTCTGCCTCAGCCTCCCCAGTAGCTGGGATTACAAGTGCATGCCGCCACACTGGGCTAATTTTTGTATTTTTAGTAGAGATGGGGTTTCATCATCTTGGCCTGGCTGGTCTTGAACTCCTGACCTCGTGATCCACCCTCCTCAGCCTCCCAAAGTGCTGGGATTACAGGTGAGAGCCACCGTGTCCAGCTGTGTTGTATCTTTTTTAAGGCTTCAATTATAAAATGAATACCCTTTTCCTACTGAGCAGCTGGTTCTTCATAGGCATCTTTGGCAGATTTTCTAATTCTTCAGTTGTTTTGTTTTTTAAAGCTCTGTCCAGTCCCACAGCACATACCTTGATTCAAATTTCTGCATTCCCATGTTTATTGTGGCACTGTATTATTTACAATAATACAAATTTGGAAACAATCTAAGAGTCCTTTAACAGATGAATGGCTAAAGAAAATGTAGTACATATACACAATGGAGTAATATTTGGCCATGAAAAAGAATGAGACTCTGTCATTTGCAACAATATGGATGGAACTGGAGGTCATTATGATAAATGAAATAATCCAGGCCCAGAGACAGAAACATCACAGGTTCTCCCTTATTTGTAGGATCAAAAAATGGAAACAATTGAATTCATAGAAATAGCGGAAAGGTGGTTACCAGAGGCTGGGAGGGGTAGTGGGAGAGTGGCGGGGAGGTAGGGGTGATTGTTGGGTACAACAAAATACTTAAAGACTGAAAAAGACATAGTATTTGATAGCACAACAAGGTGACTATAGTCAACAATAGTTTAATTATATAATTTAAAATATATAAAAGATAATAATTGGGTTGCTTGTAAAGCAAAAGATAAAGGGCATCCTTGTCTAGTGCCAGATTTCAAGGGGAATGCTTCCAGTTTTTGCCCATTCAATATGATATTGGCTGTTGGTTTGTCGTAAATAGCTTTTATTATTTTGAGATACGTTCCGTGAATACCTAGCTTATTGAGGGTTTTTAGCATAAAGGGCTGTTGAATTTTGTCAAAGGCCTTCTCTGCATCAATTGAGATAATCATGTGGTTTTTGTCTTTGGTTCTGTTTATGTGGTGGATTACGTTTATAGACTTGCGTATGTTGAACCAGCCTTGCTACTGGATCCCTTCCTGACACCTTACACTAAAATTAACTCCAGATGGATTAAAGACTTAAACTTAAGACCTAACACCATAAAAACCCTAGAAGAAAATCTAGGCAAAACCATCCAGGACACAGGCGTAGGCAAGGACTTCATGACCAAAACACCAAAAGCATTGACAACAAAAGCCAAAATAGACAAATGGGACCTAATCAAACTCCACAGCTTCTGCACAGCAAGAGGAACAGTCATTAGAGTGAATTGGCAACCAACAGAATGGGAAAAAATTTTTGCTGTTTACCCATCTGACAAAGGGCTGATATCCAGAATTTACAAAGAGCTAAAACAGATTTACAAGAAAAAAACAAACAAGCCCATTCAAAAGTGGGCAAAGGATATGAACAGATACTTTACAAAAGAAGACATACATGAGGCCAACAAACATATGAAAAAATGCTCATCATCACTGGTCATCAGAGAAATGCAAATCAAAACTACATTGAGATACCATCTCAAGCCAGTTAGAATGGCGATCATTAAAAAATCCGGAGACAACAGGTGCTGGAGAGGATGTGGAGAAATAGGAACACTTTTACACTGTTGGTGGGAGTGTAAATTAGTTCAACCATTGTGGAAGACAGTGTTGTGCTTCCTTAAGGACCTAGAAATAGAAATTCCATTTGACCCAGCAATCCAATTACTGGGTATGTATCCAAAGGATTTAAATCATTCTACTATAAGGACACGTGCACACGAATGTTCATTGCAGCACTGTTTACAATAGCAAAGACCTGGAGCCAACCCAAATGCCCATCAATGATAGACTGGACAGGGAAAATGTGACACATACACACCATGGAATATTATGTAGCCATCAAAAACGATGAGTTTGTGTCCTTTGTAGGGACGTGGATGAACTTGGAAACCATCATTCTCAGCTAACTGATAGAAGAGCAGAAGATCAAACACCACATGTTCTCATTCACAGGTGGATGTTGAATAATGAGAACACATGGACACAGGGAGGGGAGCACTACACACTGGGGTCAGTTGGGGGGAAATAGGGGAGGGACGGTGGGAGGTGGGGAGTTGGGGAGAGATAGCATGGGGAGAAATGCCAGATGTAGGTGATGGGGAGGAAGGCAGCAAATCACAGTGCCACGTGTGTACCTATGCAAAAATCTTGCATGTTCTTCACAGGTACCCCAAAACCTAAAATGCAATAAAAAAATAAAATAAATAAAAAAGAATTACTTTATACCTTTTACCCAGGGGAAAAAAAAAAGCAAAATATAAATACTTGAGGGGATGGATACCCCATTTTACAAGATGTGATTATTATGCATTGCATGACTGCATCAAAACATCTCATGTAACCCATAAATTTATATGCCTACTATGTACCCACAAAGATTAAAATTAATTTCTTTTTAAAAGCAAACTTCTGTGCTTCTGCTTCTTTTAGGCTTCCTGTATTGTGATACAGTGGGAAGAAGAGAGAGGAAGCAGGCAAAGTATCTTGTTATTCAGCTTCTGTAGCTTGCACACGTCTCCTGGTTGGTTAATATTCCTATGATTAACACTGTCTGAGCTTCAGTGCCCTTGTTGGGGCAAGGGCTCAAGGCTGGCTCACTCATGGGAGTAGGTGTGGGCTTTTGGAGGATCCTGCAGATTTTTTCCTATGCATAGTTTCTGGCATGGGGAATCCAACTCTAGTCAACCTCTTCCACCCTCTCTTAGTTCCTGGTGTCAACAGCCTACCCCACAGCCTCTTTCTTCTGAATGCACCTTCCTGCACAGGCAGACATTTTTGGGGTAGAACCAGCAAGGCTTCTTATGATGGGCTACTTTTTTCAGATCTGAGGTGGTAATGTTGCAGGCTGCTCTGGTGTTGCCTTGCTCTGCAACTCTTTTTCTTTCGCTGGGGTAGATTCAGGGACAGATTAGTTAGTATTAGTGCCTTTGCAGATAGCCAACAGAGGAATGAGATGGCAGTTTGACTCTAATGGATCACCCACAGTCTTTACAATGTTGGCTTTAGGGAGGAAAGATAACTGGTGGGGAAGGAAGGGGATTTTTTCTCACCATGCAACAGTATTTGCAGGCCTTTGTGGATCTCAACGCATTTTTCTCTCTTTTCCAGCCCTCTGGTTTTAAAGACTTGAGTATGGAGGGCTCAGATTTTGGGTGATCATACTCAGCAGTTTGCTACCACTTAGAAAGCCCTGAGGGGAGTTCCCTAGCCCCACTTTTTGGTGGTTCTCTTTAGAAAATGTATATAGCACCTATAAAGAGAAATATACATTTCTCTTTAGAAAATGTATATTTTCAGTGCTAGGACTGGCTGCAATTCAAGGACAAAATGGAAAAGTTCCAGTCAACATCCTGCTACAATGCTCGTTTTAAAAACAACCCAGCTACATTTAGTGTGGGTTTCTTCAGATTTTTGTAGTGCATCTAGAATGCCATTTAGAATATAGTTTTAGCTATCAAAACATATACAACCTAGTAGTATGGAGTACATTACTTTCTTCTTAGAAACTTAGGTTGATACTTTACTTATTTTGCATCTTTGGCCTCTATGGTACTTTGAAGCTTTCCAAATTATATGTCATTAAGAAAGAAAGAATACATTGTCATCTTGTTAGAGGATTTAAGAATAAATGTTATACTATAGATTCATGTAATTAGTAAATGTTTAGAAGAAAACATTCTCTTATTAAAATAATTACTTCAATAGCTTTAGGAGTATAAGTGGTTTTTGGTTACATGGATGAATTGTATAGTGGTGAAGTCTAGGCTTTTAGTGCAAATATTACTAGAGTGGTGTACATTATACTCAGTAAGTAATTTCCCATCTCTGACCCCTTCCCCCCCTCCTTGTTTTTGAATCACCATTGTCCATATCACTCTGTGTGCCTTTCTGTATACATAGCTTAGCTCCTGCTTATAAGCAAGAACATGGTGGTATTTGGCTCTCCACTCCTGAGTTACGTCATTTAGGATAATGGCCTCTAATTCCATCTGAGTTGCAGTCTAAGACATTATTTTGTTCTTTTTTACTGTTGAGTAGTGTTCCATGACATGTATATATCACATTTTCTTTATTCACTCATCAGTTGATGGGTACTTAGGTTGATTACATAACTTTGCTATTGTGAATTTTGCAGGAATAAACATGTGTGTGTGATCTGATATAGTGACTACTTTTCCTTTGGGTATATACCCATTACTGGGATTATTGGATTGAATGGTAGGCCTACTTTTAATTCTTTGAGAAATCTCCATACTGTTTTCCGTAGAGGTTGAACTAATTTACATCCCTATCAGCAGTGTATAAGCATTCCCTTTTCACCACATGCACACCAACATTTATTGTTTTTTGACTTTTTAGTAATGGACATTATGGCTGGGGCAAAATGGTATCAAAATCAACCCACATACTCTATATCCATTTCTTTTTCTTGTTAGAAATTACTACAGTCTAGAATACTATATCTCTGACTTATGTATCTTGTTGTTTTCTGTCTTTACCAGCTAGGATGTAGGCTTCATGAAGCCAGGGAGTTTCTCTGTTTTGTTGACTGCTATACCCTATACTTAGACTAGTGTATAGCATTTAAAAGAGATTAAAAACTATTTACTAATAAAGAAATGAATGAATGAATTATATATATATTTTGAGATGGAGTCTCACTTTTGTCGCCCAGGCTGGATGGCAGTGGCACGAACTCGGCTCACTGCAACTGCTGCCTCTCGGGTTTAAGCTATTCATTTGCCTCAGCCTCCTGAGTAGCTAGGATTACAGGCGCCCAGCACCACGCCCAGCTAATTTTTACACTTTTAGTACAGACAGAGTTTTGCCATGTTGGCCAGGCGGTCTTGAGCTTCTGACCTCAGGTGATCCACCTGCCTTGGCCTCCCAAAGTGCTGAGATTACAGGCATGAGCCACTTCGCCTGGCAGAATAATATATTTTTTAATAATCCACAATTCATCATGTCCAAAAACATACCTGTGTTCTTATATCAAATCCAAGAGGCACACCAGAGCATTTTAGCCAGCAGACTATGTTGGATTATTTAAAAAATAGAATACTTGGGATTATTTTAAAAATAGAATACTTTGATATCAGAAAAAATATAAATGTGGGAATTCCCCATTGTTTTTCTGTGCTCATAATCTAGGCCTTTAAACATCTTCCAGAGTTTCATGGAAGCTGAGACAGGAACGAAATATCTTGTTTTTCAGTTCTTAATGATGTCAGCAGTGAAGAATGAAAGGATGAAACCGTTGTATTAAAAGAGGCTATATCCTTGGTGTTTCCAGAGACAGGAGCAGTGTAGTGCTGTCTAAATCATCGTTTTCTGGCACTCAGGAATCTGAGCTAAGAGACATGAAGAGAGTCTGAAAGTTAGTGGATGCTGGTACTGAAATGACCTGAGAGTCAACCAAATGAGAGGGCAGAGGAAGCTGATCACTAGCCAGAGAGGACCAGGTCGGAAGTGTAGCCTGAAGCAAAGATCCCAGTGAAGGGCCCACAGGTCAGCGACAGTTTGAAGTTTTGTGAGACCTGAAGTAAATTAACTTTAGAGCCCACTTAAGAATATGAAAATACCTTTTGCAAATCTTTGAAAAATATATGATGATGTGAACACACTGCTGGTGCCCTTCCCTAGGTTTTGCAAGAGCTCATGCAGTTGAGAGGCACTGTAGTTTAAATGTTGTTAGTTTTTTAGTAAGGATTTCTCTGCATTTAGTGGGGTGGGAAGGGCACAGAGAAGAGAGAGAGAGAGATTTAGAAAGAGAGAATGGCCATTCAGTTCAGAGCCATATTGTTTCCAGGAGGATTTTGGTATCCACATATTTCCCTACAATAATTCCCTATGTTCATAAAATTACCAGATTATTTTTCTTTTCCAAGCTAACAGAAGTGCCCACCTAATACATTTGTCATCTCTGTACTTTTGTATGAGCGATGTCACCAAATATCGTCACAGCATAGTAGTTAAGAGAGTATCTCTGGAATCAAAATTGTTGCTTTGACATTAAGCTGTGTTTGTTTATGAGCTTTGTGTCTCTGACCATAGTGCTAACTTCTCTGTGTTTCCTTGTCTGTAATGTGGGAATAATATTAATAGCCTGCCTTATATGTTTATGTAATGAGTAAATGAATAGAAAAAGAACTTGAAATTGCTCCCAGCCCATAAGAATCACCTAAAGGTCAGCAATTACTGTTACCACTGCCCTACCTCCCATGTTGCTAATACTGTGTGACAGTCCTAGGCAAATTATGGGGATAAATGAGAAACAAAATCTTCCTTATAGGGAGTGAAGAGTGGGGCTAGCAGCTATGATACCTTACATACCCCTATGAGATGCTTTAGAGAAGTTTGAGGAGAAGCAGAAAGGCAAGAGTAAATGACTTTTGTTTCAGCAACTCTGTTTAGATCAAGTCCATGCAACCTAAAAACAATACTGTATTTGGATGAGAGTCAATGCATTGGACTCAGTAACATCTTCATTAAATAAAATCCCGAAGATAACCTAGGAAATACCATTTTGGAGATTGGCCTTAGCAAAGAATTTATGACTAGCTCCCAGAAAGCAATTGAAACAAAAACAAAAATTAACAAGTGGGACCTAATTAAACCAAAGAGCTTCTGCACAGTGAAAGAAAGTATCGACAGAGTAAGCAGACAATCTAGGAAATGGAAGAAAATATTTGCAAACTGTGGATGCAGCAAAGCTCTAATATCCAGAATCCATAAAGAACGTAAACAATTCAACGAACAGAAAACAAATAATTCCATTAAAAAATGGCCACTTCTCAAAAGAAGACATACATGTGGCCAACAAATATATGAAAAAATTGTCATCATCACTAATCAGTAGAGAAATGCAAATCAAAACCACAATGAGATAATATCTCATGCCATTCATAATGGCTACTATTATAAAGTCAACAAATAACAGATGTTGGTGTGGTGGTGGTGAAATGGAAATGCTTATACACTGCTGGTAGGAACGTAAATCAGTTCAGCCACTGTGAAAAAGTAGTGTAGAGATTCCTCAAAGAATTTAAAATAGAAATACCATTTGACTCAACAATCCCATTACTGGCTATATACGCAAGGAATATAAATTGTTCTACCATAAAGACACATGCACTTGTATGTTTATTATATGTTTATTACAGTACTATTCACAATAGGAAAGACATGGAATCAACTAGATGCCCATCAATGGTGAATTGGATAAAGACAATGTGATACTATGGAATACCATGCCGCCATAAAAAAGAATGAAATCACATCCTTTGCAGTAACATGGACACAACTGGAGGTCATTACCCTAAGCAAATGAAGCCAAGAACAGAAAACCAAATATCACATGTTCTCACTTATAAGCAGGAGCTAAATATTGAATACACATGGACATGAAGATGGGAACAAAAGACACTGGGGATTACTTGAGGTGATGGGTTAGGAGGACGGCATGGGTTAAAAACCAACCTATTGGGTACTATGCTCACTGCCTGGGTGATGGGATAATTTGTACATCAAACTTCAGTGACACACAATTTACATATGTAACAAACTTGTACACGTACCCCCTTAACCTAAAATAAAAGTCAAGAGGAAAAAATGCAGAAGAACTATTGATTGTGTTCAGTGATATTGACTGAGGAGAATTCTTATTTTTTTAGTTATTGTTGTTTGGTAACTAATCATGGCCATTTCTGAATTCTGATAGAGGTGAGATGCTGGTAGCTATTATATACATTTCATCACTGGATGGTGTTGCTGTTTCTGCTCTTAGGAATAGTTCTTCTGCATGGAAACACCTAATCTTGATTTCTATACTCACAACATATGATTAACAAAATCTGGAGCTGCAATATTCAGCAATTCAGAGGTGACTACTGGTGGTTATGTAATTCTCTATTATTGATTATTTATAGAATTGAAATTTTAGAAGAGCTACAGATTACAGTCAGTAAATGATAGTTTGTGGATGTTAAAATATTCTTGTTTTGGGATTCTTGATAACCCAGGCACAAGAAGGAAGAGTTTAACTTAATAGAGACTTGGGTGCATGTGTTGCTAAAAGAATAGTACACTTTCCTTGATATTGCAGCTTTTGTGAAAACACATCTGAATCAGAAAATTATACATCAAGATACCATTATATGAATGAGAACATATTCAATTTACCTAAATAGTCCTTCTCTCTCTAATTCTGTCACTTTTTGCTTGCTTATTTCTAGTGTTCTGTTTGTTGTTTTCATATATTTTCAGATTCTAGTTGCCTGGAGTTGACATGTGTTTGAAAGGCTGAGTAAAAAATGTCTATAACCATTTTTCCATTCTGTATCTGAAAGGTGAAATCATAGAGTCATTAAGGTCTTTTCCGTGCCTCCTCTCTTCTTCCCTCGTTGTCTGTGCAGCTGACCCTTTGCCTCAGTTCTAGGGAAAGCCACTTAGGGTTTGGTCTCCAGGGGATAAAAGCCTATTATTTCTTCCAACTTGAAGAGAGTTCCTTCTGCTTGTTTTATATCTGATTAGTTATAAAATTAAGATTAATAAGAAAAGAATCTCATATAAAGAATTGGTCATTTAATATTCTCCTAAGAATAATATAATTGAACGTTTATAAAATTTTTACTTCTGTGATTGGCAGGATGAAGTGGTACATTGGAACCGAGTTTTAATCTTGGGTGTGCTTCTTACTAGCTTTCTAGGTTACTTCACTGTTCTAAGTTCCTGTTTCCTCATCTGAAAAAAAAGTGCTGTGGGTTTAAGAGTGTGGGCTCTGACCTCGGATTCAATGGCCTGCATTCATATCCCAGCTTTGCCACTTAGCTGAACAATACTGGGCAAGTTGCTTAGTTTCTCTGTGATGCAGTTTTATTAGTTGTAAAATGGGATAATAATAATAGAACTGCTGCATAGAATTGTGGAAACTAAATGACTGGATGACTACAAGCACGTAAAACAGTCACATGGCATATAGTAAGCTCTCAGTAAATGTTAGCTATTTTTACTCATAAGACAAATGCAAGGATTAAATGAGATAATTTACATGAAATTCCTGAAGGTATTTAACAATCATCAGTCCTTTTTCTTCATTTTTTTATTGCTTATCAAAATATTTCCTGCATTAAAATTTTTTTCCCTTTTAGTGCAGATATTTGCTAGCTTTATTTCTGTATCATAAGCTATTGGCACCTACCTTTTGGTCTATACCCTAACTGTAATTGTTACACTATGGCAACATTCTTACTATAGTATTCCGGAGTTGGATGGCTGACTTTTGCAGAAAGTCAGTTTTTCTTTTATTGCCACTAAATGGCATGCATTGTAATAAAACCTAAAATGTCCTAAGCAGCTTGTGCCCTCAAGAGCTTTCACTGTATTTAAGAAGTTACACATTGAGCAGTGCTGAGTTACTTACTGTTTAGTGAGCAGCAAAATTCAGAAAGGGAAAGAAACTAAAAAATGAATTAATTGGAAGACAAATGGACAAGGGAAACAAAAGATAGCTCAAAGAAGTAAAAATTTAGCTTAAGGATGGCAAATGTGTGACTGTAGCCCTTCCCCCCAGTCCATGGCAATCACTGTTAGGCCCAGATACACCCTTATAATCCTTTCCAGCCCAATTCTCCATGTATCTAGAACTGTCACTTGGCGTTCCAAGTTTCTACACATGTGTTAGTTGGAGATAAAATGGTAAAGTCAGTTTTGCTCATCTGGTTTTGTTGAATGTCACCTTTGGGAACAATGATTAGCTCTTTAAGTATGCCCAGTCCTTTCTGAACATGGGAAAAACCTTACGATTTTATTTTCAAATCCTAATGATAATGTTTTTAAATTAAAGGTTTATTTTCTCTAGGAAAATTTTAAAGATTTTGTGTACATGCAAAGGGATGATTTAGGCAAATGATATGTCATAAATGAGTCAAAAAACTCATTATACCTGTATGTTTTGTTGCCATAAAAGGCTGTCAAATTATCTTGCTTTTATTTATCTTATTTAGAAATAAATTATTTTCCCATTATTTTCAGATAATTTTGTTTTAGAAACTTGGAGTGGGTAGCCATAGTGGACCTGAAGGAGTTATTTTCCGCTTTATAACCCTTCTTACTATTTTTACCAAAGACTTGGCAGGACAAAAGTTACATACAATGGTTGAATTGTGTTTTCAAATTTTTTATTCTATTTTAAGCTTTTTCCTAAGAAATCTTTCTAGGTTTAATGTCACCGCTGTGTCAGTGTTCCATCGGTAACCTGGGGGAAATAAAGACAGATTGCTCTACTTACCACCAAGCACACAAAGGTCATCTAGAGTTCTAGGTGTCCCTTGACGTGGATGGTTTTGTCTATCAATTGCTTTCATTTTAGACAATTTAGGAGATGCTGGCCAGAGGGTAAGCACAAATGTAATGGGAGGCCTCCATCCAAATGCATTTCATGCAAGCGTCAGAGTTAAGCAGTTCATTCGCGGTATAAGTTCTGTCCGTATTACTGGACTGTGGAGCTATCTAGCTTTGCACTTTCTAACAGCCAGTACAGACCATGTACTGTCCAGAAAATTTTCTTTTAGAAAACTGAGTTAAATTATTCTTTAGCTCTGTCCTACTTCTATCATTCACCTCCTCCCTGTCCATGCCACTCCTATCATAACCACTCCCAGCATTTTAGAAAATCATTTTTTTACAAGAGAAACCTGACATGCATGACCAAAAATTAAGGTCTATTACAGCCTTCACATACTACACTCACCATCTTCAGATCCCTCAATGTAGTCTGCTCTCTCCGGCCTTTGCACATCCCATGTCCTCTGTCTACAATAAAGTTTCCTTTTTATTTGCTTCGCAAACTCCTGATTATCTTTCAAGATTAAACTCATGGCACTTCCTTTAACAATTCTTTCCTGAACTTCTGTTCATACCCTGGGAGAAATAAATTCTGTGGTTTTGGCTGCTTCTGCATAATACAACTATTTTCTGGTAGAAAAAGAAAGGTCTGTCCTTCTCACTGGATGCAAAGTCACTTTGCAATCTTAAGACTAAGTGATGTTTAGCACAAAGTTCTTTCTAAATTAAGTTTGTTGAGTGGACGTTATGTACTAACTGTCAACTCTGCATGGAAATACAAATACTTTTCTGGAGACATGAGTGAGGATGGGTTGTGAAGTCAACTGTTGTGGAGTTGCACACAGCAATTACTGATAAACTTGCTTTGGAAAGCATCAACCCTTCTTCTTTGTTACAACAGTAGCTTTGTAGTTTGCCCTTCATTTCCTACCATAATGCTCTTGGTAACAACATTGGCCTAATACCGCAGGCAGGTGTGGTTGGTAATGGATAGAATTGGATTTGGAGCTGTCTCAAAGATTTACTTCAGACTCTCTATGATGCTTAAAGCTCTTTATTTTGGCAAACATATCATTTGCTAGTTGTCAAATGGGTTGAGTCATTTGTCTGGCTTTTTCATCTGGGAACCTCTGAATGACTGATATGTCCCTGTTACACTTCCCAATGGGATGACTGAGTGTCCACTCAGCTCTACCTATCTGGTTTTGTAAAAAGTAAAATAAGATAAAAACAGTTATGCCACACTCATGTCTATCTGTGAAAGCAGCCAGCTGGGAAAATGTAGTTGAACAAGATGTTTACTCTCTAATATTCGGTTCCTAAATAGGGAAAAAATCCTGCTGGCAAAATCAAACCATGCAATTCTTGTCTGGCTAATAGAAGACTCTCTTCCATTTCTCTACTCTGCATCATGATTTTTGTATACATTTTCATTTCCTTTTCACAACAGCCCTGTGGAGTAGAAAGGGTTATTATTTTAAGTTTACAGTAAATATTCTGAAACTCAGAAATTTTTAGGATTATATTCAGTTCCTCTAGTATATTAACTTCCTTCCATCCCATGCTATCAGACATTCTGTTTTACACAAGGGATGTTTGAATATTGCATCTACCTCTGTGTTATTCTTCCATTCAGGATCTATTTCTGAAATATATTTGTTTGCCAAGATATGGTGATCCCTTTGGTGAAACTATAAGGAAAGGAAGTAGGGAAGACTGGGTTATCTCAACCCAGGGTAGAGAACCTGTGTCCAAGGTAGTGCAATCCACAGCAGTCTAAATTGCAGTCACATGGAAAGCAATAACTCAATCCCAGACCTGATGAGAAATCTGTGAGACAATCCCTGGTTGCTTGTGCAAATGGTTCCTTTCGAAGGCAAGGTGCTTATCATCTTCAATATAATGTGGCTTTTGGATGCTATCCAGTCAGCAAAGTAGAAACTCATATTTGGCAGGGTGAACCCAGCCGTGGTTTCCTGATGTGCTGAATCAATAGGAAATGACTTTGGAAAAACACAGCAACGACAGCAACAAATGGCTTTGAATTTATTCAACCAAATATCATATAAAGTGAACTGCCAAGAGTTTCCTGCATGATATCCCTTTTTAGATCATGACATATAACTTCAAACTTTTACCCCTTGTATACTATGTGCCCATCATTCTTCAGATTTGATTGAACTAAAATTCTTTCTGGAGCCGAGCATTTGTGCCCTCATGGACCTTTAATTTTATTTATTTTTGCATGAATATTTTCTTTTATTTTGCAAGAATATTTTTGCAGGTCCCTTATCACTAAGATGTGGACAACTTCGTAGCTAGCTTCTATTCTCGTCATTATCTCTTCTCAATGCTTCTGTTTTCTTTCTTTCTTCCTTTTCTGTTTTAAATATAAAGATGAATCTAAAAGCTAGTTACCATATTATTCCTCACTCATACAGACAGCCAGGCTGTCAGGGAGCAGGAGCGGGTGGGATGGCAGGAGGATGAATGATTGATGAAACAGACTCTAAAGCAACAGAATTTGGGGGAAATGGGGTGTGAGCTGGAGAGCTGACCAGGAGAAACTGTGGGGGCTGCACCATCACTCTGTGGAAATTGATGGTAGACAAGAGAAGGTGTCAATTTATTGTTGTTATTGTTTTCCTTTTCCATTTGTTTAATATTTCAGTAATTTTATGATCATTTTATAATTATAAAACACCTTGAATTTGAAAAAAATAGATCATTCTTAGCAATGTGCTGGAATTTGCTCCCATGAAAACTGATATGTCTAAGTATCAGCTTTCTTCTTGTTTAGTGTCGTTTGGACACTTCTAGAAAATTCTAGGAGAGCCTTCTATGGTACAAACAAACTGATAGGCTCATTCTGTTTTTAGATGGTCAAGTTTAAGTTGTGAGGCAAAATGAAGTAAATAAATCAAGATCTAGATACTCTCACACTTTCTCTCCTTTTGTCTCCTCTATCAGCTAAATTAATGTAAGTATTTTAAGCTTGGACTAGATTCAGCTAAATATGAGTTACAACAAAGTGTCTCACCAATAAATATTTTCTCAATGTTGATGATGATGATATGACAGGGAATATTGTGAACTTACTATCTGGCAAGTGCAAAGGTCAATCTATTTCATACATGCATTATATACATTATTTAATTTACTGCTTTCAACAATCTGGGGGATAATGATTACTTCCAATTTGAAGATGAAAACCTAGGGTTTAGAAAGGTAATATACTTAAAATGGTGCTCCGCAATTTATCAGTGGAGTTTTGGATACTGGTTTGTCATTTCAAAGCTCATAGTCTTATTCTGTATGCTATATTACATGACATGTTTTTGTTACTGATCTTTTTATTTTCTCCTGTGGAATATCACCAGTAAAATTATGTTTGACAAAAAAGAAAATTATAAATTCATTGAGCAGCTATATTCAAACTATAGGCAGGGCAGCTGAAAAGTAGGTCTTCTAGAGTTGAGGTTATGGTCCATTTCTATGCAAGCCTTAGATAAATATTTCAATTGCTAAATATAATCTAGTCTAACGTTTGCACTTCTTATTTTATTTCAGGATTGCTCATTTCAACTGATTGGGGTGTTCATAATTGTACATCTATAAGTATTAATATGCTTTATTTGCCTATTTTGATGATTTGGAAATGAGGCCCAGAAGTTCCATGGTCAATTCTTGATATCTGAAAGAATCAAAATGAAAACAGTCCACATACTAAGAATCTGCTATACCAGACACTGCACTTATTGTTTTACATACCAGCACATTCTAGTCCTTATTGAGATGCTATAGAGTGGATTCTGTGGTTTTAATTTTACCCATAAAGAAACGGAGGCTCAGAGAGGTTGCGTACCTTGGACAAGGCCTTGAGCAAGTTGCTGAGTCAGGTGGTTTGGAACAAGATCAATCCATACAACTCATTTCAGGTCAATCTCACAAATGTTCATTGAGCATCAGGCTCTGTGCCAGGCACTGTGATATGAATGGGGATTCAGCAGGGAACAAGGCAAACATGGCTTCATGGACCTAAACAGTCAGGATGGTTCAGATCTCCTGTGTACTGAACACTATAGCAATGAAGACAAACCACTGTATATTGGTGTATGTGCATAGTTTATATTTCTATCCATTGAGCCTGTCATTTACAAGCATCTTAATGGAAAAAGTACACCTATGAAGTAGTACTTTGTTCCCATCACTGCCACTGAGCTTGGCATAGTATTGTCAATATGATTACACACCTTTTGATGGAATATAACTCACTAAGGGCAAGACAGAAGAGGGGAAGATAGCTTTTACCTAACAGAAATACAACATCAGCTATCAGACAAACACACGAGTAGATTTCAGCAAAACTCTTTCAAGTGTGTGTTCAAACTGTAAGTCTCAGCATATAAAATTTTAGGCAACTGATCAGTAAACTTGTCCTTGAAAAGTATATTTCTCTTCCTTGAACATCAACAGAGAAAGATCGTAAGTCAGATGGTAATTGCTCTAACTAGGGCAGGAAATACCATCAAAATTCCACTTTGATCTCCTGTGAGGTTGTAATTTTAAATTGCTGTTTTTGTTACATACTTCTACCCATTTCTAAACTGAAGCTTAAATTCTAGTCCAAGAAACTGCCACTTTTATCACATGATAAAAAAGTCTGTAAACCTTGAAAAGGAGTTTGAAGATTTCTGGTTCTATGAGCATGGACATACCCTTCAATCTGGATATTTTGGTTTCTCTAAAGTGATTCATTCATTCACTCCACCTGTACTCTTCATTTTGTATGATTTTTCTTTAACCCAGCTCCTTGTAGTTTTTGTTATTGATTGAAATCAGAGTATAGATTTTTCTTATGAAATTAAGCATAAACCTGCTGAATGAACTCCTTTAAGAAAAATTTTAAGCAGGCCTATGCATTTATACTCCCTCTGCAATTTAGAACTTAAATGAATATCGATTATAATCAGAGAAATACACTTAAACCAATTTTAGCTATCTTTAATAATACTATCAAAATTACTGCTACTTACTATACCATGTGTCAACCACCATGTATTTGCTAAATGCTTTCCATATTTCACCTCCTAATAATGCCCATCACAATCTGTACATCATCTGTATTTATGCCCCAGTTTACAGAAAAGATGACTGTCCTGACACATAAATTTTAATGTCAAAGTGCAAATGCAAGGACAGATTTATCTAATTCCAGAACCTGAGCTAGCCTTCTTCTATTAACAATGTTCAGCCATTATTTACTGAGCATTTACTATGTATAAGATGCTGAGAAGATACACTAGGAAGAATAGCTCCATACTACAGCTGTTAGAGCATACAGATAATCTGGGGAGGAGGGTCATGTGAATAGATAACAAAGAATGGTGGGTACTGTGTGAGGAGGTAGCACAGGGAGCCACTGAAGTATATCAAAGGGCTGTTCATGGCAGATGAGCAGGGGTCAGGGAAGGCTCTCCGAGGACTACTGTTTGAGACCAAAACAATTAGTAGAAGTTGGCCAGAGATGGAAGTGTTAGGAAACAGAGCAAGAAGGGAAAATCCAAGCAGAAATCAGAAGTACAGAGATTCAGACATAAGAGAAATGCAGGTGGCTCTGTGTGGCTGGGGCTGCAGAGGACTAGTGGAGTCTACATCAAGAAGACCTTTACATGCTCACCTGAGGAGTCAGGGCAACCTTGAGGTCAAAAAAGATTTTCCTGGCCTTTGTGCCTAGTATTGATGGGATCATTTGCATCATTAGATCTCCTTACCCTCCCAACTGATAGAATTGCCCAAGCAGAAGGCCAATGTTCCATCCTCCATTAAAAACATTGACTTTTAGTTGCTGTCCTTCTGTCCTTTGCTTGCGCTACTTTTAGTCATCACATGCTTCTCTTATCACCTTTTTTGCAAGAGCTAAAAATGGGAGCAATTGACCCTGAGAACAATTAATGCCCAATATTAGTGCTTCTTGAATGTCAGTATTAGCGTTAACAGTGACGCAGTCTTGGCACTGCCCTCTTGTTACTTTTCAGTGCCTGCTTCTACCCCTCTGCCACCATTGTCTAATTACATATTTTACGAAAACCCAGGAAATATCATGAAATATAGGCTGTTAAGGAAATCGCTAAACAAGATCTAGTTGATTATATTGCTTAATTTCCATGATGCCTGGTGGCTATTCAAATAAGTACAGTTTTCTTCATGATGCCTGCTTTTTAGCAGATGGGACCCACTCATTTCAATATAATTTCTATTTTTAAGAGGCATACTCAATATTTTTTCCTGGGACAATCTGCAAAAAGAGAAAAGCTGTTACTTAAAGCATTAATAGCTACAGGTAGAAAGGATCAAGTTTACCAATGAGAGGAGAACAAAAATACATAATTTTTTCATGTTGCTTGCTTGTGGTGGTATTCTCCAATACACAGATGATAACTTTTTAATATGGAACACATTTAACCCCAGAGAGCCCTGGGAATTCTGTCAGACTTTTATTCCACCACCATTACCTATGTTTTAAAATAAGCATTTATATAGCACCGTCTTTATCAATCTGTTGAATTGTTGTGCCAGGAATGCAAGAATTATTATTCCCATTTTACAGATAGGGAACATAAAAGACAGAAGGGAAGTAACTTGTTATAAATATTTAAGTAAGTTATTAGGCCTTAAGATTTCCAGTTGATTACTAAGCTTATTGAATTTTCCTATTCACTGAGTTTTACTGTCTCTAAATAAGCACACCAAATTCTAAAACAGCAGTTTAGAGTTTCAGTTACAGTATTTCTGCCATAGATCATCCAATCCCAATAAAGCCTTCTATTTGCAAGCTTTGTTTAGTTTTTGCTTTTAGTGGAGATTATATTCTAAGGCCCAGAAAAGAATAGAATACCTCTGAATCTACTTTCCTTTTCTTAAATAAGCGAAGAAATGGAACTCCTTTTCTTCTGCTTTTATAAATTATAAAAATGAACAAACTAACAAACATGACTCATAAAGGCTATGCATTACAGAGGAACAAAATGAATAATATTTAATATTCTTGCTAAAAAAAGTTCTAGGGTTGCAAGAAAGATATGCAAGGAGTGCTCACTACATTTCAGGAACTTTACATACATTATTTCATTCTCACAATAGTCCCTTGAGGAAGGTAATATTTTGACCTCCGTGATGTATATGACAAGAACAAGATTTAAGGAGGTTAAACAATTTTCCAGAAGCCATAACCAGGAAGGCAGAGTCAGCTCTTAAATTCTTTTGGTCTGGCTGTCAAACCCCTGAGTCCTCCTTACTTGCTCTTCCTTTCCAAGAACATTTATTCTTCCCAATAAATTTCACAATCAATTTGTCAATTAGTACAAAATATCCAACTGGAATTTTTATTTGCAATGCAATGTATTGAAGATTAATTTGAGCAATATGATATCTTAACAAGGTTTCTTCTTAGACCAAGGGAGTGGGCTCTTCATTTATTTAGATGTCCTTTTATATTGCTTAATAAATATATTTGCTTTTCCTTCATAAAAGTCATGTAAATTCTTTCCTAGGTTAATCTCTAGTTACTTTATATTTTTTGTTATTTGGATGGTGTTTTATTCTGGTTTTTTTTCCTGTTTTCTTATTGGTGGTGTGAAAGACATTGGTTTTAACGCTTGATGTGTATACTTCCTAAGCTTATTGATCAATCTTAACTATATCTAGTAGACTCTGCTTTCTGTGGTAGATCATTATATCACCTGCAAACAGTAATAGTGTTTTCTCTTGTTTCCCAATTTAAATACTTCTTTTTTACTTTTCCTCTAGACCAATATTGAACAGTAGAGGTAATAATGAGCATTCTTATCTTATGTTCTGATATTAAAGAAAATAAACCTAGAAGAGATATTTTATGTAATTTTTTTCATATAAGATTAGTCGAGTTAAGGATCTATTCCTAGTTTTATGTATTTGTTTTATTTTGAAATCATAACATTTCTGACCTATTAATTATATATATATTTCAATCTTTTTAGAGATATGATGACTCCACCAATATATTTTCTGTTGTTAAATTATATTTACATATGACTTATTATGTAGATGTAAATGAAGGGGGTTTGAGATAAACCCAATTTGATGAAATAACTTTTCTTTTTCTTGAATTTAGATATGTATAGATAATATTTTTTCCAGAAATGTTAGTATCAATGTTGATACAGGATTTGGATTATATTTATTTTCTAATATAGACTGTCTATGGAACCAGGGTTGAGCTAGCCTCGCAAATGAATGGGCAGCTTTTTTTTTTCTTTTCCTGTTTCTTGGAACGACTTGGATAAGAAAGAATGTTCTAGTTCCTTTCTGAATTCTTCAAAATATCATCAGAAAACCTGTAAATAAATAAAAACTAAGTTCATTTGACCTTACTGCAGCAAGGGAGAATATCATCTTCACAGAGACTTAGAGTCAGAAGAAGTCAGAGTAGAATATTTATAGGCCCCTCGGGTCTGGGCTGAAGTGGTGTAAGATGGGTCATTCAGTGATGGAAACTGGTAGGGACTGGGCTGCTTTGTAATATAGTTTAGGTTTGGTGGATACAGCAAAGCAAGGATCTTGAAGTGACTCTTGATAAGTAAACTGTTGTTTGATGAACAGGTTATTTGTTCAGGTGAGTGCAATGTTTACTTCAATAAATTGATCCATAGGAATTTCCTGAAGCAAACTGTGCTCATGAGAATATAGAATCTGGGTAAACACCAGAAGAAAGTGAAAATGAATGGATGTCTAGTAGAAAATTATTTCAGGCAGAGGGAACAGCAGGTGCAAAGACCCTGAGGTAGAAGGGGTATGTATTGAATAGCAGGAGGCCAGTGTGGTAATGGTTAATACCAGAGCAGAGGTTGGAGACTGAATTATAGAGACCATTGTAAGAACTTTGGAGTTTACTCTCAGAGATGTGAAACCTACTGGAGACTTTTGATGAAAAGAGTCACATAATCTAACTTAAATTTTAAAAGGATTACAAATTATAATTGAAATTGTGATGAGAATAGATTGCAAGGGAGTGCTGTGGATGCTATTGCAATATTTAGATAAGAAATGATTGTATGGTTTCTTGGATGAGGGTGGGAGTCATAAAAGTAGTAAAAGTGGGTGGATTACGTATGTATTTTGAAAGAAAGGCAAACAGATTTTGCTGATATATTGAATGAGTGGTTTTAGGAAAAGAGAAGGGTTAAGGAAGCAAGCAAGAGTTTGGCCTGAACTAGTGGAAGAACAGAATTGACATTTACTGGGAAGGAAAATGCTCCTGGAGAATCAGATGTTATGGCTGTAAGTCAGCAATTTGATTTTGGACATGTTAATGTGAGTTGCCTTTTAGATATGCAAGTATAGATGTCATATAGGAGTTCAGGTACATAAGCCTGAATCTCCAGGAAGAGGTCTGCAGAGCTGATAGCTTGCAGTGAACGCCAAGAATGAAGTACTCGGACAGTTCCTGCTCTTCCGAGATAATCCACCCCAGCAGTCATCCACCAAATTTTTATTGGAAGGGCTTGTATTAACTACAAACATCCACTAGATGGTCCTTTGAGGTGGGTTGCTGAGGCACCTGTGACCTTGTACACACTCAAACTGCTTCTCAGGAGGCTGTTTTCATCATTCCTTATCACACAACACACCACACTCCCTGTCCTGTTTTCAGGGTCAAGGAGTTTCATTCCCATGCACAAATAACATACACAATGCCTCAGTGTTTTTCCATGCCTGACCTCTCAAATCCATCTCAAATTTTCTATTAAGGGGTAAGACAGGAGCATCTATTGACCTCCTGTTCAAGAAATATCATTAGATGACAAAGGTGGGTCAGCATCCCACCATGTAATAACATTGAAAACAAAGGGATGCCATGTACATAAGCTTGACTATGTTGCCATGTGCCCCCTACATCTCCCTCTTCTTTAATTCTTAGATCATGCTGGTCATTGAATACAAGGTAAGTTTCCATCATTCTTCTCTAGTTGTAGATGTGTCGGGTGGCAGCACTAAGCCATCTGCAGGTGCCTAGAAAACAGATGCAAATAAGAATAAGTATAGTGACCATCGCCCAAATGTGTATGTTTAACCTAGACAACTAAGTATTTGGGTTTAACCATTGAAAGCCTTCTTGTAATTGCTGAAGGGTACTTGTCTATAACTGGCATGTCCATGCTTCAAGTTGTTTCTTTAATTTACACTCAAGAGTGGAAATTTGAGAAGACAAATGATCGTGATAAGCCCCTTGCAGATGTGCTCTTCTAAATTACTGCAAGGGGAATCTCCTTTTCAGTTCCAGGTTAAATTTACAGGCAGTCACAATTGTGCATGCCATTTTAAAATCATGACATAGGTTATATTTATCTGTGTAACATTTTGATGAGACAAGCATGTAACATACCAGCTACTGGAGGAGACTTTAATATTATAAAAGGATTGAGTCTGGTCTACGTTAGGAACACTTTGACCAAACAAAAGTATATAAGGGTGCGTAGTATAAATCTGGACTGTATCAGTAACATTATTCTGCAAAGAGAGGGTAGAGTCGCCATCACTAGTAATGTACTCACCATGCGAAAGAACACGTTCAAATAAAGGAAGGCCTAGTCTCTAAATTTGAGTCTGAGCAAGGCTTAAAGTTTCTTTCCCTTTTAGTTGTAACATTGATCCTGAAGGCCCATGCTCTGACCAGGTGATAGAACTATTGGAGGGGCTCCTAAATCCAGTGTTCTGATTTGCAGTCATAAGGTAGCCATGGGAAGTCCAGTCAAGTAAGGTGCCATCGTTAAACAGAGGCCCTTGGCATGGCACAGGTTGTCCGCATGGATACCGCTGGACAGCCTCAAACTTGTATCACCAGTCCCTACTCAGACGGCATATAGGAAGATCAGGCACTTGTGTAGCGTCATTAGAGACCTCAGTAAGATTAGTAGTAACAGCAGAAATAAAGGTCAAATTTGCAAGCTTAGCATCCTTTTTGGGCTGATAGTAAAGATACTCCTGAGGAATGAGCGTAACGCACTTGTCATGTGCTATTGTGGAAAAACAAAGAGGGATAAATAAAGTCAAGGAGTCATTAAGTTTAATCCATCTCAAATTTTCTATTAAGGGGTAAGACAGGAGCATCTATTGACCTCCTGTTCAAGAAATATCATTAGATGACAAAGGGGGGTCAGCATCCCACCATGTAATAACATTGAAAACAAAGGGATTTAGAACATGACTCCAACAAACATGTTCTTGAGCTGATCCCACTTGGCAAAGGATAAGAATTACCAGCCACCCTAACAACCACACCTGTCTGACTTTCTCAAACGTTCTTCCACTTACCGCCAGATACATAAGAAACCGGTTCTCTGCAGCTGCAGGGGCTTCCACAGTGGCAAGCCAGATAGTTGTTTGTTGACCCAATTTCTTTCGCTTTCCTCAAGTAATGTCAGGCACTTTCCGAGTCATCACCATCATTGCTGGTCGATTCTCCAACGACAAGTCCTGTTCTCAAGGAAAGAGCCCATATTCTCCCTTTTTTTGTTTATTAAGATATACTTTAAGAGTTTGATGAGCTTGTTTAATAATGGCCTGACTGGTTGAGTTATAGGGGATGCCAGTTTTATGTTGTATGTGTCTAAGTTGCACTAAGATAGTAGGGTCCATTATTAGTTTTTATAGTTTGTGGAAGGCTTTAAGTCATAATAGATCTAAACAAATGAGCAATTTTATCTTTGTTTCTCCTGTCCAGGGGTAGCATGTACTAGGCCTGTATAAGTGTCCACACTAATGTGCAGAAATTTGAAACATCCAAAGGGTGGGAACTGAGTAACATCAGTTTGCCAGGTAGCATTAGGCAGTAGACCTTGTGGGTTGGCACCAAGTTCTAAGGGAAAAGGAGAGAGAGGATGCCATTGGCCATTAGGATGAGTTTTAATAATCATGTGAGCTTGAGCAAGTGTCAAATGAAACTGCTGTTTAAGACTGTGAGCATTCTGATGAAAAAAGGCATGACCAGCTTGAGCTTGAAAAAAATGCAGGAAAGTCTGCAAACCACATTTGTGGTTGTACCAGAGCATCAGCTAGAGTGTTCCCTTCTGTTGAGGGACCAGGTAACCTAGAATGAGAGCGAATATGGGTGATGTAAAGATGGTGATGACGGGACAGAGGAGCTCTCGTGTTGCAAGAAACAAAGCTAGTAGAGATTCATTAGCAATGCCCTTCACATGTGCAAGACTTAAATGAGTAATGCTATACACTGCATAAGCAGAATCACTAACTATACTTATGTCTTGGTGAGGAAATGTTTGTAAGGCCAATATTAGGGCACCTAACTCCACCTGTTGTTTTAAAATGCTCCTGGGTTTTGCGTTGCCAGTTTTGCATGGCATCTTGCCACACTATAGCTGTCTTTTCAGGTTTTTTTTTTTTGAACCATCTGTAAAGACAGTAGTGGAGTGAAGCAAGGGCTCAGAGACAACAACAGATACAAATGTAATAAGCACAGTTTGCAAAAAGTTTAGGAGCTTAAAGGCTGGCAAATGAATATTTACTGGCTGATACTACCAATAAAGTCAGCCATTGCTATTTGCCAATCAAGATCACAAGCTAATAGAATATAAAATTGTTCCTTGCTTAATGGTAAGAAAAGAGTAGCAGGGCTGTCTCTTGATAATTGGTTGCAACGTCGGTGCCCCTTTCTGATAAGAGAAGCTACTAAATCTGTAGTCTTTTGTATGTGTTTAGGGGGATTATGAGACAGATACATAACATATAAAATAAAGAAATGGCAAATGATAAAGCCTATCTGTTAAACTAAGACATGGAAAGGATGGATATTTTAAGTGATTTTTACCATATTTTGGCCCTTGAAAGCCATTAGAATGTGACTGCAAGTTGCCAGGGTAATACGCCTGCATTGAGTTAGCTCAAGTGTGTAAAGAAACCCCAAAGAACTGTTTTTAAATGGTTTTAGGTGCTGGCCATTCTTCTGCATCAGCCTTTAGCTGGAATGTCTTAGAAGTGAGCTTGGGAAAGTAGGGCTGTGGCCAGTTTCTTCCCAGCTGCTCCGGGCTCCTTAGGCAGCCTCTCTTTTTAATAGCCTGCCACCTGTTGCTCTCCTTACCCTGAGAGGAAGGAAGGAAGACCACAAGTGGCAGCAGGAGGCTAGAGAATGACCAGGTGGTAAAGTGCGTGGGTAAGTGCAGCGGCGGGAGGCAAGAGGGCAACAGGCTGGGAGGAGACCACGCCCCTCGGACTCCAGACCACCTACGCTTGGAGCCGAGCCTGTAAGGTAAGGTTCTGAAAATACACTGGGCTTTTTGTTATTTTTATCACCCCCAAGCAGAGAGGGGAGGAGCAGACATGCAGCACAGGGTCTGCTTTGAGCTTTCCCAGCCACAGTGTTTTTAAACATTTTATTAAAAAGTGAAACAAACATTCCTTTCTGCTGCGTCTATCTTCTGAAGATGACAGCAGCTGTCCACCTCAGCCTAGTTAGCATTTAACATATGGCTACAGGAGAGCGCCCCATTAGTGGGCTTCTCCCCCAGAGCTGTGTACTCTAGTCTGCTCCACAGCCCTCTGCCCACCTTAGGCTAATAAGGTCAGGGTTCACGTGGACTGTTTCTTAGCCCTTTTTCCAAGGGGTGGCCAGGGAAGGCAAGAAATTGCTTGTCAGCTGAACATGTGAGGGGTGGCAGGGAAGGGGAGAAGAAGGAAATGCAGCAGCACAGCAAGCAGCAGCCACCTTCTGGGCACTGTTACCAAGGCACGTGCCCATGTTGAGGAGGATTCTTAGAACTGGGCTGGAGCTGCCTGCAGCCACACGGGGACCTGGTCTGTGTCTCTTGGCCTCCGCTCCCTCACCACAAACCCAGAAAGGGGCACCTTGCCTAGACTGCCAGTGACCAAATGGTCACTCCATGGCATCTTAGCAACTCTCCTGCCCCAGGCCTCTGTGGGCAGCAAGAAAGCCGGAGCTATCTGGGATAAAACCCACAAGGCAGCATGCAACTTTCCTTTATACTCCAGGGAAACAAAAAAACACAAGGCCAGAAAGGCTGATGCTAGAAGTAAGAGGTGAGAACTTGCATATTAGGAAGACAATCATAATCAGCCACTTTCCTTCTGTCCTGGAGGCGCCCCTCCAACAGGCAAGTTTGTCAAGGGGATGCGGCCACCCAATCATATAGATGTTCGCTGACCAGGGTCTTATCCAAGAATCATCCCTTGGGTGGCCTCCTGTCTCCTCAAGGGGGATGGGAGGCGCTGTTGGCTGAATGGGACCAATGACTGCAGGTCCCTTTAAGGGTCGAGGAAAAGAAGGCAATGGCTTTTCTCCTAGGGTAGGAAAAGGCTCTGTCTGGTCTGTCCCTATATCACTAGAAAAAAAATCTCTTCTTTATTCCCCATAGAAGGGAATGAAGGACGGAGAGGAGTCTCTCTCTGTTGTTCTAGTTCCTGCTTTTCCTTCTTTAAATCTCCTGAATTCCCTTCAGGTGCTGAAGATGGGCGGTTTGACTCATTGCAATCTAGCAAATAAGGAGGATAGAACACAGAGCATATCAGCACCCAGGTGGTCAAAATAGTAACATTAGTAAAATGACCTTGCTCATATCCTCCTTTCAGGCAGTGACCTACCTGCTCCCATAACTCTAAATCGTTCCTTGATCAGGAAACCAAGAGCATTCCTGCCGAATTAAAAGCATAAGCTTGTGTAGAGCCCCAGGCTCTACAGTGCAATGGATAGATTTAAGTATCTGTTGCACTGTTTTAAAAAATACTTTCTGCTCTTTGGTCATGTCTTGATAACCTAGCCTCTAATATTTTATGCGTGCATCTCGTCCTCCTGATGGGAGTCAGGACTGTCTGTTACTGGGATTCCCCCAAAATTGATGAGCTTTTCACCTTCACTCGTAAATTCAAGGCAATCACTTCGGGGGCACCAGTTGCAGAGCTTATAGCTTGCAGTGAATGCCAAGAACGAAGTACTCAGTTCCAGCTGAGTGGGGACAGGAGGTAGCTCTTCTGAGGGAGTCCGCCCCAGCATCCATTCACCAAATATTTATTGAAAGGGCTTGTATTAACTACAAACATCCACTAGATGGTCCTTTGAGGTGGGTTGCTGAGGCACCTGTGACCTTGTACACACTCAAACTGCATTCTCAGGAGGCTGTTTTCATCATTCCTTATCACACCACACACTCCACTCCCTGTCCTGTTTTCAGGGTCAAGGAGTTTCATTCCCATGCACAAATAACATACACAATGCCTCAGTGTTTTTCCATGCCTGACCTCAAATGCTTTGACATAAGCGTGAGTATGTTGCTATGCACCCCCTGCAGAGGTCTGAGATAGAAATAGGAATTTGAAGATTTTAGCAAGTTGCTGGTCTTTAAAGTCATGAGACTAGAGTGGATAGGGTTGTAGCCCAGGGTCTGGGCTTCAGCCTAATGTTTCTATGAAGATCCATATTTAGAGGAACAGTTAAGGCAGTGGAAGGAAAGCTAAGGGAAAGAGTGGTGTCTTGGAAGCCAAGTGACATAATGGTTTAAGGGGGGAAAGAGTGATCAACTTTGGCCAAATATGAAAATTTGCAATGGATAACTTACTTTAGCACTGTGGAAGTAATGGGAGCCTTGAAAAAAACAGACTTGGTAGAGTGCTGGAGTTGGAAACCTGATTGGAGAGGGTTCAAGAGAGAAGAAAAGAAGAGGTTGGGAGGCAGAATATAGACCAACATTTTGAGGACTTCTGTTGTAAATGGGAGAATAGAGGAGGGGTAATTAAAGCAGGAAAGTGGCATAAAAAAAACTGTTTATCCTAACGTGAATGATTCAACAGTGAGAAAATAAAGTATTTATTATTTATTGAGAAGGAGTCTCACTCTGTGGCCCAGGATGGAGTGTAGTGGCACAGTCTCAGCTCATTGCAGTCTCTGCCTCCTGGGTTCAAGTGATTCTCATGCCTCAGCATCCAGAGCAGCTGGAATTACAGGTGCCTACAACCATGCCTGGCTAATTTTTGTATTTTTAGTAGAGATGGGGTTTCTTTATGTTGACCAGGCTGGTCTTGAACTCCTGACCTCAAGTGATCTGCCTGCCTCGGCCTCACAAAGTGCTGGGATTACAGGTGGGAGCCACTGCACCTGGCCAGTAAATTATAGAGAATGGAATGAATAATGTTGATTAATCTGTTTCTTCTCATAATTGTGTCTGCTGTTGCTCTATCTGTTTCATACATGCACACACATATGCTTACAACCATTTTATACTCATCTATCTCTTTATTAGGCTGGTTATGTTACTATAAAAGAATACCTGAGACTGGATAATTTGTAAAGAAGAGATTTAATTGGCTCACAGTTATACAGGGTATAAAAGAAGTGTGGTGTCAAAATCTGCTTCTGGTGAGAACCTCCAGAAGCTTACAATCATGGTGGAAGGTGAAGGGGAAGCAGGCACATCACTTGAAAGTTGGAGCAAGAGAGCAGGGTCAGGGGAGGTCCCAGACTTCTAAGCAACCAGATCTTGTGTGAACTAACTTGAGTGAGAACTTCCTTATCACCAATGCGATGGTGCTAAGCCATTCATGAGGAATCCTCCACCTCCCACAAAGCCCCACTTCCAACATTGGAATCACATTTCAACACGAGATTTGGAGGGGAAAAATATTAAACTATATCATTCTGCCCTGGCCCCTTAAATCTCATTTTCTTCTCACATAGCAAAATACAACAGTACCCTGCCAATAGTCCTCAAAACTTTTAACTTATTCCAGCATCAAGTCTAAAGTCCCAAGTCTCATCTGAGACCCTTCTTTCACCTATGTGAGCCCGTAGAATCAAAACAAGATATTTATTTCCAAGATACAATGGTAGTATAGGCATTAGGTAAACATAACCATTCCAAAAGGGAGAAATTGGCCAAAAGGAAGGGGCAATAGGCTCCATGCATACCTGAAACTCATCAGGGCACTTATTAAATCTTGAAACTCCAAAATAATCTCCATTAACTCCATGTCCTGCATTCAGGGCACACAGGTGCAAGGGGTGGGCTCTCAAGGCATTGGAAACCTCCATCTTTGTGGCTTTGCAGGATCTAGACCTCATGATGCTCTCATGGGCTGGAGTCGACTGCTTGCAGCTTTTCTTTCTTTTTTTTTCCATTTATTTTATTGCATTTTAGGTTTTGGGGTACATGTGAAGAACATGCAAGATTGTTGCATAGGTACTCACGTGGCAGTGTGATTTGCTGCCTTCCTCCCCATCACCTACATCTGGCATCTGTCCCCTTGCTATCTCTCCCCAACTCCCCACCCCCCACCATCCCTCCCCTATTTCCCCCCAACAGACCCCAGTGTGTAGTGCTCCCCTCCCTGTGTCCATGTGTACTCATTGTTCAACACCCGCCTATGAGTGAGAACATGCAGTGTTTGATCTTCTGCTCTTTTGTCAGTTTGCTGAGAATGATGGTTTCCAGGTTCATCCATGTCCCTACAAAGGACACAAACTCATCGTTTTTGATGGCTGCATAATATTCCATGGTGTATATGTGTCACATTTTCCCTGTCCAGTCTATCATTGATGGGCATTTGGGTTGGTTCCAGGTCTTTTCTATTGTAAACAGTGCTGCTTACAGCTTTTCTAAGAAAACGGTGCAAGCCGCTGATGACTCTGTCTTTCTTAGGTCTGGAGAGTAGTGGATCCATTCTCACAGCTCTATTAAGCAGTGTCACTGTGGGAACTTTGTGTGGAGGTTCCAACACCACATTTCCCCTTGGCTTTACCCTAGTAGAGTTTCCCTGTGGGGGCTCTGCCCCCATTGTAGGCTTCTACCTGGGCACTCAGTCTTTCTCATACATCCTTTGGAATCTAGGTGGGAGTTGCCAAGCCTCCTTAAATCCTGCCTTCTGAGGATATGTAGACTTAACACCACATGGAAGCTGCCAAGGCTTATGGTACATCATCTCTGGAGTGGTGGTGTGAACTGTTCTGGACTCCTTTGATCTGAGGCTGTTACTGGAGAAGCAATGATATGAGGAACAGTTTCCCTGGGGCGGCACATGTCAGAGAGATCTGGACCTGGCCCCTAAACCATTCTTTTTTCCTAGGTTTCTGGGCCTGTGATGAGAGGAGCTGGCACACAGGTCTCTGAAATACCTTCGAGGCCTTGTCTTGGATATCAGTACCTGTGTCCCATTTAGTTGTGCAGATCTCTGTAGCAAGTGGGGTTGCTCTGTAGCCCTCCTGGATTCTTCCCCTGAAAAAGGGTTTTTCTTTTCTAACACATAGCTAGGCTGCAAAATATCCCAACTTATATGCTGTTCTTCCCTTTTAAATATAAGTTCCAAATTTAAGTCATTTCTTTGCTCTTGAATTTGATCATAGACTATTAGAAGCAGCCAACCTAAATTTGGGATGCTTTGCTGCTTAGAAATTTCAATAACAGATACCCTAAGTCATCACTCTTTTCTCTCTCTCTTTTTTTTTTTTTTTTAGAGATGGAGTCTCATGCTGTCACCCAGGATGGAGTGCAATGGCATGATCTTGGCTCATTGCAACTTTTGTCTCCCAGGTTCATGCACTTCTCCTGCCTCAGCCTCTTGAGTAGCTGGAATTACAGGTGCCCACCACCACACCCAGCTAATTTTTTGTATTTTTGGTAAAGACAGGGTTTCACTATGTTGATCAGACTGGTCTCGAACTCCTGACCTTGTGATCTGCCTTCCTTGGCCTCCCAAAGTTCTGGGATTGCAGGCATGAGCCACTGCACCCAGCTAGTCATCACACTTAAGTTCAAATTTCCACAGATCACTATGGCATGAGCACAATGCAGCCAAGTTCTTTGCTGAGGCATAACAAGAGTGATATTGCTTCAATTCCAAATAAGTTCGTAATTTCGGGCTGGACTTGCTTGTCCATTTCACCATCAGCATTTTGGTCACAACCCTTTAACCAGTCTAGAAGAAGCGCCAAACTTTTCCTCATCTTCCTGTTGTCTTCTGAGTCCCCTAAACTCTTCCAACCTCTGTCTGTCATTCAGTTCCAAAGCCGCTTCCACATTTTCAGATGTTTTCATAGTAGCACCCCACTCCTCAGTACCAATTTTCTGTATTAGATCATTTGGGTTACTGTAAAAGAATACCTGAGAATTTGTAATTTGTAAAGAAAAGAGAATTGGCTCACAGTTCTGCAGGGTGTACAGGAAGCATGGGGCCAGCATCTGCTTCTGATGGGAGCCAGAGGAAGCTTATCATGGTGGAAGGTGAAGGGGGAGCAGGCATGTCACATGGTAAGAATGGGAGCAAAAGAGCAAAGAGTCAGACTTGTAAACAACTGGAACTTGCATGAACTAAGAACTTGCTTATCACCAAGGAGATGATGCTAAACCATTCATGAAAGGTCTGATCGATGATCCAGTCACCTCCTACCAGGCCCCAACTCCAACATTGGGAATCATATTTCAACATGAAATTTGGAGGGGACAAACATCTAAACTATGTCAATCTATATCTATTTATATATAATGTTTTAAAGTTACTGTACTCTTGCTTTTTCAGGTATATAACAGTCTTTCTAGTGTTGTGTATTTTTCATGTCTCTTATCTGTTTTTAATACTGCTACCATGCTGTCTTTTGGTCCAGATTTACATGAAATATCTTTGTTCATCCCTTTATTTTAAACATTTTTGTATATTTTTGTTTTTAAATGTATGACATATAGATAGCATATACCTGCTCCTTTAGTCTAACCTGAGGGTGTCTATTTTAATTTGTGAACTTACTTCACTTAGATTAACTGAAATATTACTTTCTTTTTATTTCTCTTATTTTATAATTGTATAATAATTTCTGTTTTTTTCTGCATTTCACAGAATAGGTGAATTTTCTTTCTTTTTTTAAATTTATACTTCAGGTTCTGGCGTACATGTGCAGAACATGCAGGTTTGTTACATAGGTATACACGTACCATGGTTGTTTGCTGCATCCATCACCCCATCATCTACATTAGGTATTTCTCCTAATGCTATCCCTCCCCAATCTCCCACCCCCTGCTATCCCTCCCCTAGCCTCCCACCCCCCAATAGGCCCCAGTATGTGATGTTCCCCTCCCTGTGCCCATGTGTTCTCATTGTTCAACACCCACTTATGAGTGAGAACATGTGGCGTTTGGTTTTCTGTTCTTGTGTCAGTTTCTTGAGAATGATGGTTTCCAGCTTTATCCATGTCCCTGCAAAGGACATGAACTAGGTGAATTTTCTTTTTTTTTTTTTTCACATTTATTTATTTTATTGCATTTTAGGTTTTGGGGTACATGTGAAGAACATGCAAAATTGTTGCATAGGAACACACGTGGCAGTGTGATTTGCTGCCTTCCTCCCCATCACCTACATCTGGCATTTCTCCCCTTGCTATCTCTCCCCAGCTTCCCACCCCCCACCGTCCCTCCCCTATTTCCCCCCAACTGACCCCAGTGTGTAGTGCTCCCCTCCCTGTGTCCATGTGTTCTCATTGTTCAACACCCGCCTATGAGTGAGAACATGCGGTGTTTGATCTTCTGCTCTTCTGTCAGTTTGCTGAGAATGATGGTTTCCAGGTTCATCCATGTCCCTACAAAGGACCCAAACTCATCGTTTTTGATGGCTGCATAATATTCCATGGTGTATATGTGCCACATTTTCCCTATCCAGTCTATCGTCGATGGGCATTTGGGTTGGTTCCAGGTCTTTGCTATTGTAAACAGTGCTGCAATGAACATTCGTGTACACGTGTCCTTATAGTAGAATGATTTGTAATCCTTTGGATATATACCCAGTAATGGGATTGCTGGGTCAAATGGAATTTCTATTTCTAGGTCCTTGAGGAATCGCCACACTGTCTTCCACAATGGTTGAACTAATTTACACTCCCACCAACAGTGCAAAAGTGTTCCTATTTCTCCGCATCCTCTCCAGCATCTGTTGTCTCCAGATTTTTTAATGATCGCCATTCTAACCGGCGTGAGATGGTAACTCAGTGTAGTTTTGATTTGCATTTCTCTGATGACCAGTGATGATGAGCATTTTTTCATATGTTTGTTGGCCTCACGTATGTCTTCTTTTGAGAAGTGTCTGTTCATATCCTTTGCCCACTTTTGAATGGGCTTGTTAGTTTTTTTCTTGTAAATCTGCTTTAGTTCTTTGTAAATTTTGGATATCAGCCCTTTGTCAGATGGGTAAACGGCAAAAATTTTTTCCCAATCTGTTGGTTGCCAATTCACTCTAATGATTGTTCCTCTTGCTGTGCAGAAGCTGTGGAGTTTGATTAGGTCCCATTTGTCTATTCTGGCTTTTGTTGTCAATGCTTTTGGCGTTTTGGTCATGAAGTCCTTGCCTACACCTACATCCTGAATGGTTTTGCCTAGATTTTCTTCTAGGGTTTTTATGGTGTTAGGTCTTATGTTTAAGTCTTTAATCCATCTGGAGTTAATTTTAGTGTAAGGTGTCAGGAAGGGGTCCAGTTTCTGCTTTCTGCACATGGCTTGTCAGCTTTCCCAACACCATTTATTGAACAGGGAATCCTTTCCCCATTGCTTGTTTTTGTCTGGTTTGTCAAAGATCAGATGGTTGTAGAAAGGTTGTGTTGCCTCCGAGACCTCTGTTCTGTTCCATTGGTCTATATCTCTGTTTTGGTACCAGTACCATGCTGTTTTGATTACTGTAGCCTTGTAGTATAGTTTGAAGGCTGGTATTGTGATGCCCCCCGCTTTGTTCTTTTTGCTTAGAATTGACTTGGCTATGCGGGCTCTCTTTTGGTTCCATATGAAGTTTAAGGTGGTTTTTTCCAGTTCTGCAAAGAAGGTCATTTGTAGTTTGATGGGGATAGCATTGAATCTGTAAATTACTTTGGGCAGTATGGCCATTTTCACGATATTGATTCTTCCTAACCATGAACATGGGATGTTTCTCCATCTGTTTGTGTCCTCTCTTATTTCGTTGAGCAGTGGCTTGTAGTTCTCCTTGAAGAGGTCCTTTACATTCCTTGTTAGTTGTATTCCTAGGTATTTTATTCTCTGTGTGGCAATTGTGAATGGAAGTTTGTTCTTGATTTGGCTCTCTTTCAGTCTGTTACTGGTGTATAGGAATACATGTGATTTTTGTACATTGATTTTGTATCCTGAGACTTTGCTGAACTTGCTTATCAGTTTCAGGAGGTTTGGGGCTGAGACGATGGGGTCTCCTAGATATACAATCATGTCGTCTGCAAATAGAGACAATTTGACTTCCTCCTTTCCTATTTGAATGCCCTTTATTTCTTTTTCTTGCCTGATTGCTCTGGCTAGAACTTCTAATACTATATTGAATAGCAGTGGTGAGAGTGGGCATCCTTGTCTGGTGCCACATTTCAAGCGGAATGCTTCCAGTTTTTGCCCATTCAGTATGATATTGGCTGTTGGTTTGTCATAAATAGCTTTTATTATTTTGAGATACGTTCCATTGATACCTAGCTTATTGAGTGTTTTTAGCATAAAGGGCTGTTGAATTTTGTCAAAGGCCTTCTCTGCATCAATTGAGATAATCATGTGGTTTTTGTCTTTGGTTCTGTTTATGTGGTGAATTACGTTTATAGACTTGCTTATGTTGAACCAGCCTTGCATCCCCGGGATGAAGCCTACTTGATCATGGTGGATAAGATTTTTGATGTGCTGTTGCAATCGGCTTGTCAGTATTTTATTGAAGATTTTTGCATCTATATTCATCATGGATATTGGCCTGAAGTTTTCTTTTCTTGTTGAGTCTCTGCCGGGTTTTGGAATCAGGATGATGTTGGTCTCATAAAATGATTTGGAAGAATTCCCTCTTTTTGTATTGTTTGGAATAGTTTCAGAAGAAATGGTACCAGCTCCTCTTGTATGTGTGGTAGAATTCAGCTGTGAACCCATCTGGACCTGGGCTTTTTTTGGGTGGTAAGCTCTTAATTGCTGCCTCAACTTCAGACCTTGTTATGGGTCTGTTCAGGGTTTCGGCTTCTTCCTGGTTTAGGCTTGGCAGGAGGCAAGTGTCCAGGAATTTATCCATTTCTTCCAGGTTTATTAGTTTGTGTGCATAGAGTTGTTTGTAATAATCTCTGATGATGGTTTGAATTTCTGTGGAATCTGTGGTGATATCCCCTTGATCGTTTTTTATTGCATCAATTTGGTTATTCTCTCTTTTCTTTTTTATTAATCTGGCTAGTGGTCTGTCTATTTTGTTGATCTTTTCAAAAAACCAGCTCCTGGATTTATTGATTTTTTGAAGGGCTCTTTGTGTCTCTATCTCCTTCAGTTCTGCTCTGATCTTAGCTATTTCTTGTCTTCTGCTAGACTTTGAGGTTTTTTGATCTTGCTCCTCTAGCTCTTTCAGTTTTGACGATAGGGTGTCAATTTTTGATCTCTCCTTGCTTCTCATGTGGGCACTTATTGCTATATATTTTCCTCTAGAGACTGCTTTAAATGTGTCCCAGAGATTCTGGTATGTTGTGTCTTCATTCTCGTTGGTTTCGAAGAACATCTTTATTTCTGCCTTCATTTCATTGTTTATCCAGTCAACATTCAAGAGCAAGTTGTTCAGTTTCCATGAAGCTGTGCGGTTCTGAGTTAGTTTTTGAATTCTGAGTTCTAACTTGATTGCACTGTGGTCTGAGAGACTGTTTGTTACGATTTCCATTCTTTTGCATTTGCTGAGGAGTGATTTACTCCCAATTATGTGGTCAATTTTAGAGTAGGTGTGATGTGGTGCTGAGAAGAATGTATATTCTGTGGATTTGGGGTGGAGAGTTCTGTAAATGTCTATTAGGTTTGCTTGGTCCAGGTCTGAGTTCAAGTCCTGGATATCCTTGTTAATTTTCTGTCTGTTTGATCTGTCTAATGTTGACAATGGGGTGTTAAAGTCTCCCACTATTATTGTGTGGGAGTCTAAGTCTCTTTGTAAGTCATTAAGAACTTGCCTTATGTATCTGGGTGCTCCTTTATTGGGTGCGTATATATTTAGGATCGTTAGCTCTTCTTGTTGCATTGATCCTTTTACCATTATGTAATGTCCCTCTTTGTCTCTTATGATCTTTGTTGCTTTAAAGTCTAATTTATCAGAGATGAGAATTGCAACTCCTGTTTTTTTTTGCTCTCCATTTGCTTGGTAAATCTTCCTCCATCCCTTTATTTTGAGCTTTTGATGTTCTTGTAATTTATATGTTTAGATGTAATTTTTTTTTCTTATTGATTCTGGTTGGCCCTCTTTGTTTTGAATATGTGAAAAATACCACACAATGTGGTTGGTCTGCATGAACATGATGCCAAATATGGTAATCTGCATAAATGATCTTATTTGCTGATTTACCATGCATAAAATAAAATTTACATATATTAAAAATTACATGTTAACAAAAATTACATATATTAACAATTAATAATCATATTGGTAATTTATTGATTCCTGGAACATAGGCTCTATGCAAGGAGTTTTATGTGCATTATTTCTTAAACCAGAACTACTTTATGAAATCAATGCTATTGTTATTTACATTTTTAGGAGATGAAGGAATTGAAGTTTAAAGCACTTGCACAACTTGCCAAAGATCAGTTAGCTGGCAAAAGGTGGAGCTGAGGCATCATCAATCCCATGTTGTAAAACTTATTGTTTCTTGTAATCACCCCATTACCCTGTATCTCTAGTTATATTTGCATCTTGACAAATTTGTTCCACTTAATTGATGGGTACTCTTAACAT
Source organism: Sapajus apella (assembly GCF_009761245.1). Lineage (NCBI taxonomy): Eukaryota > Metazoa > Chordata > Mammalia > Primates > Cebidae > Sapajus > Sapajus apella. The sequence goes on from NW_022437064.1 coordinate 1,067,024, forward strand.
GTATACTTGAGTTTTGTAATTTGTTGAGTAAGGAGGAATTTTTTTTTGTCTGTAACTAAAAAAATTACATAAGTACCTGTATTTAAATTTGAGGAGAGAGTGAGAGAGAATTTTAATGTGAATTACTTGGAGAATAATTTAATTATTAGGTACAACTGTAGCATTAACTACAATGCATTTTAGAGAGTAGAATGGCTATCAAATGAAATGGGTTAGAAGCATTATTGGCTCATTATTCTTGTCCCCTGTAAACTGTCATCCCATGGTTACTGTTGAATAATTTCATTATTAGTGAAACAAATATAAGATTCACATTTGAAAGAAGAAATATTGTTAAGAGCTGTGGGAAGGTTTATAAGCCTCTCTGTCTTTGTCAATAGGAGTATGTATTTGTCATCCATATGTCCTATATCTTAGTCCATTTTCTGGTGCTATAACAGAATACTACAGGTTGGGTAATTTATAAAGCAGTGTATTTATTACACTCCTGGAGGCTGAGAGGTCCAAGAGCATGGTGATGGCATCAAGCAAGGGTCTTTTCATAACAGAAAGTTGGAAGGTCAAGTGAGAGATTTGAATCAGATAGAACACTGCCTTTGATCTGGCTGAAGTATTAGAAGTATTTTTATCTCCTGGTGTTACATAGTGCCAGTAATAATTATTTCCCTGGGATTTCTACAATTCAATGGCTAATTTACAGCTGAGTCAAATAATGGGGCTTATAGTGCCAAGAATGTCTATACATGCATTGTTCAACATAGTAGTCACTTGCTACAAGAGGATATTTAAATTAAAATTTAAATCAATAGATTAAAATTAAATAAAATTTAAAATTAAGTACTCTGTCACACTAACCCCATTTTAGATGCTCAATAGCCACATATGGCTAGTGGCTACTATATTCAACAGTGAAGCCTAGAATATTTCTATCATCACAAATTTTGATTGGACATTTCTGAACCATAAAGAATATAGAAGTGAACTTAAGAATAATTACTAGGAGAGGAGGCAGAGCAAGATGACTGAATAGAAGCCTCCACTGATCATCCTTTCTGTAGGAACCCTATATTGAATGACTAACCACACAAAAGAACACCTCTATAAGAACCAAAAATCAGCATACACACCAGGTCAGCCATACTAGTGTACAGTGCCAAGTGGGCTCTTGGCTCTCAGGGTCTTTGATTCTAGGGCTTGACTCTTGAACAGCATTTCTGGATCTACCGTAGGCCAGAGGGGAGCCCACTGCCCTGAGTGGAGAATCCCAGTTCTGGCAGCACTCATCAAAAGCTGGGTGAAAAGCCCTTGGGCTTTGAATTAACATTGGTGGTAGCAAGACAGAACTTGCTGGAGGCACAGGGTGGTGCCAATAGGGAGAGACTCCTCTCTTTGTGGAAAGGGCAGGAAAGGGTGGAAAGGACTTTGTCTTGTGGCTTGGGTATCAGCTCAACTGCAGTAGAATAAAACACCAAGTAGATTTCTAAGATTTCCAACTCTAGGCCCTGGCTTCCAGATGACATCTCTGGACCTGCCCAGGACCAGGTGCAACTTGCTGCCCTAAAGAGAAGGACACGAGCCTGGTTGGCTTTGCTACCTGCTGATTGTAGAGCCCTAGGACCTAGAGTGAACATAGGCAGTATCCAGGCAGTGATTACTGCAGGCCCTGGGTGAGATCCAGTGGAATGCCAGCTTAAATCTGATCCAGCAGAGTCCTAGTGTTGGTGGCCACATGGGTACATGTATCACCTCTCACCTAGCTCAAGGCAGCTCAACATAGAGAGAGACTCCTTATTTTGGGAGGTAAGGGAAGGCAGGTAATTTAGATAATTCCTCCGGATCTGATCCAATACTGCCAAAGTGGTACCTCGAGAAGTTTGCAAGAACCACTGCGTTACTGGACTTATGGTGCCCCCCTAATGTAGATACGGCTGCAGTGACCAAAAACTTGTATTACAATACACAAGTCCCTATACCTGGAAAGCCTTCCCAAGAAAAATGAGTACAAATAAGATCACACTACAAATGCTACAATATCTAACTCTTCAATATCCAGACACTGATGAACATCCAAAAGCATCAAGACTATCCAGGAAAATATAACCTTGCCAAATTAACTAAATAAGGCACTAGTGACCAATCCTGGAGAGACAGAGATATGCAACCATTCAGATGGTGAATTCAAAATAGGTATTCTGAGTAAAATCAAAGAAATTCAAGATAAAACAGAGAAGAAATACAGAATCCTGTAAGATAACAAAAGGATTGAAATAGTTAAAAAGAATCAGCAGAAATATTGGAGTTGAAAATGCAATTGACATATGAAAGAATGTTTGAGAGTCTCTTATCAGCAGAATTGATCAAGCAGAAGAAAGATTAGTAAGCTCTAAGGCAGGCTATTTGAAAATACAAGTCAGAGGAGACAAAAGAAAAAAGAATTTTGAAAAATGAAGCATGCCTACAAGATATAGAAAATAGCCTCCAAAGGGTAAATCTAAGAGTTATTTGCCTTAAAGAGGAGATAGAGAAAGAGATAGGAGTAGAAAATTTATTCAAAGAGATGATATCAGAGAACTTCCCAAATCTAGAGAAAGATATCAATATTCAAGTATGAGACAGTTATAGAACACCAAGCAGATTTAATGCAAAGAAGACTACCACAAGACATTTAGTATTCAAATGCCCAAAGGTCAAAGATAAAGAAAGGATTCTAAAAGCAGCCAGAGAAAAGAAACAAATGACATGCAATAGAGCTCCAATACATCTGGCAACAGACTTTTCCATGAAAACCTTACAGGCCAGGAGAGAATGGCATGACATATTTAAAGTGCTGAAGGAAAACAACTTTTATTCTAGAATAGTATATCTGAGAAAAATATATCTCAAACATGAAGAAGAAATAAAGACTTTCCAAGACAAAGAAAAGCCAAGGGATTTCATCCCTCAGTAGAATATTAAAGACCTGTCCCATAAGAAATGCTAAAGGGAGATCATCAATCTGAAAGAAAAGAACATTAATGAGCAATCAGAAATCATCTGAAGGTGCAAAACTCATTGATGGTAGTAAGTACACAGACCATTATAACATTGTAATTGTGCTGTGTAAACTATTTGTTTCTTGAGTAGAAAGACTAAGAGATGAACTGATCAAAAATAACTACAGCAACATTTCAAGACATAGACAGTATAATAAGATCTAAATAGAAACAATAGGATCTAAATAGACAGTACAATAAGATCTAAAAAAAATACACAAAATATCTAAATGTGTAGACATTTTGTTTTCTTTTTGCTTGTTTTTTTTTTGTTTATTGATGCAGTCACTGTTGTCATCAGATTAAAATAATAGGTTATAAGATATTACTTGAAAGCCTTATATTAAGCTCAAACTGAAAAACATACAACAGAGACACAAAAAATGTAAAGCAGGAAATTAAAATATACAACCTTAGAAAATCATCTTCACTAAAAGGAAGAGAGACAGAAAGAAAAGATCACAAAACAACCCAAAAACAAATAACATAATGGCAGAAGTAAGTCCTTACTTGTTCATAATAACATTAAAAGTAAATGGACTAAATTTTCTAATCAAAAGATATAGAGTGACTGAATGCATGAAAAAAAACAAGATTCATTGATCTGTTGCTTACAAAGAAATACACTTCGCCTGTAAAGACACACATAGACTGAAAATAAAAGGATGGAAAAAGATATTCCATGATTTAAACAAAAAAAGAGCAGGAGTAGTTGTATTTGAATCAGACTAAATAGATTTCAAGACAAAAACCATAAAAAGAGACAAAGAAGATGATTATATAATTATAAAGGGGTCAATTTGGTAAAAGGATATAACAATTGCAAATATATATGTACCCAACACTTGGGCATCTAAATATATAAAGCAAATATTGTTAGAACTAAAGAGAAAGATAGAACCTAATATGGTAATAGCTGGAGATTTTAATGCCCTACTGGACAGATTGTCCAGACAGAAAATCAACAAAGAAACAAACATGGGACTTAATCTGCACTATAGACTAAACAGGTATTTAGACTTAATAGGTATTTACAGAATATTTCATCCAATGGCTGTAGAATGCACATTTTTTCCCTAAGCACATGAATCATTCTTAAGGAGAGACCATATGTTATGCCACAAAACAAGTCTTAGAAAATTTAAAAATATATTAAATGATATCAAGTATCTTCTCTGGCCATGATGGAATAAAACTAGAAATCAATAACAAAAGGAATTTTAGAAACCACCCAAATATATGGAAGTTAAACAATATGTTCCTGCATGACCAGTGGGTAAATGAAGAAATTAAGAAGAATAATTTAAAAAGTTTTGAAATGAATGGTTATGGAAACAGAACATACTAAAATCTATGGGATACAGAGAAAGCAGTACTAAGAGGGAAGTTTATGACTATAAGCACCTCATAACAATACATCTTAACTAGAAAAACAAGCACCAACCAAATCCAAAATTAGTAAAAGAAATAATAAATATCAGCAGAAATAAAAATTGAAAGAAGAAAACAATACAAAAGATCAAAGAAACAAAAACAGACCTTAGTCAGAATAAGAAAAGAAGACCCAAATAAATACAATCAGAGATAAAAATGGAGATATTACAACCAATACCACAGAAATGCAAAGGATTGTTGTAGGCTACTATGAGTAACTATATGCCAAAAATTTGGGGCACCTAGAAGAATTGAACAAATTCTAGACATATACAACCTACTATGATAGAAATCCAAAACCTAAACAGACCAATAATAAGTAATTAGATCAATGCCATTAATAAATATTTCCTGGCAAATAAAAGGCTGGGACTTGATGGATTCACTGCTGCATTTTACCAAACATTTAAAGAGCTAGTACTAATTCTACTCAAACTGTTCCAAAAAAAATAAAGGAGGTGGGAATACTTTCAAACTCATTCTGTGGGGCTGGTATTACCCTGATACTAAAACCAGAAAAAAAAAAAACACATCAAAAAAAGAAAACTGAGCAATATCCCTGATAAATATTGATGTAAAAATTTCGTCAAAATACTAGCAAACTGAATTCAACAACATATTAAGAAGAACATTTATCATAACCAAATGGGATTTATCTTCAGGATGCAAAGAAGTTTCAACACATGTACATCAATCAATATGATGCATCATGTCAACAGAATGAAGGGTAAAAACCATATGATCATTTCATTTGATGCAAAAAAAATTAAGAACATTCAACATCTCTTCATGATAAAAACCCTAATAAACTGAGTAGACAAGGAACATACCTTAACACAATTAAAGCCATGCATGACAGACCCAATAGCTAGTATCACACTGAATAGGGAAAAACTAAAATCCTTTCCTCTAAGATCTGGAAAATGACAAGATTGCCAACTTTCATCACTCGTACTCAGTATAATACTGGAAGTCCTATCTAGAACAATCAGATGGAAGAATGAAATAAAGGGCATTCTAATTGGAAAGGGAAATGTCAAATTATCTTTGCATATGATATAATTTTAGATTTAGGAAAATCTAAAGGCCATCAAAAAACTATTAGAACACATAAACAAATTCAGAAAATTTGCAGTATACAAAATCAACATCCAAAAAGCAGTAGCACTTCTTTATGCCAATAGTGAACAATCTGAAAAAGAAATAAAGTATATAATCCCATTTACAATAGCAACAAATGAAATAAAATGCCTAGGAATTAACCAAAGAAGAGAAAGATCTTTATAATGAAAACTATAAAACACTGATGAAACTACTATGAAACTACTAACAGCAACACTGGGGAAAATCTCCAGAACATTATTCTGGCCAAAAATTTCTTGAGTAATATCCCAGAAGCACAGACAATCAAAGCATAAATGGACAAATGGGATCATTTCAAGTTTAAAAGCTTCTGCACAACAAAGGAAACAATCAACTAAATGAAGAGGCAACCCATATAATGGGAGAAAATATTTGCAAACTGTGCATCTGACAAAGGATTAATGAGCATAATACACAATGATTTCAAACAACTCAACAGGAAAAAAAATCTAAGGATCTGTTTTAAAAATGGGCAAAAGATCTGAATAGACATGTCTCAAAAGAAGACATACAAATGGTAAACAGGTATGTGAAAAGATGGTCAGCATCACTGATCATTACAGACATGCAAATTGAAACTACTTATGAAATATCATCTCACCCTAGTTAAAATGGCTTTTATCCAAAAGACAGGCAGTAACAAATGCTGGCATGGATGTGGAGAAAATGGACCACTCATACACTATTGGGAATGTACATTAGCACAATCACTATGGTTAACTTTTTTCAAGTTCCTCAAAATACTAAAAATAGAACTACAATATGGTCCAGTAACCCTGCTGCTGGGTATATACCCCAAAGAAAGGAAATCAGTACATCAAATACGTATCTGAAATCTTATGTTTATTGCAGCACTATTCATAATTGCCAGTAGCTTCCAAGATCTGGAAGCAAACTGAGTGTCCATAATCGGAATGGATAAAGAAAATGTGGTACATATACACAACAGAGTTCTATTCAGTCATAAAAAAAGAATGAGATCCAGTCATTTGCAACAACGTGGATGAAACTGGTTGTCATTATGCTAAGTAAAATGAGCTAAGCACAGAAAGACAAACTTCCCATGTTCTCCCTTATTTGTAGTAAAAATTAAAACAACCCATGAAGATAGATGTAGAGTGATGGCTATCAGAGGGTGGGAAGGGTAGTGGGCAGGGGATAGGGAGTGAGGATGGTTAATGGGTACAAAAAGTAGAATAAGATCTAGTATTTGACAGCTCAACAGCATGACTATAGCCAACCATAATTTATTAGACATTTAAAAATAACTCAGAGTATAACTGGATTATTTGTAATACAAAGGATAAATACCTGAGGTGATAGCCCATTTACTCTGATGTGATTATTATGCATTTATGCCTATATCAAAATATCTCATATATCCCATAAATATGTACACCTACTATGTACCCACATAAATGAAAAAAAAATTTAAAGTTAAAAAATAATTACATGCTGCTCAGCCTCACCTGAGTTATATAATGTAACGGATTGTGTTGCATTGTAATTCGTTCTCTACCTGTCTACCTAGGTATTTATGGGGAGAGGAGGATTTTGTCATTGCTAGAGTATCACATAGCACAGTGACTGACACCCAGGGGCTCCATAAACATTTGTATAATGTTGCATGAACAAGAATCAAGAAAATAAGATGAATATAGAATTCTTGCAGATGATGGAATATAGTGAATATTTGAGGAGTATAAACAAAATAGTCATTTTCTTATGGAATAAGAGACCAGTGTTTCAATATATAAAAGATGACAGTTATCCATACTCCAAGTCCTGTAGCCACCTGTCACCAGGAAATAAGAAGGAGCCAGAGCTTGATGGCAATGTCAAGTTCAGTTGATTTTGATTTGAAATGGGTGGCTGTCAAGTCATGGTCAATACTTTGCTTCTGGTTGAATGAGTCTTTGAAAAGAAAATAATCTTTTCTTTTTCAAGGTATTTTAATTTATTTTCTCTTCTAGACCAAAGTCAGGAATAAAATTAGAGAGTGATTGGAAAGTCACTTAAAGAAGTTTTCATCTTTTGGGTTATGACAAAGCCATAAGGGAATTATTTATGGCTATGAAAAATAAAGCAATGATTTAGGGTATAGCAAAATAAAATATGGTACTGATATGCCTTTTTACATCTTGTATGTTTAGTAAGCATTTTGCATATAAATAGAGAAGGAGTTACAATAGAGTTTGCAATAGCAAAGCAAATGAGTGTGTGTGTGTGTCTGTGTGTGTGTGTATATATGTGTGTAGTTGTCTAAGCTAGTGAGGTATGGAATCAAAAGATTCCTTGTGGGAGAGTAAAAGAGAGATGAACTTAGGATTTAGGTTGACATTTCTCTCACTTATGATTTACCACATATTTCTTCACAGGCAATTTTTCATATGGTCTCTTGGAAAAAATATCTAAAATTTGGATTTAGATAATTAACATAAAAGGCAGATTTTTTTTTGTTATTCTATGTATTGTATTCTCAGTGGTTAAGTCATTCCATACTTGTTACAACCCACTTTCCTCTTTGCCCAGTGATGCATCTGCTGATGCATGCCCCATGTCTGTCGTATACCCTGGAGCTGTTTTTCTACTGAGTGGAGGGTTTTTATGCATCCACTTATACCATCTCATCTGGTCATCATTTTTTCTGGGAAAGCACTTTTGATTTAGCAAGCTATAGCTCTGGAACAGAGTGAGGACATCTGATCCTAACACAGATTAGACTTGATTTCTAACCTTGATTTCATTAACTTCTTGCTCTCAACAATTGAGACACGAGAGGGATAGGTAAAGTCATATCCTTAGGCTTTGATGATGTAAACTTTGCTTGTGAGTGAAGTCTGGGAGTAGCCTGAAATGAGAACATACATGGTAGTGTTTTGGTGTGGCTTCTAGCAATCCTGAAGCTAGATATCTAGACTGGGACGGCACTAGCTTCAGGTTTCCTTAAATTATAGGCAGTTCCCCAAAATAGCACCACGGAAGAAAGAGCAAAAACTACAAGGTAATTAATCTGCCAAGAGCAATTTTTAAAAAACTGTTTATGATTGTAGTATTTTTCTCATCTAAATAGCTTATATTATCTTTCTAAGTAATTTATAAGTTCGTGGTATTTGGAGGAAATAAATCTACTAATGCTATAGGAATGTAGTTTAATGTCACACTGATGAGAAGCAAGGGCTTGACTACTCAGGATTAGACATGTTAGAATAGTAAAGCAGCATTTATTGTATAATTTTATTCTTCCTATTCCTTCATATACTTTTTTCTTTTTCTTTACTAAAATAAATAAAGCTTTTTCTTATAATCTGACCCCACCTGTCAGTTAAATAAGACTTTACGTCAAATTTAGTTCTATGGCAGTTAAGTCAAATAAAGGCTGGAACATGGCATATCCTGCCATCCTACACATAGTAGGAAATATTTTGAGTTAGTAATGTTGGGGGCTAAATAAAATAAAAAAAATATTTCCTTTGTTTTAATAGAAAAGAGTAATAATTTGTGAGTTGGAAGGAATATGTCAAACTGCTGAGCTACAAAAAAATAAAGAATGACTCTAGATTTCTGAAACCAATTTAAGAAAGCTTTGGCTGTTAGCCTGATTTAACGTGACAGAGATGGACAAGAAAACAGTTTCTCTCCTGAACTTGGCAATGCACAAGACATTCTCTTCGTATGGAGGCAGCATTATTAAGAGATCCAAGTGTATCCTGAGGATGTTAGCTGAGATTGACTCTGGCAGGCAGCTCCAGAAAACTTAGCCAGAAAGCTCTCATTCAGAAAGGACCTTAAAGCATTTGTGACATTGCTGGAATGTTAAACTCCATCATAAACAAGGAGATCTGGGAGTAGTGACTATTTAAAACCTTCACAGTCACACTCAGGTAGATGCCTTTCTAGTTTGAGTAATTCAATTCTCCTGACAGGTGTGAAGTGGTATTGACCACTCTCAGAATAGTACTAACATCCTACTTTAAACCAGGGAATCATTTATGGACTCATTTTAATTCAGATTTTGTATGATTACTTTGCTCTAATTAATATATTTAAATCTATACATTTTGATGGTGAAAGAGTTCAAGGTATATGTGCAAAGAAGCCTGAACATAACAGGTTAATGCCACCAGCTCTGAGGTACAAAATCAGTTACTTGAGAGCGCAAATCTCTAAACCTTTACTTCTGATTCTACAGTCATCATTGGCAGTTTCTGTGAGGCTCTTTGGGTAAAGCCAATCACTTCTTCAATCACCAAAAGGATTTTTCAGGTCCCTATCAAGGTTTGGTGTTCTCCGGAGTTGGTAAAAGTAATTTTAAAAAAATATGGTTTAAAAGAAAAAAAAAGATTTGTCCCTTTGGTGAAATACTCTTAGAGGTATATCATAGCTGAGAGGTTTCCTGAATTCAGTTCTGAGCAATTTCTGCTAAGTACGTTTAGGAATCTATTCACTTTGAGCTCTTCTCTTTAGTGTTGGCACTTCTCCACATAGGTATGTTAAAATTATGTTACTGTAGGGTCTGATTTCCCATTGCTTTTAGAACCAGCCATGTAAATAAGCTGTCTTTTCCTCCTTCCAAGAGAATATGGATTTTCTAACTCTGAATATGGTTTTTTCATATAATATTTAGATTTCAGCTGAACTGGCTGCTGAGGTGATTCTTCACCCTGATGATCTTGCTGCACAGGATTCGTGGTTCTTTCCAAGTTTTAGCAACTATAGATAAAGCTGCCATAAACATCTGTTTGTAGATTTTTGTGAGGACAAAGATTTTCAACTCCTTTGGGTAAATACAAAGGTGCAAAATTGCCGCATCATGTAATAAGACTACATTCAGTTTTGTAAGAAGCCACCAAATTGTCTTTCAAAGTGACTGTACCATTTGGCATTCCCACTAGCAATGAATGAAAGCTTCCATTGTTCCACATCCTTGCCATCATTTGATGCTGTCAGTGTTTTGAATTTTGGACATTCTAATTGGCATGTAGTGGTATTTGATTGTTGTTTTAATTTGCATTTCACTGATGATATATCATGTGGAGCATCTCTTTATATGTTCATTTGCCATCAGCATATCTCCTTTGCGGAGGGGTCCGTTAAGGTCTTTGGCCCAGTTTTTAAGCCGGTTGTTTGCTTTCTATATTTATTTATTTATTTTTGAGACAGGATCCCGCTTTGTTACCCAGGCCGGAGTGCAGTGGTGCAATCTCAGCTCACTGCAACCTTTGCCTTCCGGGCTCAAGTGATCCTTCCTTCTCAGCCTCCTGAGTGGCTGGGACTACAGCTGCATGCCACCATGACTAGCTATTTTTTAAATATTTTTTGTAGAAATGAGGTCTCACCATGTTGCAGAAGCTGGTTTCAAACTCCTGGGCTCTAGTGATCTGCCTCCCTTGGCCTCCTTAAGTGTTGGGATTATAGGCATGAGCCACTACACCCAGCTGCTTTCTTATTGTTGAATTTTAAGAGTTCTCTATATATTTTGGTTAACAGTTCTTTATGAAGTATGTCCTTTGCAAATATTTTCTCCCATTATGTGGCTTGGCTTTTAATTCTCTTGATATTGCCTTCTGCAGAACAGAAGTTTTAAATTTTAATAAAGTCCAGTTTATCAGTTATCTTATTTATAGATTGTGTTTTTGATGTTGTATCTAAAAAGTCATCACCATACCCAAGGTCGTGTAGGTTTTCTCCCATGTTATCTTCTAGGAGTTTTATTGTTTCATATTTTACATTTAGGTTTATAATCCATTTTGAGTTAATTTTTGTGAAAGGTGTAAAGTCTGTGTCTAGACTCTTTTTTTTTTTTTTCATGTGGATGTCCAGCTGTTACAGCACCATTTGTTGAAAAGGGTATCTTTGCTCTATTTTGTTACCTTTGCTCCTTTGTTAAAAGATCAGATATGTTTAGTAGAGACAGGGTTTCACAATGTTGGCCAAGATGGTCTCGATCTCTTGACCTTGTGATCTGCCCTCCTTGTCCTTCCAAAGTGCTGGGATTATAGGCGTGAGCCACCATGCCTGGCCCATGATTTAATTCTTTTCAATGGTCAAACGATATTCCATTTTGTCTATATACCAGATTTTCTTATTCATTTATCTATTAATGGACACTTAGGTCAATTCCATGTCTTGGCTATTGTGAATAGTGCTACAGTAGGTATGGGAGAGCAGATATCTCTTCAGTACATTGGTTTACTTTCTTTTGGATATATACCCAGTAATGAGATTGTTGGATCATTTGATAGTTCTATTGTTAGTGTTTGGAGAAACTTCTGCACTGTTTCATAGTGGTGACACTATTTTACATACTTACCAACAATGTACAAGGGATCCTCTTTCTCCACATCCTTGCTGGCATCTGTTTTTTCCTATCTTTTTGGTAAAAGCCATCCTAACTGGAGTGAGATGATATCTCATCGTAGTTTTGATTTGCATTTCTTTGGTGATCAATGATGTTGAGCATTTTTAAATACACCTGTTTGCCATTTTGTATGTCTTTTGACAAGTTTCCATTCAGAACATTTGCCCATTAAAAAAATCTGATTTTTTTTTGATACTGTGTCTCTTGAGTTCCTTATATATTTTGGTTATTAATTCCTTATCAGCTGAATAGTTTGCAAATATTTTCTCCAGTTCTGTGGTTTGCCTCTTCACTTTGTTAATTGTTTTTTTTTGCAGTATAGAAGCTTTTTAACTTGATGTAATCTCAATTGTACATTTTTGCTTTTGTTGTCTGTGCTTTTGATATTTTACCCCCCAAAAGTCTTTATCCATACCACTGTCCTGGAGTATTCACCCAATGTTTTCTTCTAGTGCTTTCATAGTTTCATTTCTTATATTTAGGTCTTTAATCAATTTTGATTTGACCTTTGTATATGATGAGAGATAGGGGTCTATTTATTCTTCTGCATATGGTTATTCAGTTTTTCCAGCACAATTTATTGAAGACACTGTCTTTTCCCTATTGAATGTTCTTGGTACCTTAGTCAAAAATGAGAGGCTATAAATATATAGGTTTATATGAGTCCTGTTCTCTGTTACATTGGTCTATGTGTCTGTTTGCCTTGCCTCTAGGAAACAGAGTGCTGACTATCCAGAATAGGGAGGTACCAAAGAGGATATCGTGGCAGTGTGGAATGACTGGCTAGTGGTTGATGCCCAGCTGACTTTAGGAGAATGTACCATCTAAGATGTGGTGCTGCTGAGCAGCTGCTCTGATTTGGTCTCTCCTTTGGCTGAGTTACAGATCTGAGTTTCTGGGGCTGGAGATGATAGTCCCACCTTCCCTCTTTGTTTCTGGGTGTCCTCAGAGTTATGTTTCTCTTTAGGGACTCATATTTCCTGTGGGTATGAACATGCACAGATCTCCTGCCAAAGAACCCATGATGGTGGGAAAACTGGTTGTCTACCTTGATCTCACTTTTTGCAGTGTAGCAGATGAGATGGAGGAAATTTTGCTTGGTGCCAGGGGGATTGAACAGAGAGGCATCACAGATATGAAAATCCAGTTTTCTTATCTGCTTAGAGGTGTTTTTTTTTGTTGTTGTTGTTTTTTGTTTGTTTGTTTGTTTGTTTTGGTGGTGGTGGTGGTGGTTTTTACTTCTCTGTGGCCCTGGGAACTGACTTATCCTCATATTTGCATTGTGGGGGTACTGCTGGCGATAATCTCAATGCTATATATTTGTTTGTTTTCTGTGAGTGGGAGTAAAGCTAGCTTGTATCTACAGTGCCATTTTGGAATTGGAAGTCAGTATTGTAGTTTTAACTTCAAATTCCACTTGTTCATTGCTAGTATATAAGAAAGTGATTTACTTTTTGTATGTTAAATTTGTGTGCTGCAAACTTGTTACAATCATTTATCAGTTCCAGGAGTGTTTTTGTTGAATATTTCAACAAAGTTTTATTTCTTTTTTCCTAATCTGTTTACCTTTTCTTTCCTGTATTATTGCATTGGCTAGAGCTTACAGTACAATGTTGAAAAACAGTGATGGAAGGGAATATTTTTGTTATGTTCCTCATCTTAGTGGAAACACTTCAAGTTTCTCACCATTAAGTATGATGCTAACTTTAGGATTTTTTTTAGATGTTCTTTATTAAATTGGAAAAGTTCTATATTCCTAGCTTACTGAAAGTTTTGAAAATATCTTGAAAATCTCACACTTGTCGGCCTTGAGCCATCAACAATTTTCCAGTTGCAATTCAGATTTTCCTATGGCTGCACTGATTCCCATGGTGATTTCTGCTCTCAAGTATCTGCTCTTGTAAGCAGTGCTGCCCTGTATTCATCTTTTGTCTCTCTAATCTGTGTGGCAATGGTTTGCCCTGTGTGTTCTGTTCTCTTATCGATCAAAGAAATGTTGCTGATTTTTTAGTCTGTTTAGCTTTTTACTAGTTAGGGTGGAGTGGCAACTTACAAGCTCCATACATGCAATACCTGAAAAGGGGAAGCCTCACTGTGTGGGTTTCCTTTGTATCTTCAGTATATGCAATAGTGATTGATTAATGTTGTTGAATTAATGAGTGATATTGCTAGTTATAACATGATTTCCATGTTTTTTTTCATGGTGGCATTCTCTATCAAAACTTCGTTGCTTTGAATCACAGAAACTCATTTCAGAATGACTTAAATACAAATTAAATAAAAGCAACACTCTGATGGTAGCTCATGGAATACAAGGAAATATTGAAATCTAAGGCCACAGGAATATTTTATTAGTTCAAGGATGCTCTTGGATTTTCATTCTAGTGCTGGGCTCACCATCCAACTCTGTTTGTGTCTCACTTGAAAGATCTAAACGGATTCCCATTGGCTTCCCAAGCCAGTAAGTTACCTCTCCTTGGTCAGATTATAACTTGGTCCAGTAAGATGTGACCAATAATGGGGCAGGGTCATATAGTACAAACATGGATAACTTAAACAACCACAGTCTGTGGGAAAGCCACATTCTCAGGATAGATATGTGGCCAGGAGGAGTACCTTATATTTGCGGAATGCTGACATTGCTGCGTTGTCAATGTAACTAGAGCTGACTTAGCCTGTTATTAATACATCCTGATTTAGCATGCCCACAATAGAGCAGCTGTTTTCATTAGCTCTTACCATCATTTATGCATTAGGGATTTAGTTTGGAGACAGCATTCTCCAAAACAATCACATTATTAAAGAGATTTAATATTTATACTGGATAATTGGCAAACACTCATTGTTAGCAGAGGAAAGATGTTTTTAACTGATATGTTTGCTTTCTGAATCAGATAGGAAAAATTAGTGGCCTTAGGCTTCTCTTTCAAATTTAATCTACGGAGTGCATGATGTATGGAATGAGTTTTTATTTTCCTTAAGCAAAAGTCTATATTTTACATTATTTTTAAATGAGTTTCCACAATCACTGGTGAAATGTGTTGTAGTTCATGTTCATTTAATGTCATTACTGATGCACTCTAGAATATATAAATGAGAAAAAAAGACTTGGTGATTCAAATTGTATTGAAGAGATGTTGTCCCCCCCCTACAGAAAACATGACCAGAGCTTGAGAAGTATTGTAAGGAATCCCTTTTTCTTCTCCCTTATTCAAAGACTAGATTCTAACTCATCATATTAATTTATCATTTAAGCGGAAGATTTATCCTAACTTTCAGCTTTAACCAGCATTGTAATTCCTGCCACCATTATGATGTGGCTCTCTAAGATGTATAGAAATGGATATCAAATAGGAACACAGAGCTAACAGTTTCAACCTATGCTGACTGGATTACATAATTCTGTTGAGGGAGAGGACCAGGTTGTCGGCTTTGTTGAAAAGCCCTGGAGGGTCTCATGTCAGTAAGACCAGATTCTAGAGTGTAAAGAAAATATATCTTATGAGAAAGACCTTTCCTAACAATGAGATAGATAATTTTTCAAAGTAGTGAGGAAAGTATGTTCTACCACGAATCCAAATGTGTTTCCTCTCTTGACTTTTCCCTTCTACTTTCCTGTCTTCCTTGCTATATCTTATCACAAATGTTAAGAGCCAAAGGTCAACTTTTAAAGTGTGAGGACTTTTGATCAGTGTAGCAGCTGAAGATCCTCACATAAATCTACTCTGTGTGGGCTTCATCTAAAATATATAGCCTTAGTTATTATCCTATGTCATATATCGTGGCTTTTAAGGACTAGGTGATTTTTCCTTTCAGTACTTTTCTGACAACATTTGTGTACTCTCCCCTTCACTGACCCCACTTCAAGCATATTCATCAAACATCTCAAGTACATTCCCAGTTCAGGGCTATTTCCTGGGCCTAGAAAATTCTTTATGTAACTGGGAGACTTGGCTCCTCATTCTGTTCAGATTTTTACCATCCTTCCATGACCACAATATATAAAATGGCAGCCCTGTCATTTATATTCTCTTCCTCTGGTTGTTTTTCTTTATTTTTTTATTTCAAAAAAAAATTTAAATTTATTTTTTATTTTGTAGAGGCAGCATCTTGCTCTATAATCCAGGCTGAAGTGCAGTGGGGTAATCATAGCTCACTGTAGCCTCAAACTCCTGGCCTTAAGTGATCCTCTTACCTCAGCCTCCCAAGTAGCTGGGACTATGGGTGTGTGCAATCATGTCCAGCTAATTAAAAAAATTTTTTTTTGTGGAGATGGAGTGTCACTGTGTTCACCAGGCTGGTCTCGAATCCCTGGCCTCAAGCTGTCTTCCTGCAATGGCCTCCTAAAGTGCAGAGAATAAAAGTGGAGGCCATAGTGCCTAGCCCATAAAGTTACTGAATATTTATTTTTGTAATTGCCTGTCCCCCATTAGGAAAATATAAAGACCTATAAAGTTTGGTCCAGTATCATATGCCCAATCCTAGAACAATGCCTGGCACAGAGCAGTTTCTCAATTAAATACATATTGAATAAATAGGCAAAATAAAATTATGAACATATTTTCACTTGCATCAGAAAATGCATTACATTTACATTAGGTAGTATAAGACATAAGCTGAGTAATACATTTTATTCGCAGATGTAAGATACTTGATTAGGACTGCATTTCAATTGAATTACTTAATGAATAGAATAATTTAATGTTGTCTTTCGTTAGCTATCTGTTTGATGAATCTACCAATATCATTTTCTGCAATTTGCCACTTTGCATTGTAGCAAAAATTCCAAACTCAATATATCACCTTGGTCTATGAATATATCATAATTTTTATTTTGTTTTCAGGTCATCAATCGAGTAAACAAAAGAAGAGGGGGAAGAAGTACATTCTTTTCTCACATGCAAAGTTGCAGTTTTATTAGAAACCAATGATAAAGACATTTTACTTTTCAATTTACAGTCCTCTTAAATATGATAGAGAACACAAAGTAGTTGTATATAAGCAGCTCTCAGAAAATTATACTTTACACCAAGGTTGAACTAATTTACACTCCCACAAACAGTGTAAAAGCATTCCTATTTCTCACATCATCTCCAGCATCTGTTTCCTGACTTCAATGATCACCATTCTAACTGGCATGAAATGGTATCTTATTGTGGTTTTGATTTGCATTTCTCTAATGACCAGTGATGAACATTTGTTCATGTTTGTTGGCTGCATAAATGTCTTCTTTTGAGAAGTGTCTGTTCATACCCTTCACCCACTTTTTGATAGGATTGTTTTTTTCTTGTAAATTTATTTAAGTTATTTGTAGATTCTTCAGATGGGTAGATTGCAAAAATTTTCTTCCATTCTGTAGGTTGCCTGTTCACTCTGATGATAGCTTATTTTGCTGTGCAGAAGTTCTTTAATTAGCTCCCACAAATGTGTGAGGATATGCAAAGTTTGTCTTTCCATGCCTGATTTCTTTCACTTAATATAATGTCCTCCAGTTCCATCCATTGTGTTGCAAGTGAAAGGAATGCATTCTTTTTTAAGGCTGAATAGTACTCCACTGTGGATATATACCCCATCTTCTTTATCCATTTGTCTGTTGAAGGACACTTCACCTACTTTTTGATAGGGCTGTTCATTTTTTTCTTGTAAATTTGCTTAAGTTATTTGTAGATTCTGAATATTAGCCCTTTGTCAGATGGCTAGATTGCAAAAATGTTCTCCCATTCTGTAGGTTGCCTTTTCATTCTGATAATAGTTTGTGGAAGACAGTGTGGCAATTCCTAAAGGATCTAGAACCAGAAATGACATTCGACCCAGCAATCCCATTACTGGGTTTATACCCAAAGGATTATAAATCATTCTATTACAAAGACACATGCACTTATGTGTTTATTACAGTACTATTCACAATAGCAAAGACATGGAACCAATCCAAATGCCCATCAATGATAGATTGGATAAAAAAAATGTGGCACACATACACCATGGAATACTATGCAGCCATTTAAAAAAGATGAGTTCATGCCCTTTGCAGGGACATAGATGAAGCTGGAAATCTTCAGTCTCAGCAAACTAATGCAAGAACAGAAAACCAAACAGTACATATTCTCATTCATAAGTGGGAGTTGAACAATAAGAACACAAGAACACAGGGAGGGGAACATCACATACTGGAGCCTGTCAGGGGAGTGGAAGCTAGGGAAGGGATAGCATTAGGATACCTAATACAGATGATGGGTTGATGGGTGTAGCAAACCACTATAGCATATGCATATCTATGTAACAAACCTGCATTTGTGCACATATATCCCAGAATTTAAAGCATAATAAAAGACTAACAAAAAAAGAAAATTATACTTTAAACACTTTAATTTAAAACAGATGATGTGAATTGTTTGCTATAGAAGAAAAATTAGTGAAAAATGTGAAGTAGACATGGCTGTTTTTATGACTTCCTCCCATATATTTATGTTTTTTTCTATGCATAAGATGTCACATTTCTGATGGTCTCTCAATGTTTACAGCTGCCACATCACTCTCATACTCACCTCTTTTGATATTTCCTTTTGCTGGAACTGTATTTTTTAGAATCTAGAGAACTTATAATAACAAAATACAACTATAAACATTAATAAGATTCTAAAATAATTCAGATAATTATTCATGTTTGTTCTGATAATTAAGATGATTAATAATTACTTTGATAAACCACTTTTACCTGCTGAACTAATGTACTAATGAGATAAGACTTAAAGTCTGCAATCTAGTTAGCATACATACGTTCCCCCAGCCTTCTGCTGGCGGTCCGTCTCTGTTTGGCATCACTGGTACTCAGAAATATTTCTGGGTACTTAATACTGACTATTGTGGCATTAGCTATCCAGTCACAGTAAGCATGTAATCATAACATACATCTAAAAAGTCAGGTCATAGATACTGGGAACAATTAGGACTTATGAAACTGTTGCGAAGAAACCATGTGACAGACTAAATAACATTTCTACTTCTTTCAAATGGAAAAGGATCATTTACTGTGTTACCATGCATTCTATTTCCAGAAAGGAGATCAATTTCTTATTGTCTAGCATAGGATCCAGTAGGTAAGAGGATAGTTTTCACTTTTGATTTATCATTATTCAGGGGAAAAGTTGAACAGTGGCAATGATAACTTTTATAGGGCTTTTAGCTTTGCATCATTAGTCATCTCTGTACTGTCTTAGGTCTCAGGGATCATAGCTGGGGACTAGCTGTATCCACTGTGATGTGCAGATGGAGCTAAGGAATAGAAAGGGCAGATACAAGAATCAGTTTACAGATAGAACAAAATTGCTCTATTAGTGAAGTAGCACCTGATTGCCATTAATGTTTGTCTCCTTGTTCAGTCTTCCTATGGTTATGCCTAAGTCCAACAACAAGAGCTAGTTCTGGGTTCCAGCTTCATATCTTCTGCTTATTCAGAATATGTACTTGGATTGACATTGATTTTATTTCTGAACTTCTTTCTTCTCCCTCCTCAAGATAAGGATAATATCTTTTTGGTATATTTTGGCCACCTTCTGAGAAGAAATAAAAATTATGTAGGACAACATTCAACTCCAGGTAATACAGAAAACACCACAAAGATATTCCTCAAGAAGACCAACCTCAAGGCACATAATCGTCATATTCACCAGGGTTGAAATGAAGGAGAAAATACTGAGGGCAGCCAGAGAGAAAGGTCAGGTTACCCATAAAGGGAAGCCTATCAGACTCACAGCTGATCTCTCAGCAGAAACCCTACAAGCTAGAAGAGAGTGGGGGCCAATATTCAACATCCTTAAAGAAAAGAAATTTCAACCCAGAATTTTACATCCAGCCAAACTAAGCTTCATAAGTGAAGGAAAAATAAAATATTTTGTGAACGAGCAAGCACTCAGAGATTTCATCACCACCAGGCCTGCTTTACAAGAGCTTCTGAAAGAACCATCACACATAGAAAGGAACAACCAGTATCAGCCTTTCTAAAAAGTACCAAAAAGTAAAGAGCATCAACATAATCAAGAATTTACATCAACTAATAGGCAAAACAGCCAGCTAACATTAAATGGCAGTATTAAACTCACATATATTATTATTAATTCTAAATTTAAATCAACTAAATCCCCCAATCCAAAGACACAGACAGGCAGAAAAAACTAAAACCCATTGGTATGCTGCATCCAGATCCATCTCACATGCAAAGATACAGAAAAACTCAAAGGGATGGAGAAAGATTTACCAACCAAATGGAGAGCAAAAATAAATAAATAAATAAAAAGCAGGAGTTGTTTTAAAGCAACAAAGATCAAAAGAAGCAAAGAAGGATATTACATAATGATAAAAGGATGAATGCAAAAAGAAGAGCTAAAGATCCTAAATATATACACATCCAATACAGGAATACCCAGATATATAAGACTTATAAAGAGACTTAGACTCCTACACAATAATAGTGGGAGACTTCAACATCAATATTAGACAGATCAATGAGACAGAAAATTAACGATATCCAGGGTTTGAACTCAGATCTGGAACAAGTAAACTTAATTAACATTTATAGAACTCTCCACTTTAAAAACACAAAATATACACTCTTATCAGTACCACATCACATCTATTTACAGGTTTAAATGAAATATTGGTTGGCTGCTTGTTTGTTATTTTCTTCCCTCATTTTTTTTTTCATGTCTCTATTACTAAGCACAATTATAGGCATAACCATTTTTAGACTGCATTCTAGCCCGGGCAATAAAGCAACATCCCTGTTCTCTCTCCCTTTCCCTCTTTCTCTTTCTTCCTCTCCTTCATTCTTTTTTTTTATTATTCTTTTTTTTCTTTCATTCTTTCTTCTTCTTTTTTTTTTTTTTAAGGGGAAAAAAAAGGAAAAGGCAGGATCTCATGGACCCCTAGAAAAGGTCTTGAGGACTATCAGAGGTCTTGGAATCACTTTGAAGACTGCTGATCTAATTATTAAATGTCAGGCTCAGGACAGAGATGGGAAGACAGTAGGCTTCAAACCTTAGTCCATCCAATCTTAGGAGTTAAGATCATTTAGAATTTGACTAAGCTAATGAGCTAAATGGAAAAAAAAATTATGTAGTATAATGATCAAAACAGGGGTAAGTTGTTTAAAAATTTAAATTCACAGATAAATTTAAGCCATAGATTGTTAAATAGAATGGGAAAATCCTTTTACAAATAGTGTAGTTAGTTGATATGATCTCAATGTGCTTATGTCATTTTGGAAGTAGAAGACAAACATGGATTTTACATACACTACTGTAGGATATTAAGTATCCCTAACATCAGATTGATGTGTTACCAGTGCTATGTTTAGAAATCATAACCCAATTCTATTACACTGGTTCCATAGCTTGTAGAATTTTAACAGTGAAAGACGATAGTGTGGAAGACCTGTAATGTATTATATCAAGATGCTCAAGTGGGACAGGCCCTAAAACAGTGATTGATGACAGTGTTTTATAATATTAGTTTAAAAAACTTTTTATTATAATTAATATTCCAATGTTTTTCATCATTTTTTCAACCATGATTTTCAGTATGAATAATTATCAATTGGATGCACCTTTATTTACTAAACACTCTTCTTTTAAGAAATATCAAACTCCTGCCAATATTTTAAATCTATTTTATTGGTTCAGCCTATTTCCTATTAAATTTGGGAGCAGTTGTTTATATTTTAAAGATGTTAATAACTGTCATTATGTTGTAAATATAGTTTCAGTTTTCTTTGTTTATAAAAGTTTTGCTTTTAATCTTTATGTAGTTAAATTTATTCTCTTTCATTTTCTTTCTTCTTTATAAATTTAGGGTTTGACAATATGATTTTTTAAAGTCTTTCCCATCTCACTATTTTTTTAAAAAAGATTTGCATTCCTTTTAATTCTTTTTGAAACATTGGAATATTTTTTATTTGGGGTTAGTAATCATATTTTTATTTTGAACTCTATGTATATAAAATAAGTCATTTTCCACATATTAATTTTTCTAATATTAATATAATATTTTAATTGTTCTGATATTAATATAACACCAAAGATTTTGATTTTTTTATTTGACAAACTTCTTCTTATTTTTTACTCATTCTTGTAATTATTTCTAGGGTTTGTTTAAAATGAACTTCTTGGTATAAGATCTTTATTTTCATGTTTGTTTTGAGCCAACTTAATGTCTTTGACATTAATAAAACTATCTGGGAAGTTAATATTAATTTACTATTTAGTCTTACCATTTTTATGTTGTTATACGCTTTCTATTTTGGGGAGGTTATCTGTCACCATTTTTTAATTCTATATATTTATATCAATATATTTCTCTGTACTTTTTCTTCTTTGGTGTTTGGATATGTATTTCCTATTTTTAATTCCATTGGTGCAGACTGATAGCGCATATGTGCCAGACTGATGGCACATCACTCAATCTGTTATGCAAACACATTTGGTTTGGATTCCACATACTGACTTGCAAAAAACTTTAATTCATAGTTAGCTTGAGAACTTTAACATCCAAAATCTAAACTTCTTCATTCTCAAAAAATTGGAAAAATATCGAAACTAGGCCTGCATCTTGCACACCAGCAATCCACGGGACCTGATCACATGCCATAAGCATATACACTTTCCACATTGTCAAGGTTTTAAGACTCTTCATTATCACTGTGGTTAAGTCAATTGCTATGTATCATCACACTTGGACTGTTCCTTTTCTTAGCTTATTTCACCCATTTAGGTTATTGCCCTGGCCTGTGGAGGAATTTAAATTGATGATGCCTAAACTAGAAGTTAACTTTATGTTTTAAATCTTTATTCCTCTGTTTATCAGAGTTCAAAGTAAAACAGTATCTTCTTATGCCTAAGTCTTTGGGACAAAATGGGTAATAGAAGCCATTATTTTTGGATGCAAATATGACCCAATGCATATACTCCTATGAGCTTTCCAGCAGCTTCCCAGCAAACTTTTTGTTCTTTTATTTTTCATGTGAAGCATTGAGGTATAATGCACATATAATAAGACTTATCCTTTTAAGTGTACAATTTGATGATGACTGTTAAATGTATACAATCACATAACTGCCATAATCAAGGTATAGAAAATTCTATCGTCTAGAAAAGTTATGTAATGCCCCTATGCAGTCAATCTGTTCTGCCTACCCCTAGTCAATGGCAGCTATTGATATGCTTTCTGTTCCTTTAGTTTTGCTTTTTCTAGAAGGTCATATAAACCCAATCTGATTGATAGTACGTATTTTTGTTTCTGTCTTTCATGATTGAGCATAATGGTTTTGCAACTCATCCATGTTGTTACATGTATAAACAATTGGTTCTTTTTTTACTGATGAATAGTATTCCATTGCATGAAACAAACAGTTTATCCATTCATCAGTGATGAACATCTGGGTTGTTTTGAATTTTGACCATTAGGAATTAAACTGCTCTGACCATTCATATAGCAATCTTTGTGTGGACATATGTTCTCATTTTTCTTAGGTAAATATCTAAGAACAAAATTGCTGGGTCATATTTTGACAGTATGTTTACTTTTACAGGAAATTGTAAAAGTGTGTTTTTTAAAGTAGGTTATCATTTTGCATTCTTATCAACAATATATGAGATTTTTAATTGCTCTAGTGGGTATGAAGTGGTGTGTCATGCTGATTTTTATTGGCGTTACCTTGTTGACTAATGATAATGAGCACTCTTTGATGTGAGAATTGGTCATCTGTCTATCTTTTTTGGTGAAGAGTGTTCAAACTCTGTGCCCATTTTTATTACAATTTTTTTGTTAATGTTATTGCTATGTATTTTGTAAATACTTTCTCCCACTTAGTCTGAGGTTTATCTTTTCAATTTTTAAGACAGTGTCTTTTGCAGAGAAGGAGTTCTAATGAAGTCTAGTTCATTGATGTTTCTCTTTCATGGTTTTTGCTGATTGTGTTCTAAGAAGTTTATGATTAACCCAAAAAACCAAAGACATTTTATATTTTCTTATAGAAGTTTCGAAGATTTAGCTTTTGTAATTAGCACTATGTTTTATTTCACATTAATATTTGTTTGTATTATGAAGTAAGGATTGAAATGCATTTTCTCTTCATACGGGTATTTAGATTTTCCTGCATAATTATTAAAGAGAATGTCTTTTCTCTACTAAATGTTGGCATCATTGTCAAATACCAATTGTACTAGTCATGGTTCTCCATGGGGACAGAACCAATGGGATATATGTATATATAAAAAGAAATTTATTAGGGAGAATTGGCTCACGTGATTACAAGGCAAAGTCCCATAATAGACTGTCTGCAAGCTGGGGAAAGAAAAGCTGATAATGGCTCACTCCAAGTCCAAATTCCTCAAAACCAGGAAAGCCAACAGCACAGCCTTTAGTCTGCTGCTGAAGGCCTGAGAACCTGGGGAAGCCATTGGTGTAAGTCCCAAAGTCCAAAAGCTGAAGAATCTGGAGTCTGATGTCCAAGAGCAGGAAGAGTGGAAGCAGGGATCCAGCACGGGAAAAAGAAGGAAGCCAGGATACTCAGTGAGCAATGCTATCCGATCTTCTTCCACCTGCTCTGTTCCAACTGGATGGCAACCCATTGGATGTTGCACACCCACACTGAGGGTGGGGCATCTTCTCCCAGTCCACTACCTCAAATGTCAATCTCCTCTGGCAACGCCATCACAAACACATCCAGAAACAGCACATTATCAACCATCGAGGCATCCCTTAATCCAATCAAGTTGACACCTAATATTAACCATCACATCAATTTGTAAGCCTATTTTTGGAATACTTATTTTGTTCTCTTGATCTATATAATTATCCTTAAGCCAACACCTCATTATTTTGATATCTGAAGCTTTATGGTAAATAAAATTAGGTAGTATAAGGTCGATCTTGGTTTTCCTTTTAAAATATCGTATTATTTTGGCTATTCCACGTTGTTTACTTTTCTACATTAATTATAGATTTAGCTTTCAAACGTCTGTCTGTTCAGAAGCTGCTACTTTCTTGATGAGGATTACTTTGAATCTGTAGATAAATTTTGGATAATTGATCTATTAACAATATTGAATCTCTTGACCATAAACATGATTATATATCTATTATTTTGATCTTTCTTAACTTTTCTCAGTGTTATTTTATAGTTTTTAGTATTCTATGGGTGTTTCCCAAGGCTATATTATCTCGTGCCCATTTGAATACTTATCTAATATTACTCTCCACTTATAGTCAATATTTTCCAAAGAAAAAACAGTTTCTCATTCTTTTAAATATTGTGATTTTTGTTTTTTGTTTGTTTGTTGGTCCATGGAAAGGAGGGTTACTACCCCTATGGGCAGGGGATTGTGATGAGAAAAGGCATGATGTAGAAGATATGTTGAAAACAGTGCTGATAAGATTTAGTGATGGATAGGGTCTGTATGTAAGCATAGAATAAATATTTTGTCCTAAGGAACTGTTCAATTGTTGAAACTATTTACTGAGATGGATGCCCTTTATATGTCAGTCAGGCTTGTGTTACAGATAAACTTTTCTAGCTATTTTAAAACGTGAACTGATTTGAAATGAGGAAGTGGGTGCTTGCGGGCTCCAGCCTAAGCTTTGGGGATTGACTCTTTTGAACTCTCCTGTGCTATAGCAGGAATTAGAGAAGCCACTACCCCTATTGCTGGCTGTGGTTTCAGGATTGCTTCACCTTAGCTTGATCTGAATGTCAGAAAACTTGTGCTGTAACTGTGAGCTCTAGGAACATACTGTGCCTGCTAGATTTGCACCAACAAAAACGTGAGAACTCTGCCATGACCTTTTCCCCTAGTTAACTCAGTTTTCAGTTCATGACTTGTGCAAGGATTACTGAGTGTCACAACTTAAACCACTCCCAGAACCCCATCTCAAGGTAGTCTGGGAAATGCAGCTTTTAGCTTACCAACTTTTGCACTATAAGGTTACATATTACATTGTCTTCAAAAGAGATTTAGCTAGTATCTTCATCTGTTTGTGTGGCTACAAAGGAGTACCTGAGGCTGGTAACTTGTAAAGAAAAGGGCTTTATTTGGCTCATGCTTCTGCAGGCTGTACTGAAAGCATGGCACCAACATCTGCTTCTGATAAGGGTCTCAAACTACTTCCACACATGGTAGAAGGCAAAGGGGGGGCCAGTGTGTGGAGATCACATGGGGAGAGAAGCAGCAGAGAGAGTGGGTGAGGTGCCAGGCTGTTCTTAACAACCAGCTCTTGCAGGAACTAAAAGAGGGAGAACTTACTCATTACTGCAAGAACAGCAGGATGCCATTCATGAGAGATCCAAGACCCCCGTGACCCAAACATCTCCCATTAGGCCCACCTTCAACACTGAGGATCACATTTCAAAATGAGATTTGGAGAGATTAAATAAACCATATCCAAACTGGGCAGAAGCTGGGCTTCAAGTTGGAGAAATCAGTATGCAAAGAATTTGCTAAACTGCTTTACTTCAACCTTGATACCAGAAAAAATCCTCACTGATATTTGAAGACAGTTTATCTACTAGCACAGTTCCTGGAAATAAAATGCCATTTAATTTTTTGAGTATAATCCCATACTTCAACTACCTAGTCATTGCAGAGTTTGCTTCTGGATCAAGAAAATGAGATTAATGTGGAGTTCCAGTTGATACTGACTCATTTACTAAGCTTAGTGAAGTTTAACTCACCCAGGGCAAATGTCAAGGCCATTTCATTTGAGAAGCTTTTTGAAAGGCTTTTTGAGGTGAGGGAATTGTATTTTTTCAGAAGTGAGCTGTTTATTAATCCAAATCTGTCAATACAGTGGATTGTATGAATTGCTATTAGAACATGCCCATTTATTATTTCTTGCTAAACTTATATGAAATTTTTCAATATTCACACCTTTCAAAATTACTGCTTTTTAAATGGACAATAGATAATTTTTGTATTCTTTTAAATCTTTCAGGTCTGCCACGATCTATGTGTTTGTGTTTCAGAAAGTTATTTTTTCTCTTTCAGTCTTGTTTTCCTCATGGAAGCAGCACCATCCATCTCACAGAACAATTCCAATAACTAAGTGAGATGTTATATGAACAATGTGCACAATAAATGTTTGTTTCTATTCCTTTCTCTCTCTCTTGCTTTCCCTCTTCTCCTGACTCCTTCTATAAATTTCGATCAAGCTTTTCCTGTATCTGCCAGTGCTGTCTTTCCTGCTTTAGAATCAGGAAGAATGGGATTTCTTATACCAACTCCAGGCAGCATCTCTCCTCTTTCTTAAAGGCTAGAGAAGGTGACCTGCTCCCTAATATCTAATTTAAGATGCTGATCTGCAAAGAAACTCTGAAAAAGCAATTTCAATTTCTTATGCTGAGTTTCAGAGGTTGGTTGCATGCCTATTTTTGTTAATTTGTAAAAGGAGGTAAGACTCTGAACAGATTGAGAATTAGAGGTTCTGTAGGCTTTAAAAAAGAAAACAAAAACTCTCATTTTTGCTAGGGGAGTTAAAAGCTGATTTTAAAACTTAACCTCATATTTCTGTTCTTTTGGGGCTCATTCTGCATCTTTTGATGACCAATATGTGCAGTCTTAAAGTGAGTGCCACATTTATCTCGGCCTTTGTGTTCTCTCTTCACAGCTGTCAGTGGCACTGTGTGTGGGCTTATCTGTGGGCAAGATGCTCTTGGGTAGGCACTGTCTGTGCCCTTAAATGCAGGTGGCACTCAGGGGATGAAGTAGGCACTTGCTTTTTCTCTCGCCTCCCACCCTACCCTCTAATAAAAATTCATTCTCAATATCTACAACATCATGGGAAGGTTAGTTATACTATGCCTCCATTCTCTCCCTTTACAAAGAAAATAAACATTTATATGAAGGTAATGCAAGTAGTTAATTTATAGTCATGAACTATGCAGGAAAGGAAGCTTGATAAAATACACAAATCCTGGGGTGAATTGAAGCTTGGAAAATCATTGCTAAAGAAGAATGGATTTGCCTCTGAAATTTCCAAGTGCAAATTCACAATCCTGGGTGTGTTCTAATGCAGACTTTATTGGACAGTTGTTTCTATGGTTTGAATGTCCCCTGCAAAACTCACATTTGGAATTTAATTGCCATTGTAACATTGTTGAGAACTGGGACAATTTAGAGCTGATTAGGTCATGAGGGTTCCACCTTCATGAATGTATTTATGTCACTTTGGAGGGACTGGGTTAGCTCTAGTAGGAGTGGGCTTTTGATTTTTATGTTGTTCTCTCTATAGCTGACATTCACTTAGATTTTCAGCATTGCTTTGTCTCCCAGGAAGATGAGCCAGAAATGCATTGATTTACGTATTTGTCGGCAACACTTCCTCCAGGAAGTGGACACTGTGATGGACTTAGAAGTGAAAGAGACCTATTGGAGGAAACACTTATGAATGACAAAGGGTAGGGGGAGCAGGGGCGGGCAAGGAGAGGCTTTACATTGCATTGCATGTCTTGACACCTGCAGAAAGAGAGGGAGAGAGAAGACTGATTAGGTTGGAAGAGCTGAACACTGCAGTGTTCCTTGAGAAAGACTTGGTGAAGGTAATGGGATGCTCAAAGCAAAGGTTGTCTGTTGAAGGAATCTTGTATTGGGCAGAGACATGGCCTGGCTCCAGTACCTACTCTGTGCTCAGGTGTTGGCTGAGAGAAATCCAGAAACAGTGAAGTGGATCTCAACGATAGCGGATCTGGAACTATTGGCTCACGACACTCTATGTAGCAGGTCCTCTCTTGGCCAATCTGAGCAGTGCACGTCTGTGGCTACCATGCTATTATTGTATGTTGACTACTATGTTAGTTAAGCTGTTGTAACAAAAACTGGGTAGTTTATAAAAATAGAAGTCCATTTCTCATAGCCGTATAGGCTGAGAAGTCCAAGATCAAGGCTGATTCAGTGTCTGGTGAGGTCCTACTTTCTGGCTCCTAGACAGTGCCTGTTTGCTGTGTCCTCACCTGATGGAAGGGGCAAGGGATGTCTCTTGGGCTGCTTTTATAAGGCACTGATCCCATTCGTGAGGGCTCTCTCCTCATGACCTAATCACCTCTCCAAAACCTAACCTCCTAAATCATCACCTTGGGGGTTAGGATCGTAACATATAACGTTTGGGGAAGATTCAAATATTCAGACCGTAGCAACCACTATTTGAATTCTGGCAACTTTGTCCTTTCTTAAGCATTTTTGCGGTAGTCTTTATGTTCCTATATCAAGGCCTGGAAGTTTTAGAAAATATTTCTTAAATCCCATCCATTCATTGCTCTGTAATTGGTGTCTATACTCAGATCATTCAGTTCATTTGGGCTGCCTGTTTCCATGAGATGTGGAACTTAAAGAAATTTGAGAGTCGTGACTGATCTCTGTTCTGTGGCTGAGCCTGTGCAAAATATATACTGTTTCTGATACTTTTTGCTAGTGTATTTCTTAAACATCTTCCCCAAAGTGTGTCACACACTTTACCAAGCAAGTCTATCCTTTTCCCTAAGATAAAGGCAAGTTGCTAGGAAGTGCCCTCTACCTTGAGCCTATTTGGGAGGATGCGTGCTGGGGCAAGCAGGGAATATTGGCTGTGAGGGGAAGGAAGATTGACAGTTTTTCTATCTACAAGCCGAGTCACCTCCCCAAGATAATGACAGCAGCATTACAATTCTAATATAATCCCATAGAGAGGAAGTGTCTAAAACCTTAGACACAGCTCTGAATCCAAGCACCACATTGGGCCTGCGCATCTGACATGGATGCTCAGCCTGAAGATATCTATAGCATTTCACTGGCTTCCAAAATACAGTCAATCAGTAGACCCAGACAGCAAGGCAGAAACAAGTTGCCCTGGAGTAACTCTGGGGCTTTGCTTACTTCTTTCTCCAAGGACTCATCAGAACAGAATATTTTCACTCTGAGGGGGAAGAACTGTGAAGAAGCTTTAGGAAGGCAGTTGTTAACATTGACATGACACGTTTCTGGATTAAAAATAAAAAGATACGTATTTTGGGTAGTTTGAAGAAAAGGAATTAGAGAAACTAACTTTGGTGTAACTGCTTTTAAGAAGCTCCCCCCAGCCCAGTGTTTAGAGTTTTGTCTCATATCCCTTCCATCCTTTATCCCAGAATCAAATCTGATTGTGCTTATTTGTGTGGACCATTTGCTAAGTGTTTTCTCTAAATGACTTGACCGTTCCCTTCTGCAAGGATAAGAATGCTTCCAAAGATGAAAATGCTTGGGTTAAAATAAATTACTGTGAGCCTCAGGATGACTAGTGTCCTTACAATTGGTATTAGAAAGAGTACCACTAATAAAAAATACTGATTCCAAAATGCTGTTTCAGAAAGCAAAATCAGCGTTTCAGAAAGCAAAATCAGAAAATTAGTTGCTGCCACTACTTGTTTTTATCCGTATTATTCCTAAATTAGGTAATCACTAAGTCTATTAGGCAGGAATCATACTATCTGTTCTCTCTACTGCAGCAGGAAAACTACTTGTCAAAGAATTGTGTCAGCTTGCTGCCCAGGGCAAATGTTTACTGTTGTAATAATTCTGTCAAGAGCAAATTTGGGGCTGGACAGTACATTCACTGAAAAATTGTTGCTGCTTGATCCTGCGCTGCGAGTACTGGTCTGTGTGCTAAGGTTTACTCAGACATTCAGCTAATAGTAAGAAACTTGATGTAGTATTATTTTCATCAGCAGTAGTACTTGAGAGTTCATGTTCTGATTATGATACCAGGCAGCCACTTAGCCTGCTTCTTAGTTGCCTGTTTGGCATTAAAAATACACTACTTCTATTATTTAACAAGGGAGATTCTTTAGTGGAAAAGTTCGAGTATTTCTGGCACTCAGTAGCTTTGACACCAGAAGTATTACAATTGTATTAATTGTTCAATAGATCTAGGTAAACCAGAGATTTATTTGAAATTATATTCCCTAATAGTGTTAAAGAAATTATAATGCTTCAGAAACTAAGTTGATTCTTCGCTCTTGCATGTACAAAAGTAGGTCTTGTTACTTTCTTACCAAATTTTTAAATTGAGGCCATATTTTTTCTATTTAGTTTGCTATTCTCCTTTTGGCACTTTGGGGGAATAGTACATATTTAAAGACTGGTATTTTGGAACTGTGCAAACCACATAAGTGTTTTTGCTGGGAGAAGTTATTTCTGTTGCTTTCTTTCCTTGCAAGTTGACTGTAAATGTCATGAAGTTTATGCCCTATATAAATTGCTTTAATTATGTTGGGTTTATGTAACTTCTTCATGTTTGTATAGGTTAAATGTATGCATGAAATTTTTCTATAAACTCTAGAAGCTTGTTGAAAGTCAAAGTAAATAAATACAACCACATTTAAATGAAAGTGTTTATTCCTACTGGTCTTACTTAAGCCTAGATCACCAAGATCATTGTTTTTGCATCATGATATTTGATTTTGGTAATTAAGTGGGAAGAACAGGCCATTATTCCCATCAAAGCAATCCCAGATGGCAAGTGTAATTCTTAGACTTCCAGTTTACCAACATAAGAATACTTCCTACCCTCTCCTCTGTCCTACAGAAACAAACATTGCCCAGATGCCGTGATAAATGTGTGGGATTCATCCTATATTCCTGCAGAAACATTTGTCATGGCCAACTCTAATTTAAGACCAAGAAATGCTTTCAGCTGTTTCTATCCAGTTGCTAAATCAAATGGAAGTACCAGAAAGAAATTTGAGGAATTTTGAAATGACTGAAAAGCTAATATATAATCAAAGTTCCAGTAGAAAATAAAAAGGCCAACACAATACCTGTAACACACATTTTGGTTTGCCCACTATTCTGTAGTCAAATATGACTGTTGAATAAAATGTAACAAAACATTAAGTCAGTTAAAAAATCTAATGTTCACTGTACTGATTTCTGTCTGATCAACTGACAAGACAGTTGCATAGAGTATTTAAGCACTTTCTGAATAGTCTCTATTTTTTTTTTTTTTCCTGGAGACGGAGTCTTGTTCTATTTCCCAGGCTGGAGTGCAATGATGTGATCTTGGCTCACTGCAATCTCGGCCTCTAAGATTCAAGCGATTCTCCTGCCTCAGCTTCCCAAGTAGCTGGGACTACAGGTGTTCACCACCTTGCCCAGCCAATTTTTGTATTTTTAGTAGAGATGGGGTTTCTACTGAATATGTTGGCCAGGATGGTCTCCATCTCTTGACCTTGTGATCCACCCGCCTCAGCCTCCCAAAGTGCTGGGATTACAGGTGTAAGCCACTGCCTCTGGTTTGGATAGTCTCCTTTTGATGGATACTCAATGTCCTTTCTGTTTTATTTCTCTTCCACTTTACCTGTCTTAATTATTCACAGTATATTGAATATAAATATAAAAGAAATGTCATAATCTCCTTTCCTAATTTATGTACATTTCAGATTTCTAATAATGTTGTGGTGAAACTTCTAAAAATCTTATGCTACTATATGATATCTAATTCTTAGTTTGTCAAGGACTAGATTTATCTTGGTAAACATTTATAAGTATTCAGAAGGTGGCCTGGTTGATGATAGCAGGGACATTAGGTTCATGAGTAGATAACAAAATAAGTGAAGTGTTGAGGAGATGAGAATTAATTGGAAAATAAATAACTTCTTTGGGTAATCCCACCCTAAACCATGCTTTCTGTTCATTTGCCTGCTTAAATGTACTAATTGAGTTCTTATTTTTATGCCTCCTCTATGTAAAACTTTGGTTTGGGTGGGTGAAAAAGTTACGATCTAGGAAAGGATTTCTGTGTTACAGATATATAATGAGTTTCTTAAGCAAATAATATGACTAATGGTTTATAATTGTCTTTAGCAATAGTTTAGGTATTTCCTAGGGCTGCCATAACAAAGTGGCTTAAAACAACAGAACTTTCTCTTTCACAGTTCTGGGGGCCAGAAGTGTGAGGTGTTTCTAGGGTCATGCTGCTTCTAGACCCTATTGGGAGGATACTTTCTTGGTTCCTACCTTCTGGTGGTTTGTTAGCAATTCTTGTGTATTAGTTCATTTTCATGCTGCTGATAAAGTCACACCTGAGACTGGGCAATTTCCAAAAGAAAGATGTTTAATGGACTCACAGTTCCATATGGCTGGGGAGGCCTCACAATCATGATGGAAGGTAAAAGGCACATCTCACATGGCAGCAGACAAGAGAAGAAAACTTGTGCAAGGAAACTCCCCTTTATAAAACCATCAAATCTCATGAGACTTACTGATTATCATGAGAACAGCAGGAGAAAATCCCACCCCCATGATTCAGTTACCTCCCCGGGGTCCCTCCTGTGACATTTGGGAATTGTGTGAGCTGCAGTTCAAGATGAAATTTGGATGGGGACACCGCTAAACTATATCACCTTGGCTTTTGGCTTATGCAGCACTTCAGTGGCACTCTTTCCTCTATGTGTGGATTGCACATGGCATTCTCCTCCCTGTGTTCCCCTCTCTCTTCCTCCTTTAAGGACACCAGTCATATTGGATTAAGAGCTGATTCTACTCCAATGTGACCTCATCTTATGTTGGTTATGTCTACAGAGGTTTTATTTCCAAAAGTAAGGTTATATTCACAGGTACTGGGGATTAGAACTTCAGTTGTCTTTTGTAGGGAACACAATTCAACTCATAACACATAAGTTTTGATTTCTCCAGTCCAGGGTATTGGATGCAAGAACAGAAACAACCCTGGCCTTCTTAGCCAAAGGAAATTTGTCATGAGGATATTTGGGATTGACATAATAGATGAGATTCTGGTGGATGGAATGAGGAGATGAGATAAGAACAAGAGAAACGAGAGATGCTCTGGGGGATGGGCAGGCAAAATTGACTTCCGTTCTGCTTCTGTCCCATGATTAAACTGCTCTCAACTGTTGAATCAGAATTTCAGGGTGAGTGTCTGAGTTTAGGAATCTGGATGTACCAAGTGTGGGTGGAAGAAGAATCTGCCATCCTTAGCCTACACAGTGGAAGTCAGTCAGCTGGAATTGCTTTCTTGTCAAAACTATTCATCAATGACAAATCAATCAAAATCATGATGGCAATGCCAATAGGAAAAGAAAAAAGGGATTCAGACAGTGGGTGGCCATATATGACAAATGTCTGCTGCAGGAAGATAACATCTATGGCACCAAACTAAAATGACCAATTTCTTTGGTTGTTAAGAATATTCTCAAATTTACAAATAAGTTAGATTGGACTTTGCCATCTTCTTAGTTACCCATTGATCATCAGAACTGGAAGGCATACCAGTAACAAACACTTAACATTTTGAATCTGTTTCTATATCGATAAAGCCATTTATCTAAGATTATTGTGAAGATATTATATATACATACATATATATATATATATATATATATATATATATATAGAGAGAGAGAGAGAGAGAGAGTAGCTTTCACAGTGACTATGCAAAAAAAAAAAGACAACCTCTAAGTGATAGTTATTAGTTGTTTCAAAACAGTATAGTATTTCACTTTTACGTAGATAATTTTGTGTATTTCTTGAAAAAATAATTAAAACTTTCCAAAATGAATGACGGAGAAAATTTGGTTTCAAAATATAAGATTTAGGCATTATAACAAATTACCTCAACCATAAATGAATGGTAGATTATTTCTGTAGAATGTTTTATTTTAGATAGGAATGAATGTTTTTGTGTCTACTGGAAAATCTAGATAGCTCAGATAATTGGTTGAAACAAAAAGTGGAGCAAATGATAGTTTGTTTTTTAGAAAAGGAGGTCTAAAACTCCAAAGTCTCAGCCTACTTCCCAACTATTTTGTATGCAGGTAAGAGACTTGTCCAAAAGACAGTGTGAACAGTATTCTCTAGAAGTTCTAAACTTTAGGCTTTCTTTCAAATTGCTTTTCTTTTTCTATATTTCTTTCTTTTAATGGAAAAGTGCAATAATGAAGAATTTAAAAATTAAAAATTTACAGTTTTATTACCTCACCTAATTATTATTTCTTTGTTTTTCCAATTGATGTTACCATTACTATATATTTCTACTAGTTATTAAAATGCTCACTATAAAATGTTGTATTGTATTTCACATGCTGTATTATAAACACTTTCTACATAGACCTCATAATAATAAGGTGACATTGAATACCCCATTTCCTCACTCTTTAAACTTTCCTGATTTTTCTTTTTCTAGTATTTATCATTGTCTGGCATTGTAGTATATACTAATGTCTTTAATGGCTATTTCTCTCAGTAGAATAAATTCAATGTAGAAAGTCAAATAGAGTACCTAGCATATAGTGAGCACTCAAAAAACATTTGTTGGATAAATGGATTAATAAATGGCTAAAGCCCTGTTATTAGATGTTTAGATGGGTTTTGCTCTTCTGCTATTACAGTTAATGCACTTATAAACATTTTATGGCATATAGGTTTTTACATGTTTTGAAATTTTTCTTTATGATTATACTGATAAAGATAATATATATTTTTGTTCACTCTTTTTATTTAACCCTGTATTTACTCATTTATTCATTGATTTACCAAGTATTTAAGTGTCTGTGTTTGCCATTTTTCTATGTCTGGAGACAAAGTTGTTAAAAGGTGAATGAAGTTCTTGTCCTTATTCAGTTTTTATTCTAGTGAGGGAGACATACAAGAAATAGACAAATAATTTTGTTTGATCTAAAACAACATAAGTAGCCATCTTTTTAAGAATTACACTTCAAGTTTTGGGATACATGTGCAGAACATGCAGGTTTTCTTCCTAGGTATATACCTGCTGTGATGGATATGAACAGACACTTCTCAAAAGAAAACATTTATACGGCCAACAAACACATGAAAAAAAAAGCTCATCATCACAATTAAATTTGTAATAGATATCAGATAGTAGTAGGTGCTATGGAGAAAAATTACAAGGGGAGAGAAAGGTATACTAATTTAGATAGGGATGTCAGGGTAGGCCTTTTGGAGAAGATAACTTTTGGGAGAATTTTTAAATGAAGTAAGGAGTTGAGGCATCTGAATAGATGAAGAAGACAGAGCAGCAAGGGCAAAATTATGTTGCAGTAAATATTTTCTGTATATTGCCCTATTATGTCCCAATGGAACTGTATCTTATTTTATTTGCACTTGTTTGAAACTTCCATTTTTCTCCTGATTTATTAAATGGAAATTATCTCTTAGGTTAGCTTTAATTGCATCACAAATGAAGATAGACACTTGTGTCATATACTTATTCACTTCTTATATTTCTTCTTAAAGAAGCATTGTTTCCTGTCCTTTGGGAATTTACCACTGTAACCTTGATTTTTTTTTCTTATAAATTTGAATGTGATCCTTATATATTAGAGATGCAAATATGTCTCTCAATGTGCCATTATCATTTTAATTTTGTGTTTGTTACTTTTTATTATATAGCTTTTCTTTGTGGTTTTGTATGCATTTTAATGGATCAACTAACATCAAGAAGTTTCTGTGTTTGATTGTATTGAGACTTGAATTTTCACCACCCCCGCAACCCCTGTATCCGCATCGTTTGCCATGTGCTTTTTTATTCTCTCCCACACTGACTATGGGGAAGAGTCAATGTGGGAGAGAATAAAATGTGACTTATTTTGGGTGGTGACATGTCCAAAATCAATATGACAATTATAGAGGCTGGGGAATTACTTGCACAATTGCTGTGTCTCTCTTGTTCTCTGTAGCTGCCAAGAGACTCTGCCTGGGTCCCACTGATGGTGGAAGGGAGACACATGGTGCAGAGCCAGGTTGTAAAGTCCCAGCCCAGGCCATCCTAGATCAGCACAGCCAGCTGACTACCAGCAAGATTAGTAAAATCATGCCCTTCCCCCTACAGACATCAGCCTATGGTACTCAGTGACAGTCAGGTAATTAGTTGCATTTCAAGAAGAGCTTTATTCCAGCTGTCTACCATTTCTTCAGCAAACCTGTAATGGACCTCTGGTCTTAAGAAAAACTTGGTATCTAGTGCTGAAGTAAATAAAATTGATTAGAAGACTATATTAATTTTCTTGAATGGATCACCACACTCCAGTAAAGATTCTGCTTGAAGTACTTAGTGACAGGAGTGTTTTTCTGCTCAGCCTCATGGTCTAGGAAGGAGGTAACAAAGATTTCAGGAAATGATATTGCGACTTAAACTAATTGGGGCCACCCGTTAGTGTTCAATTCACCAATTTTATTCCTTGGCAGATCAACTACATTTTAAAACTGAGAATGTTTTAATCCAGCTACAGACTTGATAAATGTTTCATTTGGTGTCAGGTTTTCTAAAATTTATTTTACAGCAATCTGGACCCTCAAAGCATGGTTTAAGTCAGATTATAAGGTTATTAACAATGGGAGTCTAAACATATTTTAAAAGGAAAAATCGTATTCATCACAGAAAAAAATTTTTATGTCGAGAACAAACAAAAAACAACCAATCAATGAATAATTTAATGATGATGCCTTGATTACAGATGTAAGTAAAATTCTTCCTGAATTTATGATTTGCTATTTTTATATTTTGATGAAAATGAGCTTAATGATGGTCATTTGATTTGATGAAATATCCTTAGAGAAATGACTTAAACAGAATCTAGATTTCACAACTAGGTAGTCAATGAATAGTTTTAGTTCTACTTGTGGTAATACAGTAGTAGCATTTAAATTTTCCACTTAATCTGGAAGCTATTAAACACTTGATTATGTAAAGTTCAAGAGGACTTAGAATAATTTGATGAATATTATCTTAGAGTGATATGAAATTTCAACTAGAACTAAGTTATTTATTTTATGAATCAGGTAACCCAGAAGATAACCTGATAACACTTATTCATTTAATAAATATCAACTAAGCACCTATTTTGGTGAGAGTGCCTGAAATAAGAATTGAGTTGCAGGGTAAATAGATTAGAAATTTTATATAACAAAAAAGTTATCAGATAAAACTCTAATCAGTGAAAACTGAGTTAAATTTAGAATAGTGGCATGACTCAGTATGCCAGTCAGAGTTCCATCAAGGAAACGAAAACCACTGTAGATATTTTAATCAAAATTGAACTTCATAAAGGGAATTAAGAGTTTATGAAATTTTTTAAAGACCTAGAGGAGTTGGCTGAGGTTAATACTACTAGCTAAGATCCAGGAAGCTGCTGAGCCCATTGCCACCATCAATGCCACTACAACTTTCTTAAACCCATGAAGCTGGTGACCAGATCCTCAAATGTGTATTTCATTGGCTACAGGCACCAACATGAGTCTGACTTAGCCAGCTACAGTGGCAGTGGTGAGGGGCTCCCTGTATCACCTCCATTTCTCTCATATCTCCATAAGACTATCTCACGGGTAGGATGTACACCATATTGAGTCCTTACCTGTTGGAGAACCTGAGAAATGTATACTTTAGCCTTCTATCCCCTTTAATACAAGGAGCTTCACAGAAGGGGATGGAAATGGATTCTGAGTCCACATCCAGAAGACAGTCTAGTTTGGAGGCTTATGATAGCTTCTGTCTGTTTTTAGAGAGATGATCAAAAATATCAGAAAAACTTCCTCCAAATACTCTACATCCACAGGTTATTTCATAAATGGCCGAAGCTTAACTTTTTAAGAATATAGTCTAAGATTAATTTTCAAATAACAATTTTAGCATCTGTGTTTAGTACAAAGATACATATTATCACCTCAATTGTAATGTCACTGATAATATCAAATCCAGCTTCACCTAATTGTTGGTTGTATTTTAAGATAAGAAGTGACTAATGGTGATGATGTTGAAATAATCAGTGTTGACTGCATTAGCCATATTTCAGATATTTCATCAGCATTACTTGTTTCATCTTCACAACTGCTCAGTGAAGTTGCACTATTATTAGCTCCAGTATTAATTGACTTGGCCAATGTCATACAACTCACCCAAAACTTACTTTCCTTTATTCTCTATCATAGTAAATGATGCCATCATCCACCAATTTGATCAAGTCAAGAAATTCAGCCATTATTCATACTCTTGTTTCCTACTCCATACATCAAACACATAAGCATGTCCTGTTGACTATATTACCAAAATATGTTTAAAATATACTACTTCTTTCTATCACTTCTTGTATCACTCTAGTCCAGCCCGCCATTATATCTTGAATATCATGCTTTTCCCTCCTGGTCACTTGCCTTTACTCTTGACTCAATGTCTATAATCCATTTTTTTTTTTTTTTTTTTTTTTGAGATGGAGTTTTGCTCTTGTTGCCCAGGTTGGAGAGCAATGGCGCCATCTCGGCTCACTGCAACCTCCGCCTCCCAGGTTCAAGTGATACTCCTGCCTCAACCTCTCAAGTAGCTAGGATTACAGGCATCTGCTACCAGGCCCAGCTAATTTTTTGTATCTTTAGTAGAGATGGGGTTTCACCATGTTGGTCAGGCTCTCCAGCTTCTGACCTCAGGTGATCTGTCTGCCTCGACTGTGTGAGGGTAGATACCTTGACTGTATTGTTCACTGTTTTTCTTTCCCCCAGCACCTAAAACAGTGCCTGACCTGGCACAGGAGAAGAAAAATGAGATAATTAATGTCACAGAGAGAGTAGGAGATGGAGGGAGGGAGGAAGGGAAGAAGGAGAGATTCAAATCTAGACCTACCTCCCTCCTACATTTACATCAGTGGGCTCCTGCCAAAAAAAAAAATGTGCTCCAAGTATTAAATAGAATTTAAAGTACCACTTTGATTATCAGGAAAGTAATCAGTGATTTAAAATTCAGTAGATAGGCTGGGCACAAGTGGCTCATGGCTGTAATACCAGCCCTTTTGGATGCTGAAGTGGGTGGATCACCGGAGGTCAAGTGTTCAAGACCAGCCTGACCAACATGGTAAAATGCTGTGTCTACTAAAAATACAAAAAAATTAGCTGGGTATGATAATAAGCACCTGTAATCCCAGCTACTTAGGAGGCTGAGGCAGGAGAATTGGTCCAACCCAGGAGGCAGAGGTTGCAGTGAGCCGAGATCACACCATTGCACTCCAGCCTGGGCAACAAGAGCAAAACTCCATCTCAAAACAAAGCAAAACAAAACAAAACAAAACAGAAATTCAGAAGATAAAATTTGATTTTCTGGAATTTTTGGTTGTTTTCTGGGTATCATTGCTAGTAGTGTTAGATTCCATGATAAGTCTTCATAATTTTGAGAGGAACCCCAACTTAGCAAATGTAATGCAACCTGCTGAGTTCAAGAAAGTCATACAGAGAGCTGCTTATTTGAGCCATTCATTTTAGGGTTGGTGTGATGGTTAACAGTGGGGGTCAACTTAATTGGATTGAAGAATGCAAACTATTGTTCCTGGGTGTGACTGTGAGGGTATTGCCAGAAGAGATTAACATGTAATTCAGTGGACTGGGAAAGGGAGACCCACCCTCAATATGGGTGGGCACAATCTAGTCAGCTGCCAGCACGGCTAGAATAAAAGCAGGCAGAAAAATGTGGAAAGATCAGACTGGTTTAGTCTTCTGGCTCTCTTCTTTTCCCATGCTGTATTCTTCCTTCACTCAAACATCAGACTCCAAGTTCCTGAGCTTTGGGACTTGGAATGACTTCCTTGCTCCTCAGCTTACAGACCGCCTAATGTGGACTGCCTTGTGATCATGTGAGTCAATACTCCTTAATAAACTCCTCTTTATATATACATCTATCCTGTTAGTTCTGCCCCTTTAGAGAACCCTGACTGATACAATTTATGTTTTCAGAGACAGGGTCTTGCTCTGTCACCCAGGCTGGAGTGCAGTGGCACAATCATAGCTCACTGTGGCCTCAAACTCCGAAGCTCAAGGGATCTTCTAGCCTCAGCTTCTCAAGTAGCTGAAACTACAGACATTTACCACCACACCTGGCTAACTAAAAAAAAAAAAAAAATTATAGAGACAGGGTCTAGCTATGTTGGCCAGGTTGGTCTTGAACTCCTGGCCTCAAGCAATTCTCCTGCCTCAGCCTCATAACGTGCTAGGGTTACAGGCATGAGCCACCTTACCTGGCCTAAAGACATTTATTTTTTGTTTCCTCTTTTCTTTATCTTTTCTTTTTTTTTTTTAATGCCAAAAAGCAATCTATGCTGAGCAAGTTGTAGTGTTGGAGAAAACTACTTAGCTCAACACAAATGTAAAGGCAGATGCAGGTGGACATAGAACCAGAAAATACTGGAGGAGATATTCCAATTTTCAGTACTGAAAAATAGCACAGGATTACAGAGTATTCACACATTTCTTGGTAAATGCTATAAGAGATTGAATGAGTTGATTGGTAGTATGTAGAGGGCTTTATGAATATCTCAAAGAAAGGCATCTTCTCTTAGCAGTGTTCTCATTAACATGTAAAAATAAGATCTGTGTAGGAAGGTCCCACTGGTTACTTGGAACTTAATTTCAGAAGTTTGTAATATAAAATTTAAGTGTTTTATAGTAAAATAGGCAAAATTCTAAGGTGGCACTTATGATTCCTGCTCCCTGGTATTTATCCCCTGGTACTCTCCCCCTTGGGTGTGGGTGGGACCTTTGACTTGCTTCTAGATGACAGAGTATCTAGGGATTTTTCAGATGTAATTAAGGTTCCAAATTAGTTGAGTCTAGAATAATAAAAAAGGCATTTAACTGTGGCCAGGCCTGGGCTTCCTCTTACGAGTTGGATGAAGTAAGCAATCATATTGAGGAGCCCACATGGGAGGGAGGTAATTCTACAAGGTCTTTGGGACCTAAGGATGGTTTTGAAAACCTGAAACACTCAGTCGTATGGCACAAAAATTCTGCCAACAACCTGAATGAGCTTGATAGACAGTATTTCCCTAGTTGAGCCTCCAGATGAAAATTCAGCCTGGTCAACACCTTGATTGCAGCCTGTGAAACCCTGGGCAGAGGATCTGGGTGAGCCTTTCCTAGACACATGACCCATGGTACTTTGAGATAATAAATGTGTTACTTTAAGGTGCTAACTTTGTGACAATTTTTTATCCAGCATAGAAAACTAAT
Source organism: Sapajus apella (assembly GCF_009761245.1). Lineage (NCBI taxonomy): Eukaryota > Metazoa > Chordata > Mammalia > Primates > Cebidae > Sapajus > Sapajus apella. The sequence goes on from NW_022437064.1 coordinate 1,109,011, forward strand.
AAGCATAGTTTCAAAATTAAGAGCAAATGCGAGGCCTTGTACTTGGACAATTGATTCTCATCTGGTTTGCTACATCCTCTCCACTTTGTTTTGCCCAGTGTAGCTGGAGTGTTCACTTTTTAAAAATGCAAATATGACATCTACTTTTCTTAAAATTCATTTATGATTTCCAGAGAAAATAGAAACTTCAGTATTTCCTTGAATGGTTTGTCCTTATACTCTGTTTCCCTTTGCTATCTGTGCTCTAGTCATAATGGTCTTATTTTACGTTCTTAGATGCTCTTTATTTTCTTCTGCCACAAGGGCTTTGCACTTGCTGTTTCCTCTGCTGCAGCATTCTTTTCTATGCTTTCCCTCACTTGATTATCATTTATTCTTCTCATCCTCTCTTCATATCTCATCACCATTGTCTTTTCCTCAGGAGACTAGTACCCTGAATTTACTAACTAGGTCGTTGCCCACTTCTATAACTCTCATAGCATCATGTATTCTTCTTTATGCTTATTAATACAACTAAAATGTTCCATTCATTATGGTGCCTGTTGTTTCTGATATTCCCATGAAAGCAAGCAACTGTTTCTGTCTTGGTTTACCATTTTATTCCTGTACCACTAGCAGCTAGTATATTGCTCTGCAAAGATTAATAAAATATTCAAATAATTATAGTAATAAATAGCGTTCACTGAGAACCATATCAACTGACTTTAATCACGTAAGTTTCTTTAAGGAAGTTGGAGGTTAATATACTATTAATATTTGCAGATTAGAAATTGAAATAGAAAGAGAATAAGTCAATTTTCCAAGTCACACAACCAGTAAGTATTAGAGCTGGGATTTGAGTTCAGGCATTTGCAGCTTACATCATTATTTAAATATGTTACCTGAGGATTTGCCAGTACTTCATGCTTCCCCCTGTGGAAGGTGCTCCATACATATATATTAAGTGGAAACGAATGCACAGTGTGTTACTGGAGGGGATTTGTTGTCTATTCACTTGCATGGCAGCTTGATGAGCACAGCTGCCTGAGACATGTGGATGTTACCTTCCTATTGAGTGGAAGAATGTATTATATGTAGATATATAGTTTGTATTAATACATTGGAAGTTTACTTTTATACATGTTTACAATACATGTAAATTATAGAAGTGGCACCATTGTTCCTAGAAATAAGCATGTTCTATATATATTATCCCATATATATCATATAGAGTATTCTCTCTATATCTCTTTTTTCTAGGACCAGTGGTGCTTCTTTCATCATTTTTCATGGTTTTAACTATTTTTCAAATAAATGTTCTGTCATTTTCCAAAGAAGGTTGCTGTTTCTTCCATTCTCATTTTAGAGACCGAAATTTCACAAAAATTGGCTTTTCTGGTTGAAAAAGTGGCTTGTTTTTCAGGAAAACAATGCTTGCATATATGTTACCTTTTTCAAAAAGGCAAGGAAGCAGATAGTGTTTATTGTCATAGATGGATTATTTGGCATTATTTTTTGGCATGGTTCTTTATGTTAAATACAAAGAGATCACCCATGACCAATAGTCAAATGTGAAGGCATTTAAATATCTATGTCAAGGTAACACAGTTTATGGAAGCTAGAGTGAGAAGCACAAATAGAGATCATAAGTAAGATTCTTATGTCCTTCCATGTCACTGTTAATGGCAGGTCATCTGCCAGGATTCTCCTAGTCAGCTGATGCAGAAGATCTGGCAGGTACCAGGCATGACTTGCCATATCTGAATTACTGAACACCTCATTTTACATTATGACAAATGTCAATGTCTTGCAAGAGAGCTCAGGGGTCCTTAGCAGATGCTTTCATTTTAGTGCCAGGCTGAATGCCAAGACATCAGTTCACACTTCCCTGAATGCTTTGTCTTTCTTTTGCGTGAATAAAGCTAAGAGAGAGCACTAGGGGCAAAATTGAGGCATCTTTATCATTGTTTATGTGACATATCCATCTGCATCTTAAGAAATGAAAGAGACAATCCTTCAGAAATTATTGATTGATTTGCGGATGGAAAATTCCTTTCTCTGAGGGTCACTTATTGCTATAAAGGGCAAAAAGGCAACCAGAACAAAGCAACTATAACACTGGATTCCATGGAGTGGAAAACTCTTTCGCTGTTTGATGAACACTGAAGAACATTGTGTTCTACATTTCAATGTAGAGCGTTTCTTTATGGTCTCATCCCAAGTCTGAGTGGAACCAAGTTGATGCTGACTTGAAGACATAATAAAAAGGATCATATAGCAGAAATTATAGTGTTTTATCTAGGAACATGTTTACTAATTCATTTTTTTGAAGATAAAAGATAGCTATCAGCTTAATTTTATTCTGAGATAACCTAACTTTAATATTTGCAAAATTCAGAACTTAATCTTTCACTTTATGTTAACCAGGTACCAATCTTGAATGCCAAAAAGAAATGTCATGCATGCCACCATTCCTCCCACTCTCCACATTACTATCCGTGGCAGACATCACTAGTTGATCATGACACAGGTTCCCACTGAACCCACTCCATTTTGACACATCACTCCAGTCACCCCTCAGCCAGTCTTTCTTTTCTCATTCAATGGAAAGTGAGACCAACTTACATACACATAAAATGTCAGTGTTTCTCAAACTTAATGGTTTCTTTATTTCAGGATTATTTCATTTTCAATACTTTTATATACATATAATATACTATTTATAATAAAATAAAATACTTAGTACTTCCCAAACCCATGTGATCATAGAATTCCATTTTAATGCAATACCTGCCACCTGCCATGTCCATGAATTTCTTGGAAAACAACTTGGGAGATACTGCTAGAGTACCTTACCAGTCCTGCATTTTTCCACTTGTGGCTTCTGATGTTTATTGGTGATCCAGGGGGTCATTCAATATTTTAAAATCATTTTTTTGTAATGGTATAGATTTGAATCAAATTCTATAAGGTGTATGTAAGGGCTACTCAGAAAACAAACCAGCCTAAAATGTCATACAGTATTAACATTTCAAAGAGGATTATGTTTTGCAAACTATCTTTCTTGACCATTTACACTGAGCATTAGTGTGCTAAGAACTTACATCACATTTAAGTAGAGTGATCAGGCATCTCCGTTTATGCCTGAAGCAGCCCCAGGTTTTATTATTATTATTATTTTACTTGGGCTTTGGGGTACATGTGCACGTCCTGCATGGTGGTTTGCTGTCTCCATCCCCTCCACAGTTGTCTACATCAGGCATTTCTCCAGGTGTTATCCCTCCCCTCCTCCCCACCCCACCCCCCGCTGTGCCTGCCTCCCCTCCCCTCCACTCCCCTACCTAGCTCTGTGAGTGTTGTTCCCTTCCCTGTGCCCAAGTGTTCTCATTGTTCATCACCTGCCTATGAGTGAAAACATGTGGTGTTTGGTTTTCTGTTCTTGTGTCAGTTTGCTGAGAATGATAGTTTCTAGGTTCATCCATGTCTTTACAAAGGACACAAACTCATCGTTTTTTATGGCTGCATAGTATTCCATGGTGTACATCTGCCACATTTTTTTTGTTCAGTCTATCATTCATGGGCATTTGGGTTGGTTCCAGGTCTTTGCTATTGTAAACAGTGCCACGATGAACATATGTGTACATATGTCTTTATGATAGAATGATTTATAATCCTTTGGGTATATACTCAGTAATGGGATTGCTGGGTCAAATGGAATTTCTATGTCTAGATCCTTGAGGAATCGCCACACTGTCTTCCACAATGGTTGAACTAATTTACACTCCCACCAACAGTGTAAAAGTGTTCCTTTTTCTCCACATCCTCTCCAGCATCTCTTGTCTCCAGATTTTTTTTTTTTTTGAGACGGCGTTTCACTCTTGTTACCCAGGCTGGAGTGCAATGGCGTGATCTCAGCTCACCGCAACCTCCGCCTCCTGGGTTCAGGCAATTCTCCTGTCTCAGCCTCCTGAGTAGCTGGGATTACAGGCACGCGCCACCATGCCCAGCTAATGTTTTGTATTTTTAGTAGAGACGGGGTTTCACCATGTTGACCAGGATGGTCTCGATCTCTTGACCTCGTGATGATCGCCATTCTAACTGGTGTGAGATGGTATCTCAGTGTGGTTCTTATTTGCATTTCTCTAATGACCAATGATGATGAACATTTTTTCATGTTTGTCGGCTGCATATTTGTCTTCTTTTGAAAAGTATCTGTTATATCCTTTGCCCACTTCTGAATATTTTTTTTTCCTGTAAATCTTTTTAGTTCTTTGTAGATTCTGGATATTAGCCTTTGTCTGATGGGTAGATTGGGAAAATTTTTTCCCACTCTTTTGGTTACCTGTTTACTGTAATGATTGTTTATTTTGCTGTGCAGAAGCTCTTAAGTTTAATTAGGTCCCATTTGTCTATTTTGGCTTTTGTTGCCTTTGCTTTTGGTGTTTTAGTCATGAAATCCTTGCCTGCGCCTATGTACTAAATGCTGTTGCCTAGGTTTTCTTCTAGGGTTTTTGTGGTGTTAGCTCTTATGTTTAAATCTTTAATCCAACTGGAGTTAATTTTTGTATAAGGTGTAAGGAGAAGGGGTCCAGTTTCAGCTTCCTGCATGTGGCTAGCCAGTTTTACCAACACTATTTATTAAACAGGGAATCCTTTTGCATTGCTTTTGTCCGGTTTGTCAAAGATCAGATGGTGTAGATGTATGGCATTGCTTCTGAGGCCTCTGTTCTGTTCCATTGGTCTATATCTCTGTTTTGGTACCAGTACCATGCTGCTTTGATTACTGTAGCCTTGTAGGATAGTTTGAAGGTCAGGTAGCATGATGCTTCCAGCCTTTTTCTTTTTGCTTAGGATTGTCTTGGCTATGCAGGCTCCCTTTTGTTTCCATATGAAGTTTAAGGTGTTTTTTTTTTTTCCAGTTCTGTGAAGAAGGTCAATGGTAGCTTGATGGGAATAGCATTGAATCTACAAATTACTTTGGGCAGTATGGCCATTTTCACAGTATTGATTCTTCCTAACCATGAGCATGGAATGTTTTTCCACCTGTTTGTGTCCTCTCTTATTTCCTTGATCAGTGGTTCATAGTTCTCCTTGAAGAGATCTTACCTCCTTTGTTAGTTGTATTCCTAGATATTTTATTCTCTTTGTAGCAATTGTGAATGGCAGTTCACTCATGATTTGGCTCTTTGTCTGTTATTGATGTATAGGAATGCTTGTGATTTCTGAACATTGATTTTGTATCCTGAGAGTTTGCCAAAGTTGCTTATTAGCTTAAGGAAGTATTGGGCTGAGACAATGGGGTCTTCTAAATATATGATCATGTCATCTGCAAATAGGGACAATTTGACTTCTTCTTTTCCTAATTGAATGCCCCTTGTTTTTCTTGTCTAATTTCTCTGGCTAGAACTTCCAATACTATACTGAATAGGAGTGGTGAGAAAGGGCATCCTTGTCTATTGCCAGTTTTTAAAGGGAATGCTTCTAATTTTTGCCCATTCAGTATGATATTGGCTGTGGGTTTGTCATAGTAGCTTTTATTGTTTTGAGATATGTTCCATGGATACCTAGTTTATCAAGAGGTTTTAGCATTAAAGGGCTGTTGAATTTTGTCAAAGGCCTTCTCTGCATCTAATGAGATAATCATGTGGTTTTTTTATTTGGTTCTGTTTATGTGGTGAATTACATTTATAGATTTGTGTATGTTGAACCTGCCTTGCATCCCCGGTATGAAGCCTACTTGATCGTGGTGGATAAGCTTTTTGATGTGCTGTTGGATTCGGTTTGCCAGTATTTTATTGAAGATTTTTACATCAATGTTCATCATGGATATTGGCCTATAGTTTTCTTTTTTAGTTGTGTCTCTGCCAGATTTCAGTATCAGGATGATTTTGGTCTCATAGAAAGAGTTAGTCAGGATTCCCTCTTTTTGTATTGTTTGAATAGTTTCAACAGGAGTGCTACCAGCTCCTCTTTGTATGTCTGATAGATTTCAGCTGTGAACCTGTCTGGACCTGGACATTTTTTGGTCAGTAGGTTATTAATTGCTGCATCAACTTCAGACCTTGTTATTGGTCTATTCAGGGTTTCAACTTCTTCTGGCTTAGTCTTGGGAGTGTGCAAGTGTTCAGAAATTTATCCATTTCTTCCAGATTTACTGGTTTATGTACATAGAGTTGTTTGAAGTAATCTCTGATGGTAGTTTGTATTTCCGAGGAATTGGTGGTGATCTCCCCTTTGTCATTTTTTATTGCATCTATTTGATTCTTCTCTCTTTTATTTTTTATTAGTCTAGCTAGTGGTCTATTTTGTTGATCTTTTAAAAAAAACCAGCTCCTGGATTTATTGATTTTTTGAAAGGATTTTTGTATCTCTGTCTCCTTCAGCTCTGCTCTGATCTTAGTTACTTCTTGTCTTCTGCTTGCTTTTGAGTTTTTTTGATCTTGCTCCTCTAGCTCTTTCAATTTTGATTATTGGGTGTTGATTTTAGATGTTTCCTTGTTTCTCATGTGGACATCTATTGCTATAAATTTCCCTCTAGACACTGCTTTAAATGTGTCCCATAGGATCTGGTACATTGTATCTTCATTCTCGTTGGTTTCAAAGAACGTTTTCATTTCTGCCTTCATTTCATTCAGGAGCAAGTTGTTCAGTTTCCATGTGATTGTGTGGTTTTGAGTGCTTTTCTTAATCCTGAGTTCTAATTTGATTGCGCTATGGTCTGAGAGACCGTTTGTTATGATTTTTGTTCTTTTGCATTTGCTGAGGAGTGATTTACTTCCAATTATGTGGTCAGTTTTGGAGTAAGTGCAATGTGGTGCTGAGAAGAATGTGTATTATGTGAATTTGGGGTGGAGTGTCCTGTAAATGTCATTTAGGTCCACTTGGTCCAAATCTGCGTTCAAGTCCTAGATATCCTTGTTGAATTTCTGTCTCACTGATCTGTCCAATATTGTCAGTGGAGTGTTAAAGTCTCCCACTATTATTGTGTGGGAGTCTAAGTGTCTTTGTAGGTCTTTAAGAACTTGCTTTATGTATTTGGGTGCTCCTGTATTGGATGCATAAATATTTAGGATAGTTAGCTCTTCTTGTTGTATTGATCCTTTTACCATTATATAATGCCCTTCTTTGTCTCTTTTTATCTTTGTTGGCTTAAAGTCAGTTTTATCAGAGACTAGGATTACTACCACTGCCTTTTTTTGCTCTCCATTTGCTTTCGTAAATCTTCTTCCATCCCTTTATTTTGAGTCTATGTGAATCTTTGCATGTGAGATGGGTCTCCTGAATACAGCACACTGATGGGTCTTGACTTTTTATCGTTTGCCAGTGTGTGTCTTTTGATTGGAGTGTTTAGGCCATTTACATTCAATGTTAATATTGTTATGTTTCAATTTGATCCTGCCATTTTGTTACTGGCTGGTTGTTTTGCCTGTTAATTTACATGGCTCCTTCATTGCCTCATTATTCTTTACCATTTGGTATGTTTTTGTAGTGGCTGGTACTGGTTATTTCTTTCCCTTTTTAGTACTTCCTTCAGTAGCTCCTGTAAGGCAGGTTTGTAGTGACAAAATCTCTCAGCAATTGCTTGTCTGTAAAGGATGTTATTTCTCCTTCATTTATGAAGCTTAGTTTGGCCGGATATGAAATTCTCAGTTTAACATTCTTTTCTTTAAGGATGTTGAATATTGGCCCCCATTCCCTTCTAGCTTGCAGGGTTTCTGCTGAAAAATCCTCTGTAAGTCTGATGAGCTCTCTTTTGTGGGTGACTCGACCTTTCTCTCTGGCTGCCCTTAGGATTTTTTCCTTCATTTCAACCCTGGTGAATCTGACAACTATGTGCCTTGGGGTTGCTATTCTTGAGGAATATCTTTGTGGTATTCTCTGTATTTTCTGGATTTGAATGTTGGCCTGCCTTGTTAGGTTGGGAAAGTTCTCTTGGATAGTATCCTGATGAGTGTTTTCCAACTTGGATTCATTCTCCCCATCAAATTCAGGTATGCCAATCAAGCCTAGATTAGTTCTTTTCACATAATCCCATAGTTCTTGGAGGTTTTGTTTGTTTCTTTTTACTCTTTTTTCTCTAATCTTGCCTTCTCGTTTTATTTCATTGATTTGGTCTTCTATCTCTGATATCCTTTTTTCTGCTTGATTGATTCAGCAATTGAAACTTGTGTATCCCTCTCAAAGTTCTTGTACTATGTTTTTCAGCTCCATTAAGTCGTTTATGTTCCTCTCTAAGCTGGTTATTCTAGTTAGCATTTCATCTAACCTTTTTTCAAGGTTGTTAGTTTCTTTGCATTGGGTTAGAACATGGTCTTTTAACTCACAGAAGTTTGTTATTACCCGCGTGCTGAAGCCTGCTTCTGTCAATTCATCAGATTCATTCTCTTTTTTTGTTCCCTTGATGGTGAGGAGCTGTGATCCCTGGGAAGAGAAGAGGTGTTCTGTTCTTTGGTGGTTTCATCCTTTCTGTACTGGTTTTTTTCCATCTTGGTGGATTTATCTCCCTTTAATCTTTGAAGTTGGTTATTTCAGGAGGAGTCTCTGAGTGGACATTTTTCTGTTGAGGTTGGAGCTGTATCTTTTTTGGCCTGTAGAGGGCGTTGCTGGGCTCTTTCGGGTTCAGTCAAGTTGGTGGGTGGGTGGTCCTTCCTGGAGTTTGTTTGCTGGTGAGATTGGCTCCACCTTCCCAATGGTGTCTCTCCCAGAGCTCATCTTCCTGATTGCAGTCAAGCTGGTGTATTTGCTGCCAACCTCTCTAGCAAGCACTTCAGTTTGAGTTCTGTGGGGGTGGGGCCTGCTGGCCTTATGGTCTGTTTCCCTGCTTTCAACTCTGCCTCCCTCTGTGGGACGGTCTGTCCCACTGGCGTTAGTCCAAACTCCTGCGGAGGTCCCTGTGACAATTTGCCCAGCCCAGCGATAGCTGCTGCTCAGATTTGCATCAATTACCAACAGTGCCCCACTGTCTGGCAGGGCTCTCATGGACCAAGGGTTGCAGGAGGGATGAGGCAAGCACAGGATCCGAAATGGAGCACCGAGGGGGTTAAGTCCCCTGACCCTCCAAGCTGGCTGCACATTTCAGGTGGGACATGCTGCTCCCATCTTGATTTGCCCTCCTGGGTGGCTCTTGCCTTGTGGCTTCTTCCCTGGGCCCAATTCCAGTGCCCTATCAGTCCCATGGAAAAGAACTCAGCACTTTGTTTGGAACTGTGAAGTCCTCCAGCCCTTTGCATCTCATTTGCTGGGAGCTGTGTTCAGGCACTGGCTTCTCTCAGCCATCTTGGCGCCCTCCTCCTCTGTTACGCAGTCCCAGTTTTATGCCTGGATTTTCATCGTAATCATTAATGGTACTTCATTTTATGATCCAAAATGTCTTCCTTGGATGATAAATTACCTCCCTAACTTTAATTCTCAAACAGTTTATGCTAATGTTGATATTATTAATCCCATTTTATCAATGATAAAATAGGGCTCAGTATATGGAAAAAATGTTTTGTTAACACAGCTAGTGCATAGCTGAGCCAAGATTCAAACTAGTTTGGTCTTCAAAGTTCACGCTGTTGAATGTAGCAGTACACTGCTCATTTAAATACATAGTCACTAAATACCCACAAAGTTATGTAAGGGACATTATCATCTGCATTGTAAAGATGAAAATATTGAGGAAATGATACATTACCATTTATGAATATGAGGTCTAAGGTATTGAGATCTTACCCTTTGTGTTCTTTTATGTGGTTGCCCTACTTTTAAAGGTGGATTCCACAAAATAAGGCAGGCCAACAAGTGTAGCTGGCAGGTATAGCTACAGAGAGGGGCTCCTACTAGCTCTGTGCTAATCAGCTGGGATTCACTAGAGTAGGCTTATGGTGCAGAGCACTCTCCTAAATATTTGTCCTTTAGAAAAGCAGTATAAAGTGAAAATTCAGGTAAGTCCAAGTTACTGAAATCAGACACCCTAAGCATGAGAGAAAACAAGAAGAAACTCAGATGAGCAAATAGTGCACAAATAAACATAATGACTCAGAGTATAAGGTCGTTCTAATAAGAAAATACTGAGATAGTCTCATTTTCTAAAACTTAGAGGTTTCATTGGTAGAACCTAATGAAGCTCTAATGTTGATTTATGAAAATGTATTAGACTCATCCATTCTTTTGAATATTATTTGTAATGATTCATCTAAGTTTAAGCCATATGCATGTCAAAATAATGACATTCACTTATTCTGTCATAGGGGTTTCTACCTTCAGAAAACTCTGTATAAAGCTAACTGATTTTATTTTAACAACATAGCTTTAAGTATGAGTCCCATTTTACTTCATAGTCTAGATCAAGGTTTCCCCATCCCAGAGCTGTTGACAGTTTGGACTGGATAATTCTTTGTCTTGCATGTTGTAGGATGTTTATCAGCATCTCTGGTCTCTACACACTAGATGCCAGGAATATCTCTCCCACAGCCATGAAAATAATAAATGTATCCAGATATCACCAAATATCTGGAGCAGCATAATTATCTCACTTAAGAATCCACTGGTTTAAATGCATCCTCTTTGTTATCCTAGAAAATTGACTAGGTAGAAAATAAATGAGTTAATATTCAAAATAAAACTCTTTTGATAACATTCAATACCAGTTCAACTTCTCTAGAACTCATAGTGCTAATAAATTTGATAACCTAAGGAAGGGAATTGCTCTTGGCTTAAGTTAGGAGTAATGGCTTGGGAATATATTTAATTTGAAGAAGGGATGATAAAAAACATAAGATATACGAACTCTGAAAATTCAGTTCAAAATCTTCAGAAGATATTTGGGCCTTTCCTTGCTGGCAGTGGCTATGACTCTTTTCGAAATGCTCCACATCTCCAAGGAAATGTCTTATTTCTTTTTCTGATCTTTGGCTGGGCCAGGCCACAGAAATGGGGGCTTAGTGTGTGAAAGGACATGCCAGTTCTTGAAATTTTGCATGTAAAACTATGGACTGAATTTGCAAATATCATAATCAAAAGCACTTTTTGTTAGGGATTAATCAAGCTACAGTATTATTTTTTGAAAATTGAGCTTATTTTGAGAATGTTAACAATTATAAGAAACCCATGATAAAGGTTTTATAGCATGACTTTAAATATATATTCTTATCACTGTTTAGAAGATAGAAAAAAACAATTACTATATGAGCCCTGTACAGTAATATCAATTGTTTATTTATTTTAAACTATTTTTCGTAGACTTGCACCTTTAAACTGGTAAGCAGAAAAATGTATTGGCCAATAGTCCAAGAAACCAATCTTATTGGCTAATTATCATAAATTTACTTTAAAAACCGAGACACAGTTTTAAACATTCAATTTATTTGTCGCATTTGTACATGAAAATTATAGTATGATAAAATTGCATTCTATTCTAAGCTAGTAAATTGTTTCTAAGAAATAGGTTGATAAAATTGCAAGTCTTTTAATAAAAAGGTAGGTTATAAAAATGTAAATTAATTTGAGATATAGAAAAGTTTTCAAATAATGCTTTCAGGATTATATGCAAATAGGTACTAAATAAGACAAAGTTTTTGCAAACATGATGTAGCAATAGTAACTACAACTCTGAATGTGAGAAATTCGGAAAATGGACCAGCTATGTAAAAAGCAAATAGGTGACCAGTAAATTTGTATTTTCATGGTTATTCTTAGGAGCGGAGGAATAATCTGTTGAGGTTAGTGCGCCCAAGCAGACCCCATAACTTTGTTACACAGCATTTAATTTCTCTCTGCTTGTTTTCCTTTAATTTTTAAAATGGGATTTAGCTGCTTCAGAGGTAAAGTGCATTGTAAAATGCAAGAATTTTCAAATAATGCAATTACTCCATGGTATTCTGTTTTAATATTAATTTAACCATATTAAGCAGGTATAATGACAATAAATTCGGCCAATAACAAATTCTGAAATCTGAAGGCTTGTTTCTGCTTTCACAGTATAGATTTGCTCTAAAGAGAGCAGGCGATCCAAATGCAAGCTTACTTCACCCTGAAAGCAAAATGTCTGTAGATTCTTGAGTTTCATTATAATAACCTGGAAGTGAGATAATAGAAAATGTATTAGTGAATAATAGCTTATCAATTTAAATTCATTAGCTGGCATTAAATCACCCCTACACATAAATCTTTCTATGGAGCAATCACCTTTAGCTTGAAAAATACACGTTAATCCTTTTAGGAGAATACAATGAAATATTTAAAGAATTCTGTTTTTAGACAAATGATTCCTTCAAGTCCCTATCAAGGCTTTTATAGGTTTTCTAAAAAATATACATAGCTAGTATTTTACCTTCTTTAATGATCTTTCCTGCAACAGAAACTAAATTCCTTTTCAACTTGAGGTCGAGCAGGAAGCTGGAAAAAAAAAAAAAAAAAAGATACAGAGCTAGCATTTCTCTTTGTTTCTATTTTAAGGTTGAACAAAGAAATATGACAAAGTTATAGTTGCCTTTCGCAGCCATGGAAAAACAGCTTTGCAGAGACAATTGGAAAGACAGTCTTCCATTTTAAAAGGAAACAGAATCATTGTAAAGTTCAACTGCATCCAAGTTCTTTAATTCAAATTTTATTTCCATTTTGAGAGAGACCAGTTTACAAAGCACTGGGTATTTGTATTCTTTTCCTCTTATTCAAAATCTCCTTTCCAAAACTGCCATGTTTGTGCAGCTCTTGTAGAAGAATCTTGGTTGATATTTTCATAAGCCCTAAAGCCATAGTGCACCCCACAATTTTGCTACATTTGAATGAGTCTAATGAGTCTCTCTCTCTTTTTTTTTTCTCTCTCTATATGCACACACAAACACACATATATACACATACACACAGGTTGATGGTAGGCTACAGAAGAATAAAAATGCAAATACTTCAATTAGTTTTTAATGGTGAATGATTTTTATGATCACTTATGACTTATTTGAAATATACAAAGAGCTTAAAGGGTTATTAGACTTTGGAAAATTAAAATTTGTTCATTATAAGAACTTAGCAAAGACTCCGATTCAGGATTTTAGCAAGAAACCCAGTTGCTACAGGACCATTACTAGCAGGGCAAGTGTGTTACATCATATATGCAGATAGCTGGAATAACATTTTTATGAAAAAAATTGTAGTCAGGACATTATCAATGTTTTCTTGCATTGGTCTTAGTTTTCCATTGCTGCTGTCTTTGCTTAGTGTTATTAATAGCTTCTCATTAGCAATTTAGTTTTAGTTAACTATATGATGTGAAGTAATGCATATTTACATTGATAATATTTTGGAGTTATACTTCCCCTACTAACATCCCAGAGTTTAAGGACTGTATACATTGTGATTCAAATGCAGTAGACTCATCATATTTCTATTGTTGAAACTCATGTATTGATAATTCCTCTAATTTTTTCTTTGGTCTGTGCATGTTGAATATAACCACACTTTGGTCTCAGCGGCTTTTTCCTTTGAGTTCCCTCTTTGTTTTTTTCTGAATAGTTAATTTCCTTAAATTACTGTTCATAGATTTTGTATATAAAGGTGCACCTAACCTATTTTGTTAATATTTGTTAGAATGTTTAAAAGCACAGACAGAATAGAAGGTTTTCATGTTCTTTTTTAACCAAGTTATTTTTTTGCATTTTATAAAAATCAAAATAAATACAACCTACCTTATTGCTGAAGGGTATGTTATAAAACATATTTTCATTGTGGGCAGTTTCCTTACCTAGAAATACAAACTCTGTTATTACCTCTTTATTCATTTACATATTTGATGAATCATTTATTCAGTACTTCTTAAAAATGATTTTTACAAAGGTAGGATACGGATGAAGAGAAAAATTACCAAAAAGATAAAAGGGGGATATTGAAAAGGCCCTCTGGCATATGCTATTAATTTCTCCTGCCCATGTGGATTGACTTGGGTAGGCTACTGAGGACTTACAGGAGTCAATTGAGTTTAGAAGCAATCTTTCCAACACCACTGAGTAACAACCTCCACTTGATTATTCCTTCTTCCTTTTCTTTTCCACATTCACCAGGATTGGCCAATTACAAAACACACTTCTCCATGAACACCTGCTCCTTCTACTCCCTGCTCTCCTAGACTACTGCTCCTCCTGCCTTTATCACTGGCTTTGCATTTCTCATCTCAGCCACAGGGCTCAGTTCTATGGCTTCTTCATTCCCACAGTCAGTGTTTTGGTCCAAGCTGTGGACAGTTGCTTCTAGAATATTCAATAGCTCCCTAGCTGACCTCTAGCTCTTCCTTACTGTCTCAGTATTCAACACACATTCCCCCAATCACATGGAAATGAATTACTTCCTCAAGTGTTTCTCAAATTTCATTTGCTCTATCAGTAACTCTCAAGTATCAAGCACAAGGTTCCATTTACATATATCATCAGTCTTTCTAGCAATTACCCATGGTACAATTCTTATCTACATATTGTATATGAGAAAACCAAGGCCTAAAGAGCTTAGTGACTTGCCGTAGGTCACAATTAGTAAGTTGTGAACAGTAGGATCAATCAAGAATTCAAAATTCACTGTCCTTTTATTATATCATGATGTCTTCAGTGTTGCTATTTTATAGTCGCTTCCCGTTTATTTTGGATGTCAAGTAGTTTTGCATATAAATATAAAATCTATGAGAATTTTTACACTGACTTTCCTAATCCTATTAGGTTTACATTAATATTGAAATTGATTTACTCTGTACTTTGAGTCTTAAATCCTTCAATAAATACCAAGCACTTACCACTTGGATGATGCACAATGGTGAGTTTATCTAGAAGACAAAAAAAGCATGTTCTCCTGAGTTTTGTCCAATATTTATCTTAAATTATCTCTTTTTTTATTGTTGAACTACTTCTTGTCTTTGAGGTCACTATGAAATCTCACAATCTGATCTAAAAATACCAACCCCAAATTTATCTACTATGAGTGAAACCATGCTTTTTATTACTTTTGTCTTTTTCTCTCCCAACCTTTGTCTCAAGATATTATGATTTTAGATATGTTTGACATTTAATACAAGCTTGCTGTTCTGTCTTGATATTCCCTTAGCTTGAGCTACTTCATTCTTATTAAAAATCAATTTTATTCAGGAATAATTACATACAATTCAACCATTTATAAGGGAAGAGGTTGATAATTTTTGACAAATGTATATATGGCCATGTACCCGCCAACTCAATTAAGATAGAGACCATTTTATCTCCACAGAATATTCCCTAATTCTCCCACATGTCAGTTGTCACCAAAATATTACTCATGGCAACCCCTGATCTGATTTTGTTGCAGTAGGTAGCTAGCCAGGCAGGAATGGGGCAGGAGAGGGCTCCCCATCACCCACCAGGAATGTCAGGTGACCATCAAGTGATGGTTCGGCAGTTATCACACTGCCTTTCTAAAAATGATAATTGGCAGCCTGTGCCAGAGATAAGCAATTTCCTGATGGTCCAGAATTGTCACACTAAAGTGATAATTGATCACTGGCACCAGGCAGAGGCAATTTCCCAAACAGATAAAAACACTCGAAATTGGTAATCAACTTCCAATAATTTTCAGGAATTGGGTGAGTGAGCTCCAGCATGCACATTAAGAGACAAAATGGTGGATTATGACCTTCCAGAGGCATTCCACTGGAAAAGGAAAGAAAGCATCATGTGGGCATGCACACAACTTTCTGAACACAATGCGCATGCTCACCTCCCAAGTGTAAGGAGGACACCATGCATGTGGGCAGCTCACCCTTAGAGAAGAATGAAGGGAAAGGAGTGCAAGACGCTGGAAGTGAGCCAGCATATAACGTCTTAAGATTAAGGTTAAACAGGGAACTTGACCTCCACAGTGCCTGCTGGGGTCTCTTCCAAATGTACTTTTCTTTTCCTCCGGCTCTAAAGCTTTTTAATAAACTTCTACTCCAGCCCTGAAACTTGCCTCAGTCTCTTTTTCTGCCTTATGCCCCTCTGTCAAATTCTTTCTTCTGAGCAGACAAGAATTGAGGTTGCTCTAGACCTATATGGATTTGCTGTTGGTAACCTGGATATTTGCCACCCCTAACAATTTCTACTTCTATAATTTTGTCTAGATTAGTTTTATCTAGAATTCCAGATAAATGGAACACTGCAACATTCTCTAGTATTCCTTTGTGTCTGACCCATCCTTGTTATTTGATATATTTCACTCAGTATGTGTAGTGTCTGTGAGATTCATTTATATTTTTGTTATAATAGTAGGTATTCCTTTTTATTGCTAAGTAGCATTCCATATAATTATGTATTCTTCTATTGGACATTTGGATATGTTTTAATAACTTAGTGTAATTGTTTCCAGTTTGGATACTACAAATGAAACTGCCAATGAACTTTTGGGAACAAGTCTTTGGGTGAACACAGGCATTTCTTTGTCTTGGGGAAAAACCTGGGCTGGGTGCAGTGGCTCACACCTGTAATCCCAGCACTTTGGGAGGTCAAGGTGGGCGGATCACGAGGTCAGGAGATTGAGACCATCCTGGCCAACATGGTGAAATCCCCTCTCTACCAAAAATACAAAATAAAATTAGCTGGGTGTGGTGGTGCACACCTGTAGTAGTCCCAGGTACTCGGGAGGCTGAGGGAGGAGAATTGCTTGAACTCAGGAGGTGGAGATTGCAGTGAGCCGAGATCGCACCACTGCACTACAGCCTGGGCAACAGTGTGAGAATCCTTCTCAAAAACAAACAAACACACACACACACACACACACACACACACCCACCCCTGGAGTGGAATGACTAGGTCATATGGTAAGTGTATATTTGATAACTCTACAGTAATCACTCCACTTTATATTTCCATAAGCAATGCATACAGTGCATATCCAGTTCCACATCCTAACCAACAGTCTTTTAAAATTGTAATTCATTATACATTTTGTATGTTGGTAAATCATTGTAGTTGAATTTTCTTTTTCCTAATGATTCATGATATTGAGCATCTTTTCACATGCTTATGGGCCATTTACTATCATAAACGAAGACCTAGGGACTAGATGTGCTCATTGGTGCTGGGCTGTCACTGCCTCTAGGTCCTCTCAGCGGAATGAGCTAAAGAAATATATATATTTGTACACACAACTATATTTCTACATTTATCTCTGTGTAATTATATATGATCAGCCATGATTTGTTATACTTTTACCTCCAATTCCAGTGCAATACCATAACACTCATTCTAGCCCTTCTTTTTCCTTAATTATAACTAGTTTCTCAGACAATAAAAAACCTGTATCTTATTATCCATAATACATTTTTTGTTTATATTCCATTTTATCTCCTATCTCTGCCTTGTCTTCATTCACTGAATATGTAAAATATTAACAAAGTTCTAAAAGTGAGAATTGTACAAAGAGGTATACTTAGAGGAGTGTGGATTTTTATTTTTGAGTCAGTTTCGGCAAGTTTTGTTTTTCAAGTAATTTGTTCTTTTTGGTGTAAGTTGTAAAATGTATTGGCAGAAAGTTAATTATATTTTCTTAGTATCTTTTTTTTTTTGATATAGACTCTTACTATGTCACCCAGGCTGGAGTGCAGTGGCGCATTCTTGACTCACTGCAACCTCTACCGCCCAGGTTCAAGTGATTCTCCTGCCTAAGCCTCCAGAGTAGCTGGGATTACAGGCACCTGGCTAATTTTTTGTGTTTTTAGTAAAGATGGGGTTTCACCATGTTGGCCAGGCTTGTCTCAAACTCTTGACCTTAGGTGATCCAGCTGCCTCAGCCTCCCGAAGTGCTGGGATTACAGGTGTAAGCCATGGTGGTTGGCCAATGCCACAGCACCTGGCCCTTGGTATCTTTTTAATGTCCGTAGGATCTGTCGCAGTAACCCAATTTAATTGCTGATTTAGGTATCTTATTTTCTTTTTTATTTTCCTTGATCATTCTTCCCATGGGCTTATCAAATTTATGTTTTCAAACAACTTATTTTTAATTTTATTTTCTGTTTTATCTCTTTCCTTTTTTACAGATTTCTGATCTGAATTATTTCTCTCCTCTTACCTCTTTTTGGAGGTTTGCTTTTCATTTTCTATTTTTCTAAGGTGGAAAGTTAAATCATTGACTTCAAGCTTTTTGTTATTTTCTAGTATATTAGTTGTAGTAATATATTTCCCTTTAGCTGTAACAACATACTTCTTTTATCTGTATTCCACAAATTTTGATGTTTTCTTCATTAGTTTCAGGTTTAAATACTTTCATATGATTTTTTACTTAACCCTCACATTATTTTGAATATCATATTTAATTTCTGAATATATTGGGAGATGTTCTAGATATACGATTTTTAATTGATTTCTAATTTACTTCTGTTGTGGTAAGAGAATATAAGATCCTAAAAGACTGAAATTTTTTGTACTCTGAAGATTTCAGTATTTAGAAATTTACTGAAACTTTTTTGATCATCTAGCCTGTGTTCCATCTTGATGAACCTCCATGTATACCTTTAATAAATATGTATTCTGACTTAAAAAATTTTTTTTTGGTAAATATCAGGTCAAGTTAACTGATAGTGTTATTTAGGTCTTCTGTAGCTTTACTGGCTTTTGTCTGTTTGTTCTATTAGTAAGAAAGAAGTGGAAATATCTTTGTGTACAGTCAGATTTTGTTTCAGGAGTTTTAGTAAAACTCCTATATATAATATAAAATCATTTTATATTATACAGATATTTAGAATCGCTATATCTTTCTAGTGAACTGCTTTTTTATCTGTATGTAATATCCTTGTTTATCTTTTGTAATACTATTTTTTATGCTTATGATTACTGTTGTCATAGTGACCTTTTACTATCCTTTACTTTCAAACTATCTGTGTTTTATATCTAAAATATATGTCTTTTAGACAGCTTAATGTTGGGTATTGCTTATGTTTCCAGTCTGAAGATGTCTGCTTTTTAAAAGAAGCATTTAATTCAGTTGCCTTTAATATAATTATTGATGTGGCTTAGTTAAATACTACCATCTTCTTGGTTCTTCACTTATCCATTTTGTTTATGTTCCTCTTTGTCTAGTTTGCTTCTTTATTTTTGGTAAATGAAACAGTTTTTTAAATGATCTATTTTATTTCCTTTATAGGTTTCCTAAGTATATTTGTTTTTATCTAATTTTATAATGGTTGCTTTCTATTTTTAAAATATGCATCTTCAACTTAGATCTTGAGACAGTAGTATACCCCATAGTACTTCACGCCTTATACTTGACACATCATGTTTCTTACTTTACCCTCTCCTTTTCCTACTTTATAGCTGAATCTTTACACTTTACACTCTATCATATAACCATTTTGGAAACATAAAATTCTATTTATCTGACTCCACTGTCCTTTGCATGATTTTTTTCATATTTTCTTCTTCATATTATATAACTTCTAACTTAAGTTTTATTATTTTGCTTTAAACTGTTGTCTGTGAAGTAATTTATTAGAAAAAGGAAAATATAATGTTTTATATCTACCTTCTTTGTATAATTTTCAGTATTCTTTTTCCTATAGATTCCCTCAGTGAGAATCTGAGTTTGTTTGTTAATATCCCTTCATCTTCTCTGAGATATTCAAACATTTATTCTATTGTAATTTTGCTATGAATTATTTCATTTCATTTATCTAAAAATGTCTTTATTTTATCACATTTTTGAGGTAAATTCCCTCTGGATTTAGAATTCTAAGTGGTCAATTTTTTTTTTTAGGACTTTAAAGATATGATCATATTGTCTTTAATCCTCCATTGTTTCTGATAATAAATTATTGAATATTGTTATCTTTTTCCCTCTATATTTAATGTGTCTTTGGGTGCTTTCAAGAATTTTTTTTTACCTTGGCTTAAAGTAGCTTGAAAAAATAAGTTGCCTGGAAGTCCTTCTTTTAAAAATTATGCTAATTTCGTTTCTTAAAACTTTTGCAAAAATATGCAAGTGGTTTGCTTTAAATTTGGCAAGTTTTTGGTCATTTTTTTTTAAGTGTTTTGCCCCCTTTTATTCTTTTCTCCTGGGTCTTAATTACATGCATTATAGAATGCATTATTTGTCATAAATGTCCTTGGGTTCTGTTCATTTTCAAAGTCTTTTTATCTCTTTGAAAATCAAATTGGATAATTTCTATTGATCTGTCTTAATTTGCTTCCTAACTCTTAATTTGTCATCTCCAAATTGCTAATAAGTTAATCTGATGAATTTTTATTTATTTTATTGTACTTTTCTATACATTCTACTTAGTCCTTTTATTTCATTTTCTTTTCTGCTGAGATTCCCTATTTATTCTGTCCTTAAAGCCATATTTTTCATTAAATTCAGTGTTTATAAGAGGTGTTTAAAGTCCATTTGCTAAGATCAACAACATCCAACATCTCAGGTTCTGTCTATGGTTTCTTTTTCTTCATTAAGATTACACTTTCCCATTTCTTTGTATGTCTTTTTTTAATTGAACACTGGGCATTATAGATAACGTGTTGTATATTCTGGATTCTAGAATATTCTTCCAATGACAGTATGTTCTTGTTTTAGTAGGCAGCTCAATTACTGGCAAGAACTTGTATAGACTTAATTTTATTCTTTTTCACCTTGGGTTTATTGCAATAGAAAGCCCAAGGTGTCTTCTTTTTAAGGTCCTGAGTTTATAAGTTCAGTCAGCCTACAAACTCTGTCTCCTGTATAGATCTTGTTGGGGCTTGGTTTGGGATTTTGTTAGGGCATGTCTATAGTAGCTCTTACTCTGAGTCATGGTCTTTACTCATTACATCTTTTGGGTGTCACAGCAGAATGTCAGATATTTTAAGGAGGTATTAAGGTCTCTAATTCAACAGGGACAGAAATTAAACATTCACAGACTGGCTTTTCCTCAACTCTGCACAACATCTAGTGTCTCTCTTTTGCTTTCAATGTCCTAGAAGTTGCTATCTTGCATGGTTTGACTGTCTCGCCTTGCACATGTACAGCTCATCTCTCAGCCACAGACTTGTGGAGTCCTTCACATGGACCTCTTAGGCTACCTCTCTACACAGCCACCTCCTCTCAGTGACCCACCACACCCATTCTAGCAGCGTCAGCTGCCCTGAACTGGGATGTCTGCCTTCTCAGTTCAACAGGACTACTTTTCTTTGCTCAGAGTATAGTCAAGAAATATTCCTCTGGCAGAAACCTATGCCATAATGAGAGACACTTCGTGAGTACTGCTTGTCTCTAGAATTATTTATAGTCCTTGGCTACCTATTGTCTGCCTCCTAATATCACTTGCTTCATATATTTGCCCAGTTTTAGTGTCCTATGCAATAGAAAAATTTGTGTGGTATTTATTTCAATGTGGCTGAAAGGAGAACTAACTGAGTCATAATTAAGGCACTGATAATTAAGAGCATTGATTTTGAATTAAACAGAAATGGCTTGTCACTTCTTATGTTTGTCCTTTAACTTCAGTTTCTCAGCGCCACAGTTTCCTTATTTATGAACTGGGAATATTTCCTACCTCATAGAGTTATTGTAAGAAACAATAATATATAGGAGATAATAAATGTTAGCTTTTTAAGGCTCCTTGGTAAGATTATTTATATAACTTGTAATTTTATAAATCATTAAAATTTTAATCTTATTCATATTAGAATGGAGGTTCTGTTACCCATAAGATGGCCCTGTCTTTAAGACCTTAATTATTTTAGAAAGTATATTTGTGTTTTAGAAAACATTTTAAGGAGCTTAAGGAATTCTCCCTAGAAAAATAACAACTCTATAATATGAAGAGAAATGAGTTTCAACATGAAGGACTAGCTAAAAGCTATGCAATATTAATGAAAATGGAAGAGATGGAAGCTTTCACACTCTTTTAGTGGTTGTAAGTTTTTAATTATCTGTGCATGGGTAGAGTCTTGGGGAAAGAGTGGTCAGATAGTGACAACATTATTTATTTTTAATTTTGGAATATGTTGTTTATTTTTGCAAAAGACTTACCATCTTAATAATGTTTGATTTGCTTAATACAGAGAGTCCCCTCCTCTAATCTCCACTGCCAGAGCCACTTTTAATTATTAGAAATTTTAAAATGATACATACATTGACAATTGTGAGAATTCACTATATGAAGAATATCCAAACTTATTAAAAAGCATGCCTCTTTAATCATTTGATTTCTTTTTCTTTTTTTTTTTTAATTGAGACAGAGTGTCACTCTGTCACCCAGGCTGGAGTGAGTGTAATGGTGTGATCTCACCTCATTGCAACATCTGTGCATCCTGGGGGTTCAAGCAATTCTCCTGCCTCAGCCTCCTGAGTACCTGGGATTACAGGCATGTACCACCACACCTGGCTAATTTTTATATTTTTGGTAGAGATGGGGTTCCACCATGTTGGCCAGGCTAGTCTAGAACTCCTGACCTCAACTGATCTGCCTGCCTCAGCCTCTCAAAGTGCTAGGATTACAGGTGTGAGCCACCATGCCTGGCCTTGATTTCTTATGTAATGGATTATTAAAAAATGGAGCAGTATTTTTTTTTGCAACTTACATAGATATCAAAAGAAAGAGAGTAACAAGACTTTATTATATTTATAACATATAAAATAGTTATATTCTCTGGTTCATTATGAACTTTCATTATGAACCAGAGAATATAAGTATTTTATGTTAACTCACCCAAGCACTCTCAGATGCATATATAGTTATAGATGCATATTTTGTAGACAAGGAGTTTGACTACCAGAGATTAAGATTTTCTCCATGTTAGATGGCTAGGAATTGTTGAGGTTTAGATTTGAAATCAGGCCCATTCAACTCCACAGTCCCTGAACATTCAACTTAATCACTTTATAGCAGGCAAATCTTACTTACTATAGACATTTTCTTCTTCTGGCCTTTTTCCAATAATGCTATCTCGTAGTTGTCGTAATTTCTCCTTAATGTGGAAACAACCAGGACATAGTTACAATTTTCACATTTTTTATGGGTCAAAAAGAAAACATTGACTACTATTAGCAATACCAATGCTGCTACTTGATATTCATTTGCTACTTACGATGTCCCAATTGCCAACCTTGATGCTTTACACATATTATCTTACTTAATTCTCACAGCTTAATGAAGTGAATGTAAAATATCATCATTCAATTTTGCTGATACGAAAACTGAGGTACAGAAAGGTACAGTAACTTTCTCAAATCATAGTTATAAGTGGTAGAATCAAGATTGGATCCTAGAGTGAAATTCTTTGGGAAGCTGCTTTCCCAACCCAATGCTTGCGGGGTCTACATTGGCTACTTAGTGTGCAAAAGCAGACGGGTTGCACAGTGATGGTTTGCTGCTTCCTGAGCCACCTCCAGCATCTGTGTGGTACATTCCTGCCCAGTGTTCTAATTCTAAAATTTAGAGACTTAAAAGCAGATGATACGTAACAGAATTCCTGTTCTTAGCACATCTGTTGTCTTTCTTTGATTTCCAAATATTGAACATCATCTTTTTAAGCAAAATGTAAAACAAGCTAACATTCAAGAATCCTATTTTAGAACAGAACTTAAGAGTGGCACTTTTTCCTCAGTGTTTTCCTGGAAACCTAGAAACCACTTTTCCTATTTAGTTGTTTCCATTGCCTTACAGATCTCTCCTACCAGTGGTGCCAAACTCTTCTTCAGGTCCTCCGTGACTGTGAGTAGGGGTGAGTAGAGTGAAGGGCAAGGCTTTCCCTTCCCCACCATTTCATTTTCAATGCCAGGGATCCTTCCCAATTCTTAGTTATTCTGGAAACCAGCCTCTATTAACTCCGTGTTTGTGCCATATTTTTTTCTTAGTTTCCTAGAATAATTCCTTCATCCATAATAATATGTCTTCAGTTACCTCTGATAACTTCACTTATATTCATAGGATACAAACAAATACTTTTGCATACTGAAAAGTGCATAGAAATGCATATTTGTTTGCATGTGTGTGTGTTGAGAAAACGGGGAATATTCGTCTTTTTGCTGTTTGGATTTTGGCCCAGTCCCCTATGTTAAGGACTGCCTGATTTCTCTGACAGAATTCAGACCAAGTCATTAAACTTTGATGCTATGGAAAGTAATCTTAGTATCTGTTGGCCTTGATTTAAAAAAATATTTTTAAATAAACATGAACAATATTCATTATCCCATTATTGCCTTATTATTAGGTAAGGCAGATCAGTCTCTAAGTCATGAGTATGAAGTGCCTTATATTCTTCCTAAACCAAGATTAAATATAAATATGCAAACAAAAGAGAAACAACCAGGTTTAATGAAACAACTAGAAAAATATTTTCCAAAATGATACTTAGGTTGGATAACTCTAAATGGAAAACTTTATTATTTAAGGGTCTGAGGAGGATGAAATACAATTGACTTACTTCAGCAAAATCTATACAATCTAACATTGCTAGGAAAGTGATTTGTAGGTCTGCACTTAAACACATGTGTATTGGTGATGACATTGACATGATTGAGAAGCAATGTTGTAATTCTGATCATTAACAATGAAGAACTGCAGAACTCTATAATCAGCATTCTTTAGCATTTATTTGGCAAAATAATTGCCTTTGCTTAGTGTGGCAAAATCTGGATGAGGTTCAGCCACCAACCCACAACCATAACTGCTTTTAGAGACAGGTAATTTCTAACAAGGCATGATTTCAGATGAACTGGGAAAGTCCCCTGGCCCATATGCTATATTGTTTGAAATTTCTCCATATTGGTTCTTTTTTTATTGTTTAAAAATGTTTTCATAAGTATTGTCTTTTAAATGAAAATTATCTCTTGGGAAAGGTACAATATTAAGCCATTATCAATTATTTATACTTTGGCCTAAATTAGCTTATTAAATGTGTTTAATCAAACAGCTATCTAGAACTGGGTTCTGTAGCAATGGGTTTTCCGTGATAAGAAGAAAAAACTGTTAAAATATCTTTAGAGTAAAAAGGGATGGAATATGGGAATATGCCTATGTTATCTCTCACTGAGGAATGTCAAGGGGTGTATGTGGTATATTTTGTTTTCACTCTCACCTCAGAACCATGTCCTCCAATTCCATCTCAAGATGTAACTTATATTTACAGAAGACAAACTTATTTGAACTTAATATTCTTGGTATTTCTCTACAAGCTGTGACTGAGGTATATATACGTGTATGTGTGTAAATGTGTGTGTGTATGTGCGCATATATATAAGTAAAAGTTTAAGGAGAAAGAATATAAGACTGACTGCATTTTATTTAGGACTGTTGCTTAGTGTGATTTCAATGTATTGTCTTATTCCTTTCCCTTTAAGCTTGGCGTACTTAATATACTCTTCAGTGTAAAGATGCTTTACCTTAATTTTGTCAACAAGATTCAAAAAACAGTCACTATACTAAAGACAGGTACTATAAGCTGATTAGGTATTAGCTTTGGTATACTGGGTTTCAGGGTTGGCTTCACCAATGGCGGCTGAACATAATAGCTGGATATTTTCAAACATTTAATTGATTGCTTAAAGTATCTTTTTTAGTGATTAATTTAAAAAAAGAACAGTTACTTGTATTCCTTGTGAAAAATGAAACATTAACAAACAATCTAGGGGCTCCACAAGTGAGGGAATATCCCAGAAAAGAGTGGGATCAGTATTACCTGCTGAATCATTTCCAGGCCACTTTTTCCCATCTGCCAGTGTTTAAATTTCTCCAGAGCTTCATCCACAGACATTTTCCCATTTTTGACTTTCTCTTGCAGGAGGATGAGTTCTTCCTGACCAGCAGTAAGGCAGCCCCTGAGAGTAGGATAGGCTGGACTCTCTATCCGAGACCTGTCTAAAATACAAGGGGAGAGTGCATTAACAGGAAGTCCAGGTGTAGACAACTGGGAGCAAAAGCACTCTACAAAGAAGCCACTGGAGTAGCTTCTTCTTAACTCTCTATGAGCAGTTAAAAAATCAACCAGTACATTTTTAATGAGTTTCCTTCTAAGGATGGAGGTTCCTGGAACCTAGTCTTATGGGCTTAAAAATGTGTCCCATTACTGAGAAACAGAAAGGCACAAGGGAGGAAAGGACAGTAGCAAAAGTTACATAGTTTGCTAGTTGAGGGTAGTGCCAATTTTGTCTTCTTTTTCTGAGAATTATAAGAGATCATGTGCAAAAAATACTTAGCACAGTGCCTGCTGCACAGTAAGCTAAATGAATGTTAATATTAACAATAAATATCTGTAGAATAAACAGTCTTCCCAACTTTGGGAAAGGGGATATCAACCAACATCCAAATGTCACAAAAGACTTAGGATCATTTGAAAAACGTATTTCCGAAAGATTTAAAATAAATAATTGGTCAGTTTGTAGTGAAATGCTTCCTTTTCAAAAGAGTTTATTTTGGAGCATGCCACATATTATTTCCTCAGCACAAAAGGAATGGTAGATGGCTTGGCTTGAAGCACAGTGGTAGCAAATTGGCAGACCATGGGTGAATTCAGTGCTTTCCTTGTCCACCATGGTGTTTAAAGACATAAATAGGTCTGCATGTCTTTAGAGATGCTATGTGTTCTCTAGATTACTGCAATCTCTGTCACACTTTATAGTTATTGGATGACAACACACGTCTGCTACCTGCCTGGCTGCTGGAACTCATTTGAGTTTGTATCTTATCAATTATTTCCATTGAGTGAAACATACTTTTTATATTATTTCAGAAAGCGTAGGTAAAATGTCTTAATATACTATCAAACCTAAACATGCCCACAGAATCTGAAAGGAGAGAACTGCCAGTTCTAACTATATACCAGTGAGCTGACTCTGGAGGGATCTTCCCATTTCTGGGAGTGTGTCTTCAAGAAAGAACAGATGAACTTACTGTCTAGATAATATTAACAAGGATTTGGGAAATGGGAGGGCATTCAAATTCTGCAGTAATAAGAACTTGTTGATATAATTAGGATTGATTATTTTGGAAAAAGAGGCTTTAAGTGTTCAATAACAAATGTTATGTGTCTGAAGAGGACTTTGGCCTTGGGGTTGTCCTGGAATGACCTTTCATGTTCCTCTCAGTTTTGAGAAGGACTATAACAGTGAATCTTGGAACAGGGACACGGAGAGGGTTTCTTTTCAAAAAGATCCATATGCACCTAAAAATGTCGCTGTGGCCATTCTGATTCCCACAGGAGCTTGCTTTCTTTGTTTGTTTTTTTGCACTTTTTCCCTTTTCACCATTTCCATTCAACACAGAGGCTTTCTTGACTTGTCTTTTCTCTTCAGAATCTATTCACCCAGAACTAAGATGTCAACAGATTCTATACTCAAAATCTTCCTTCAAGGATGATGGAGCATGAAATCCCAGAGGAACTGGAGAAGCACAAGTTAGCCAGAGGGCTAACTGGTTCAGCAGCAAAAAGCACAGATAACAATTGACATCTTGCTTCTTATACCTATACCTTCTTATACCTTGCTTCTTATACCTTCTTGCCTGTAAAAAGCAAATCTTTTTATAGGCCTCTACACTCAAATGCAGTTCGTGAAATGCAGTTAGCAGTGGAATTCTATGTGCCACCCCTGCCAGAGGAGAGACGTTGAGCATCATCATTTAACAGCGATGCCATTTAACTATCACCTCACTTGTGTCATCCTTTTGCCTAAGTGTGAATCCATTTTTATTTCAAGTAACCCAGGCAGCTGGATTTTCTGCTCTTTTGGAAGTTAGCTCAAGGAAAGTTTTCCCAGAAAACCTTACCAGTTTTAGTTTTGCTATATGTGCCAGTTTAACTTAATTAAAATAATATTAATTCTTTTTAATAGTATTTATTTCAATGACCCTCTCATATGTCTCAATCTAGCTATTAACATATAAGTTAGATGACTCTTTGGGGATATGGTGTTCAGTTGCATGATTGTGCAGAAAGAACAAAAGAGCAAGTTAGGCGCAACAGAGGTCTTAGATATTACCTTGAAAGTGAGTTGTTTACAACTAAACTGAATCTGCTTTTATATAAATCTGCTTTTACCTTTTTTTTAGGAGTAAAGAGATTAAAGCGTTTGTTTTGATAAATTATGATTAGACATGACAAGTTGCAAAGGAAAATGATTTAGGCATTTCACTACCTTTTTATCTAACCAGTAATTTTTGGTAGAGTTTAAAGATTACTTTATTGCATTTAGATAAAAATTTGATGGGGAAAAGGAGGTAATGAAAGGTTTTCTGTCCTCCTCAATTTTATACATTTTTAGGTTACCTTCAGAAGAGTTAGTATGAATATAATTTTCATTAAAAAGCATTTACCAGACTGGTAACTATGTATTATATACTCTTGTCTTTTAGTGTAAAGGCTTCAAGGTAAACTAATGTTTTTAAAGTTAATTCTTTTTAAGTAAATTTCTCTTCACAAGATTTTCCATTTGATCAAATATTGGTCACATAAACATCAACCAACCTATTGTGGTGAGTATATAAATCTACAGATTAGGTAAGAATGTAAATTGGGCTTTTCATTAAAATTATATTACTAGGTAACTGGCTGGAAGGACTTTATTGAAAATTTGAAAGAAAACTTGATTGCTCAACAAAAAGTAATTTAAAATAGGAAATATTTACTTAATAAAAATCATGTAGTCATTAGAAAAATAATAAAGACTGTAGCAACATAGAAAGTGCTTACTATGACAAGTATAAAAGCAGGCTATGAAACTATACACACATTAACATTTTAACCGTATCAAAGTTGTATACATAATAAAGCATGAAAAGACATTTTAAAAGATAAGTTGTTCTATTGTGATGCCATCATATTAGATATGTAATTGTTTTCTTATGATCTCCAACTTTCTATAATAATACTATGTTGCTTTTACTATATAAACAATTTCTCCTGCCTTAGTAGTAGGCTTTCCCATGGAATGCATATCATTTTCAATCCATGCCAGATTTACCATGCTGTAAGCACCATGTCATACGATAAGTACCATGTGATATCACACTATACATTACCATCACACCAAATTAGTTTGTGGCAATTGGAAAGAACTTCTCAGTAACAGGATTTAAAGAACTAGGATCCAGGCATGGTAGCTGACACCTGTAATCCCGGCATTTTGGGAAGCCAAGGCAAGTGGATTGCTGGAACCCAAAAGTTCCAGACCAGCCTGGGCAACATGGAGAGACCCCCATCTCTACATAAATTAGCCTATAGTCCCAGATACTCAAGAGGCTGAGGTGGGAGGATTGCTTGAGCCTGGAAGATCAAAGCTGCAGTGAGCTGAGATCGCCACGGCACAGAGCAGACCCTGGCTTGAGGAAAAAAAAAAAAAGAAACAGCAAGAGAGAGTGAGAGAGAGAGAGAGAGAGAGAGAGAGAGAGATATCTCATAATGACCAAGATTTAAACCTAAATTTATTTTTTGTTATTTAGCTTGGAAATTGGTAGGAATACAAGCTCAGGTCCATACAGACAAGTTAAAAGATGCTTGGTCTATTGATTTATTTTTAAGTTTCAAGTAAGGCCTCTGTATCCCCTTAACTTTAGGGTTGCATATATTCTTTGAGATTTGTTTGGTTTCATTTTGTTTTTGTTTTGATGCAGAGTCTTTTTTTGTCACCCTGGCTAGAGAGCAATGGCAGGACCTGAGCTCACTGAAATCTCCGTCTCCTGAGTTCAAGTGATTCTCATGTCTCAGCCTCTTGAGTAGCTGGGATTACAGATGCACGCCACCACACCTGGCTAATTTTTGTATTTTTAATATACATGGGGTCTCACCATGTTGGCCAGGCTGGTCTCAAACTCCTGGCCTCAAGTGATCTGCCCACTTCGGCCTCCCAAAGTGCTGGGGTTACAGGTGTGAGCCCCCACACTTAGCATTTAGTGTTTTATTTTAATGACTGTGATTTTAGAAGATGATTTTTTCCCCACCACTTAGAAAATACAGAAGAGTCCTGAAAACTGGAATAACTGCCACTCATTATTATAGTCTTCAGAAATAGGTACTGTTGAAAAACATTGTTTACCCTGCCCCTATGGCTCCTCTGTGGAGGGTACCTTTTAGTTTGTAATATAGTGGTAGGCAGGTAACAGTGGTCTACTTGGTATATTCTTGAGTTATGAGTAAATATAGAACACCTGTGTATTGATAAGAATCACTGTCTTAGAGCAAATAAATATGTGGATGAGAATTTGCTCAGGGCTTTTAGCCTGGAAAGCTGTCAGCCTCTCAGCTCGCAGGCTGTTGGTCCCCTGGATAGATCCATTCTGTTCTGTCTGGGTGTCTGCCTCTCAATACCTTCAGCACCATCTGGGTGGGGGTCTCCCAACCGAGCTGATACTCGGTAAAGTAACATGAATGTCTTGGTGGTTCTCCTTTTTAAGTATCTGTTTCTTTCCTTTTTTCCTGAATTAGGATTATACTGATATAGTTCCTGCTCTTTTCTCTTAGTCATGTTGCCTAAGAATCTTTCCACGCCATTAAGTATTCTTTGAAAAATGGTTTTTAAAAGGGGCATTATATTCTAAAATTTGTATATTCGGTAAAGTATTTATTCTCCTACTATGGGATTTTTTATTGTTTCCATTTTTCTCCACAATTATATGTTGTTGGAGCTTATAAGCCTTTTATGTGAATCACTGACTGCATTATTTATTTGGTTGGCATAGACTCATAAAAATATAATTTTTGAGTATGATATCTTTTAAAGCTATTGATGTATACTTAGAGCCAATCTCTTTCCTGGAACGTGTTGTTATATACGCTCTCACCAGTAGGATGAAGGAGTGTTTGTACTGTTTCACTTTTGATAATATTTTGCATTATCCAATTCAAAGAAGTACACAAACTTTATAATAGTTTTATAATCTAACCCTTTAATTGCCAGTGATTCTTGTGTTATTATCATACTGGGTGCTGCATCTTAAACCATTGAATAACAAACTTTAATATTACACATGGCCACCAGTTCTGCCCTAATCTTTTTTTTCCCCCCAAGTGATTACCTTTCAGCTCTTCTTAATTATCTTTTATATCAATTTAGAAACATTCTTTTAAACTGTTATCTCTTTCCCTAAAGGAAAAGTATCCTATCAAAATGATTGGGATTCCCTTAAATGTATAAGTTATTATAGAAAGAGTTGAGAGTATTTCATCTCCCATTAGGAAAATAGCATTATTTTATCTTTTTAATAGGTACCTTTTGTATGTTTTGAATTTACAGTGAATAAGTTCTTTTCTTTCATGATGTCACCAAACTAATATTCTCGTATATAAAAGTGAATTATTTATCAATTATATCCAGCTAGCTGAAATAATTTTTTAAAGTCTTATAGTTGATTTTTTCAAGTTTTCTGGTATGTATGTATGTATGTAGATCATCTAAAAATAATGGAGAAAGTATCTTCTTCACAATAATTACACGTTTGATTTTTGATGCATGTTATTGCAGTTGCTAGAAACTTCCAGAATAATTGTAGGTAAAAATGTTGATAATGGTTATCCTTATCTTGTTCCTAAATCTAACAGGAATACCTCCGCTTCTGAATTAATAAGATATTTCGGATAAGTTGAGAAATTATTCTCTTTCTTATTTTGTAAGGTTTTTAAAAAAATTATGAATAGTTGAATAATAAATCTTTTTCATCAACTGAAATCATGTTTTTTAAAAATAAGTACAATACAGTAATATTTCTATTCCATGAGATGATTCATATAATATAAAAATTCTCTTTTATTTGAATTAGAAATAACTCACTGGCAAAACTTATCCTGGTTATCTTTTGAATTAAAACTGTATACAAATCCTTGGTCATTAGTCTAGTGATATTTTTAATTTTTATCACTTGATATAATTTTATTAATCACTATTTCCTTAGTATTTTGTGGGATGTATCTTTTTAAAGCAGAATATAGTTTTATTTTAGCTTGAAGGAGCTAAAAATGTACCACTCTGGCACATTAACTATTTAAATTGAAAAACAGCAGGTGCAAGAAGATCATTCTGACCTTCAGTTGTTTCCCAAAAGCAGAAGACTAAATTCTCATGTGAAAGACATTCACTCTATACAGGAAGGAAAAGCAATATCCTTATCTTCAAAGAGGAGAAGTTGAAGCTAATTCTGTACAGACCTAGTTAGAATAACTCTTATCTTTTAAGCCTCCCATTTTCACAGTTTACTTTTCCTTGTCTAGTTAAATAACTGGCTAACTGCTTCTTTGGGCCTTCATTTTCTGTGAGGGCTCCACTGCCATGTGAAACTATTATGCTTTTCTCTTGTTAATCTATTTTACATCAATTTAATTCTCAGTCCTGGCTGGTACCATAAGAAGATAGAGGTGGAGTATTTTGCCTCTGTAGTCTTTTGTTCACATTTGTGTCTATATCTTTTTATGGGGGAGATTGTATAATATGATATTTGGAGCCAGGTAGATGAGGGCTCAAAGCTCTTTCTCATTCCATTTTTGTAAACTCCAGTTTCTTTGTCTATAAAATGAAGGTAAATAATCCCCTTCTTAAAGAGTTGTTGCAAGAGTTAAAGGAGCTAATATGAGTAACGTGCCTTGTAATGTTTCAGGCTTGTGTTAGTTGTAATGAGAGTTGTTAATATGATTACCTAAAATAATACAGAAGCTGATTATAAGTTTGGCCTTCAGAGTAAAACAGAATTGAGTTCAAATTTCACCTCTACCATTTATTAGCTTTGTCCTTGGTTACAAATAATTAATCCATTTTAAAAAGGAAAATAGTACCTATCTCATAATATAGCTGTGAGGTTTTAATGAACTATTGTTATGCAGATGATTAATACAGCACCATTTGTCCTCAATGACCGTTACTGCTCTGTGAGACTGTTTTATATGATAGGAATTTACTGTGATGACTGCTGTTATACATAATCTTGTTTTGTATGAGATTATAAAGACTATACATATATATGTATTTGTATATACATATATATGAAGGAATTTGAAAGTAGTGTTTACTTTCTAAACTTTCAGATTTTTTATCTTTTTTGTTTATTAATGAAGTCATGAATTAAAGGACATGTTTTTTTTTTTTTCTAGTTCCTACACATTTTTATATTACTTGGTCATCATAACCAGATTATTGCTACTATGTCAGCAATAATTATGTGACATTACATATTTTTTCTTTATCACCAATATTTTACATTCATGTCTTATAAATTTAGAATATTTAAGTTTCCCTCCATAATTTTAATACCATAATTCTTTTAAGCTTTTTATTTTGTTTAATTCCTCATTAGTTAGAATATGTTTTGGGTAATACTTTCATAATGAGAGAATGGCTATCTTTTCCAAAATTTTGTATATCCAAAAATTATTATATTTGTTTTCTTCTTACCCGAACAAAATGGCTAAATACAAACTTTCTTAAGTTGCAGTCTTTTCTTGAATAAACTTGATAGTCAACTATCTCAAGTTTGTGTCACACAGATTCTCTTATTTTTTTAAATGGATTTTGATTTATTTTAGCAGGAAATCTAGTTTAAAATACTTGCTCAGTGCTTTAAGATTGTTTCTTTTTCCTTATAATCAAAAAGATTTGCTAAAGTGCTTTTAAACATGAGCAACTTTCCTTATTTTTTCCTGTCTCATAGTGAGCCCACTCAATCTGCATTATTCATTCTGCAACTTCCCACTTCTCCAAAGATCAGCTTAATAAAGTCATTGATTGTATTTTCTATTCTAGTTTTAAAAACCCTGTCCTACTTGAGTTGTATCTGTGTTCTCCACATCTTCTTACTGTTTTCATCTTTCCACCTACTAAGAACAAACCCTTCTTCAATATGTTCTCTACTTTGCTGATTTATTTTCACCTAGTGTTAGTCCCTTTTTTTTGTGACCAATTTGGATTTTAATTTGCTGTTGAAACTTTAGCTTCCTAGTTTATTTTATTTTTATCATACTTCCTCTTGTCATACCTTTTCTTCATGTCTCATGTTTAATCTCATTCTGTTTTCTCACCTAAACTGTCTTTCACCTATTTTGCTATTCATCTCAGCCTGACCTTGACCCATGACTTTCTGCTGTTATTTCCTCTCTATATTTTCCATTTGTTTATGAGTTCAAAATTTTCTGACTGATTTTTTTTTTTTTGGCCCCTGCATTTTGTCACCAACTGCCTAATACCGAACTTGAAAGTGGGACACATTAGTTGAAATTAAATAAATGAAAATACAAATAAACACATACTTCTTTATAGTTACTGCCTTAGAACTTTTGAAAAAGTTAAAATGTATAAAAAGCTTCAGATTTTAGCAGTCATGAATTGTTAACTAAAAATTCCTTTGTGTATGTACGTGTTACACGCATCTGCGTACGTGTGTGTGGGTGTGTGTATTTCCCATTAGCTCCATGTTGATAACTTGGTGCTTTTTGGGAAGATATCTGGCAACCTTACTCATTAAATAAACAAATCATTAACAGAAGTATAATTCTCCTGAGTCTTTACAAAGAAATTTTCCTTCCCTTCTTCTGGAGTAGTTTTAGTTTATGAAATTCTCATATTACTTGTTTGGTCTCATCTTTAATCCTTCTTAAAAGAGAACACATCTATGGAATCATTGTTTACCAAGACTTTTGGTGTTTATATGTCGTTTGGTTCTTTCCTTGTGTTCAGGTCAAATTTTGTTCTCAGTCCCAGGACTGCAGAGAACTTTAATAGGTGCAGTTCACAGCTCAAGATCCCAGGATTTAGCAGGCTTTTGTTTAATGCAGCTGCCATCATAGAGGTTAGATATGATTCCCTGGCACTATCTAAGTCTGTGTATAAATTTCTTACAAACTTCTTGATCTTCCCATCCCTCCATTGTAGAGCTTTTCCCAGGACCAGCCAAGTGTAGCATTAACCTCTTACCCCCCACTTTCAACAGGAAGAACTATTTTATGCATGTTTATAGAAAGACCAGAGCTGGGACACAGAGCACTTGTAAAAATTAACATTTGTGTAGCAGAGAGGTAGCTGTTGTCAGGGGGTAAGGGAGGGATTAAGTATCTTTCTACCTTCTATTATGAGCAAAGGACTGCTTTGTTTCCTAGACAGTAGAAGTAGACTACTGATTTTTTAATTAGTCTCAATTTTCTCAACCTTAGAATTAATATGAATTAGCTTTAGTTTTCAGTAAGCTTATTTTTCAGTCTTTATTCTCCCTATTAAGAATTTCATCTCTTGCGTGTGTGCTTTGACTTCATTTCTGAAAGACAACACTGTGGGTTGGTAACATATTGCTTATTTTAAACAAAAGCTGAGCTATTACACAAAAGTTTCAAGGTATGCCTTTAACAACAACAAAAAACTTTTGTGAGCAATATGAGAAATGGAAATGTAAGTATACTGGAAAAGGGAACTGAGACCATTATTCTTTTATGGCGTACAGATGACCACATTTTGACAATTTTCCCTCTTCTGTTTAATATATCCAGTACTGGCAAAAACAGCCTGATGAAAATACCTCAGAGATCAGCTTTCTCTTTTCCCCATGTAAGGGTAATATCTTCCCCATTTCTCCAGGTCTCCTGCTTCTAGACAATTTTATTATTTAACATTTATCAAAGTGCTACAGCAATGGACACTTAGAGAACACAGAAAGGGTATGTTGCCTGACCATCTCTTTCCCACGCAAGACGAGCCAATAATGATTTTGTAGTCTGGAGTGAGGAACTGATGGGCAGGGACTATACTAGGGGTTATAAACTCATAAGCCTGTAGGGGCCATACAGATAAAATTAGTGAGCAAATAAGATTTAGTACCTGCTTATTAAACACATTTGAATAGTTTTCATTAGCAACAATAAATGTTATTTCATTTTTTTCTTCAAAACATGACTCTCTTGATATCCCTTTAATTTTCTCACTTTTGATAGAGTTATGACCTTAGAGAAATGTGTCCCAAAGCAACATGGGAAGCATGATAATAAATGGCAATAGCCATTTGTTGCAAATGATACATTTATATAGTAGGGAATGGCTGGAAATTTGAACTTTTCATGAACCATGGTCTTAAATGCTGGCAAAATTTTTAAATTATATTGTGTGGGTTATTGTTAAAATATAATTAATTTCAGCCTAAATTTTACCACATGTTATCTCTGAAGCAGTTTCTCTTGTGGGATTTTGTTTTTTACATGTTGATTTTGAGATTATCGATGATTACTATCTCATCTATTTGACTTTTAGTCCATATCTAAGGTAGGCTTTAGACAACCAAAGTTCAAAAGCTCTGTAAATAATTCCTATGCTCATCTACAGTTGGAAGTGACCCGTATAGGCAGTTGGTTAGGGTGGTTGTGCTCCTACCCACTGAACCTTACCCTTCAAAGAAGCAGTTTTGTTAGCAGCAGCTAATCCATATAGATCTGCAGCAACTTGATTCATGCCTCCTTGGAGGCAAGAATTTGGCTGAGAGGCATAAGGCAGAGGAGAGACCAAGGCAAGTTTTAGATAGAGTAGTATTGAAAGTTTATTAAAAAGTTTTAGAGCAGGAATGAAAGAAAGTAAGGTACATTTGGAAGAGGGCCAAATGGGCAACTTAAGAGATCCAAGTGCATTGTTCAATGCTTGACATGGAGTTTTATACATTGGTATGGTTCTGGGGTTTGCGTCTCTTGTCCATTGATTTTTCCATGGGGCAGGCTGTCTGCAAACACAGTGGCCTGCCAGCACTTGCGAGGAGCTGTGTGTGCAGTATGTTTACTGAAGTTGTGTATATGCTCATTTCGGTGTTTTTATCTTACCAGTTGAGCGTTCCTAGAGAAAGTTATATACCAGTTAAACCCCACCATTTTGTCTCTTAGTGCATATGCTTGGGCTCACTTGCCCAACTCCTGAGATCTTATTGGGAAGCTGCTGATCACCAGCTGCAGGTGTTTTTTCTCTATTAAGAGACTGCCTTTCACTGCCATTATCTGTGACCAATTATGGTTTTAAAGAGACAGTTTAAAAACTGCCTGAATATCACCTGGTGGGCCTGGGTGGGTGGCCCTCTCCTGCCGTGCTCCTGTCTGCCTAGCTGCCCACTCTAACAGTTTGCCCTCTAAGAATGAAAGCAACAACACACCCTTGATAGGGTTCATTTAACTATATGACTGAGGAGATCTGTGGATGTAATCCATGATCACAGGGAGGCAGTTTGTTAAGAATGCTTGAACTTTGACCTTCTTGACCGTCCCATCCCTCCATTATAGAGCTTTACTTGAGAGTCCCAGGACCAGCCAAGTATAATATCCAACGTAAGACTATGATAGTAAGATGGGGATGATCTTGATATAGATAGAAAAGGCCCTTCTGTACAGTCCAAGATGTGAGCAAACTTGACCCTAGACTATATATGATTTTGTAAAACAGAGAAAATTAGCCAGTATCTCCATCTTTGAATAAGGAGCCCTTACATTCTTCCAACACTCTTTGACTTGATCATGTTTACTTAGAAGTCTTCTAATCACTAAGCACATTTTATAGAAACTTTATTATCTGGCAGAAACCAAATAATGCAAGCAATCTAGTCACTGGAAAGCAATCTTTCCTTACTATAGGTGTAATGATTGAAACTGGGGGTATGAATCAGTCCTCTGTGAGCTTGGATAACATAACTCAGACTTCAAAATGCTGATCAACCCCAAACACACTGATAAAATGCAGTTCTCTGGCTTGTAATATTGAAGAACAAACCTTTGACTGCTCTGTAAAGCTCAATTTTGGGAAGGGGGATGGAAGCACAGTGGCAGCTTATTCATTTATGATAACACTCCTTAGCATATTCTAATTTCAAATCCAAATTGGGAAAAATGACTTTAAAACTGTTTTGATGGAAAGTTTTATCTGTGATCCAAAGTCCTCAGCATTTTTCTTACATTTTTTAAAGATGTGAAAACTGAGTTGAAGAAATCTGTTGAGTTTCCATGGAAATGGTGCCAAATTAATTATTTTTTTCTTCCTTAGGAAAATTCCTTGACTTAGCAATATTGTAACTTCTTGGCAATCCCTTGGCAGTCTTAAACTTAGTGCACTTGAAATGCTGATACTTTCAATGGAAAAGTAGTTGGCTCTCATAATCCCTTTTCCCTCCAGCATATAGAGGAAGAATTAAATAATAATTCCTTTTTTACCTTCTTTAAAGAGCTTGTCTAGTCCCTTTAGAAAATCTCGTCTCTGATAAACATTATATAAAAGGCCCTTTTTATTTTTTTTTTCTACAAATAAAGAGATTACCACTGGTGAAATATGTACTGCTTTTCCTAGAACACCACGAAATCCCAGGATATTTAAAGAATAATTTTTAATTAGGTAATAAGCAGTTTTCCTTGCCTAGTATGTTCCATGGACTAAATGATCATACCTGCAATGGCTTAGAGAAATATGTTTGGATGGAATCAGCCTTTTTAGGTACCTAGGTACTTAATTATTTTATTTCAAAATATTCCAAATTATTTCTAATTATCTTTTTCTCATGCTAACTGCTGATTTCCCTGCATCCTCTAGTCATCAGGAAGGCTTTTAAAGAAACACTTGATAAGGATTGATGTTCCCTTAGTCCTTACAAATAAAACAATATTCTATTCCATTCTGGTACATTACTAATGTCCAAGAATAAAGGAATCTAAGGAAACTCCTCTAAGATGGCTAATCAAAAACATCATCAATAAGTTGGGTTTAAGTATGTATGGAGAAAAAATATTACAGATGATATTTGATTAAAATGTTAGTATCTGAGTCCCCAACAAATTTTTAAAAATCTAGTAATAATTGACCTTGGTTATACACATTAGGTAAGAAGATATGGACAGATAGTAATCAATAAATATTGCATAATTAGGATCTTGTTTCCCTTTACCACTCTCTCTTCCCGCTTTTCTGTGTGCTGATGGGTACCAATTATCTATGCATACGGTAGAATAATAACTGGGCTCTTCTAGGCTTAACAGATACTAGCAACCCTTCCTTGCATTGCTCTGTGGGATGGCCGGAAGGATAAATGACAAGATCAAACATTCCAAGGATCTCTTCATTACACTTGATACTTGTCACTTCCCTTCATCTCCTGCGGCCCTCTTCACATTTTCTCCTTAATTCTAACATAATTTAATTAAAACCACAGTAATTTAATAATTTATAAGAAAAACACTTCAGGGATTTTTCTCCCAAAAAGCTCAAAGCATTTCTTCTCTTTATTCTTTCCAAAGCTCTGTGAGGTATGTCAGGGAGGCCAGGTAGATATAATCTTAATCTACTTCGTTTAAATCTTTAGTAGCTGTTCTAATCCTAATTGTACAATGATCTCAGAT
This sequence comes from Sapajus apella, assembly GCF_009761245.1. NCBI lineage: Eukaryota > Metazoa > Chordata > Mammalia > Primates > Cebidae > Sapajus > Sapajus apella. Next base: position 1,148,235 of record NW_022437064.1, read on the forward strand.
GGAGCTTTGCATTTATTTCTTAAGAGAGCTAAAGGCACAGTGGGAGGATAATAGTAGACTTAAGAAAAGATCTATCTTCCTCCTTAAATATGAAATCACTAAAAAGGGAAAACTGTCAAAGAGTTTTTTGCATATAAATTTGCAAGCAGTATATTCAAGTGTTTCACGAGAGAACAGAAGTTCAGCTTCATCATGTGTTGCATTCAAACACCATGTATTAATTGGAAGAATGATCTAAGTACCACCTTGCTGTTGAGAAAAATGCTGCTTGAAGTGATGGGTGAAGATCACTCATTTAGGAATACACCTTTGTTTGAAAGGTGATTGTTAATGTTCTAGGAGCAGGCCCATTGAGGGTCTGTATTTAGTAGTTCAGTGGTTGTTAGAATTTGGTGCAATCCATTCCCAGCCATCTTCACAATAGGAAAAAGGAGCCTGAGTGGGAGTGGTTAGTAGTTGCTGTGAAATAATTTCCTGGTTTTATTCCAGCATCTCTCTCAACAATTTACTGGCACCAGTTTCAAGGAAATCTTAGTTTGGACTGAAGTTATTTAAAAGATGGGCTTGTATATACACATTCATTATCATGGGCAGCTAATGTTACCCCCACCTCTTGTCACCTTTAATGTTTTTCATTTTCGAACATTGAATAAGGCCTTATTATCAGATAAAGTATTATAATAAATAATCTGCTAGAGTCTCTCTTTTCAATAGAAGACAAATATTTCAGGGAAAACTGGAGGGAGAAAATATTCTGTCTGTGGAAAATGTTCTGTGGGTACAATTTCAGCTTTTCTCTGTATAACTAATAATTGTTCAAGAAATGTTAGACCAAATGTGAAGGCAAGAGAACAGTTGAAAAGGATGCAGTCTTTGATTGGCATTTAGTGCAGAGCACAGAAAACTCATGCTAGCTCCTTTGTTTGGAGGAATCAAATCATTTACCACTCCTACCAAGTTAGGTTCCAGAGGCTTCCCTTATAGGTCTATGAAAACATGGCCTCTGATGAATCTTGGAGAATTTTTCTTAGTTGACCTTCCTAGAATCCTCATGATAATATCAACAACATTACCACAGACATTCTGACAAGGCCATTTCATGCCTTTGTTAATTAAAAAAATTTTCTTGCATTAATTGTATTACGGCAAAATTGCATGGTGTGAGATTAAGAGTAAAATTTATAAAGCACACAATTACATACTTCTGTCCTTAGAGGCTTTATTCGGTATTCATAAGATTTCTTGATATTTTACTTAGAGATTTCTAAATAGACTGAAGTTAGCATTAGTACCTTGTTTCTTAGGAAGACCACGGAACTTGTCATCATCAGATTGTCTTCTGGCTGTCTTTTGTTGAAACACTGTAAAAATTACAGAACATATTATTTATTGAACATGTGTCCAAAAAATCCATACTGTAGAAGTCTCCAGGAAACCAGAATGCAATATCTCATTTTCCTATCAGTTCCTGAATTGTGTTATCTTTGAGTGGGAAGATTATTAAATTTACAGTTTTCTCATTTGTGCAGCTTATCAGTCATTTCAGAAAGCATTTTCATTGAGCAGAGTAGTATAATGTTGATGGAAAGCCTCATTAAATTATTTAAATCAAGATATGATTCCATTTTGATATCAGGTAAGAATAAAAGCTGCATTCTGTTAAAAGCAATAAATGTTAAAATCATATGAAAAATTCCATTTGCACAGAAATTATCCATGCTGACTTTTTGATGATAAGCAAGGATAATGACTGTTTCTTCTTAAATAGATGAAAAGACTGTTGTATTTCATAGATGTAATAATAAAAAATACACTTTATTCTTGCATCATCTGTCTAGACCTCAGACCTATTAAAACAGCTTATTCAAATTACTTCATTATCTGAAAAGTGCTTTGTTCTCATTTATTATTTCTCACACAAAATTCTGGGAGACAAGTCAGCATTACTCACCCCATTTTGCAGATGAAAGATAAAATTGATTGCTTAATATTTATCGAGCACCCACAAAGTTCCATATAGCTTCCGGCATTTGTTAATAAAAAGTCCAAACTCTTTACAACTTTACTTTCAAAAATGAACGTCCCAGAGTTACATTTATTTTTTATAGGCAGTGTGAATTACAGGGTTTGGGAACTGGAAACGGCTTTGGAGATTTAGTCCAACCTCATATGTTTATAGATGAGGGAGTTGGAAGTAACTAGCTTGTAAAAAGTCTAAGTAATTTTGCAATGATCTCAGAGCCGTTGTTAGCAGAGATGTGATTTAAGCCCACAAGCCTTGAATTTCAGTCTGTTGCTTGGTTCCTTACAGCACTACTGCCTCTTCCCTTCCATAACTATTCCCTTATAAAAGTAAAGAGGGAGACAGAGAGAGAGACTAAAAGGGACCTTAGATCAATTCCAACACAGTTGTATCTCTTGTTCCTTTTAGCATTTTGACAGAATTTCCTGGGATAATTGAGATGAGGCCTGTGGGAGTGAATGTGTTTTAGCCCGATGGGGCTGGACCACTGACTGGCAGAAGCATCCTGACAGTTACCCTAGATTTCTGTCTTTGGTTTTAGTATTCTTTAAACCAATATAAGACCAAGGTCATATCTGTGATTAATCCTGGAGAATTTTTTTTTTTTTTAATGAAAACTTCTCCCCCATCAGATCAACAATTAGTTATTAAGCATACACAATTTGCCAGATGCCGTAAAGAGAAACTACTCCGTTTAACTATGCTCTTTTAAACAAAAGAGGTAAAACATGTTTCAAGGTTTAATGTGTTTGAATAAATGTATACACATAAAATAATATTTTTGGTTGAAAACCACTTTTCTGCCTCAAGTTAGTACTTGGAAAACATGCTAAATATAAGTAACTGGCAAGTTCTGGGTTCGTTGGCTTACTTACATTTTTCCTAAAATAAAATATATTGAGAAATATATAGTGTATAAATATATGTGAGGATATTAAATATTATAAGAGGTACTTGACTTTTTTTCTATTTGCTAGTTGTAAAAGTCTTTAAAATGCAATGCTTTAAAAATTTTAATAACATGCAATCTCTGTGCTTTTTGCCAATGTTGTTAAGATATAACTAAGAGTTTCAGACTTGAAAACTGGCATCTTTAATATGGGAAATGACCTGTATCCAAAGATCCATTCAGGCAATAAATTCTTCAAATAAAAATTACATTAATTGATAAGTTTTTACAATTCTGCTGAGGTTTGAAGCTACAAAGTACTTGGAAATGAAATTATTTTTCCAGCTTTTTGGCATTAATTTGTTACAAATCACTTTGGACCCTATATGTTACTGGAATCCTTTTTGCTGATAACAATCCTTTTGGCTGAACATTTGTTATGAAATAACAGTGAATGCTCTCTTTCAGTTACTAGATTAAGAAGTTCCAAGGAGTATGTGTATTTATTGTCAAGTTTCACTAGGGCTTATACTTGGAACAGCTGGGGTCAAGGGCAGAAAGTTGGGATGAGACCATAGGGTACTATGAGTCAGGTGATTGTGAAAATGCTGATAATAGGACTTTAAAAGCAGTCATGTAGTAGGTCATGCCCATAGTTAAAGGTCCTCTCTACCTGTTTTACCCCCTGGAATTCTCTTTTAAGTCACCTGCAGCTGCACCCATACCTCCAGGTTCCCTTTCTCCCATCTAAAGATGAGTCTCACTTCCTAACATGAAAACATCTAGCAATTAGCATATTGTCAAACACACCGTTTTCCTATCACTTTGAGTTTGGGAGATATGTTTAAATATAAGGCAACTTGGGAAAAGACCTGTTTTATCTTATTTTCTGAAGAAAGCACTAGCCCATCAAAATTATCACTGAAGCGAACACACCTGTCAAGGACACATATTCGATTAGCCTTATGGAAAGAATAAATAGATATAAAATTTCAGAATCTGTTCATCTTTCTATTTTTGCAGTTCCTATTAATGGAAACATTTAAAATTGCTTCAACTAGCAAAACCTTTGTTCTAAAAAGCTTTATGTACTTTACCATGTTCAGCCACCCCACACCACCTTTACAAGAGATAGATATAAAATCCATAACAGAGTGAGAACTGAGTGTAGGGCTGTGGGTCACTTGGATTTTGTATACAAAAGTACGTTATTTTGTAAAGCAAGAGTTGTGAGTTAGAGAAGAATTTGTTTTAAATGTATTGTAATTAAAAAATTGTATACAGAATGCTGGCCAACTTGGCATAGAAGATGGGCAGTAGTTTTTTCTTCACACCAACCACATGAGTGACATGGAAAAAGGACTTTTCCCTTTTTCTCCCTAACTGCCTTCTGGCCTTTATTTTCTTGCCAATAAAATTAGGGCTTAGATGTGATGATATCTACTATTTCACTCAGCTCTAACATTCTAAGATGTTACCAATTCTTCTTTCCCTAGTCACTCCAGGTTCAAAGGTGCTGGGAAAAATTCTTAAGCGGGTATGAATTTAAGTAGAATGCTATGTTTTGAGGAAAATATTATTTACAATCTGGGGGCTTAGACTAACATAAAAACTAGAAAGTTTAAAATCACAGACCAGTGCTAATTTTTTATTATATATTGAGACAATCCTTTCCCTATGTGTTTGAATTCTTAAATAATTTATCTCATGAATCTTAAAAAATGCTATCAAAATAATTAGAATATATATCAACTTTGCTGACTGTCTGCCCCAGTGAAATGTTATTATTCTCCTCCTAAAACTGAAATTTGAGAAGAAAGAAATATGAATGCATTATTAGTTATTGTCACTACCTTTGAACATAAAAAGTCCATGGACAAAACAAAACAATTATTGAGGTTTAAAATAATCCCAAACAATATAAATTTCCCAAATAATACCTTTTTAATTTAAAATATTGGTAGAATGACTTCTGTATAATTTTCTCCAGGATATGACATTGAATGAAAAAATTAGCATATTATTAAAAATTCAAAATGTTCTGCAAAGCAGAACAAGCAGAACTAGCAGAAGAGCAGAGGAGGAGGAGAAGTTGAATTATTTTTTTAAAATTGTACTCTAAGTTCTGGGGTACATGTGCAGATCTTGCAGGATTGTTGCATAGGTACACACATGCCATGGTGGGTTGCTGTCTCCATCCCCCCGTCACTTATATCAGGCATGTCTCCCAATGTTATCCCTCTCCAACCTCCCGACCCCCTGATGTCCCTGCCCTAGGTCCCCACCCCCCAACAGACCCCAGTGTGTGACGTTCCCCTCCCTGTGCCCATGTGTTCTCATTGTTCAACACCCACCTAAGAGTGAGAATATGTGGTATTTGGTTTTCTGTTCTTGTGTCAGTTTGCTGAGAATGATGGTTTCCAGATTCATACATGTCCCTACAAAGGACATAAACTCATTCTTTTTTATGGCTACATAGTATTCCACAGTGTATATGTGCCACATTTTCTATGTCCAGTTTGTCATTTCTGGGCATTTGGGTTGGTTCCAGGTCTTTGCTATTGTAAACAGTGCTGAAATGAACATATGAGTGCATGTGTCTTTATAATAGAATGATTTATAATCCTTTGGGTATATACCCAGTAATGGGATTGCTGGGTCAAATGGAATTTCTATTTCTAGATCCTTGAGGATTGCCACACTGTCTTCCACAATGGTTGAACTAATTTACAGTCCCACCAATAGTGTAAAAGTGTTCCTATTTCTCCACATCCTCTCCAGCATCTGTTGTCTCCTGATTTTTTAATGATCACCATTCTAACTGGCGTGAGATGGTATCTCAATATGGTTTTGATTGATTTGCATTTCTCTAATGACCAGTGATGATGAGTATTTTTCTATGTTTGTTGGCCTCATAAATGTCTTCTTTTGTAAAGTGTCTATTTATACCTTCTGCCATTTTGAATGGGTTTGTTTGTTTTTATTCTTGTAGATCTGCTTTAGTTCTTTGTAGATTCTGGATATTAGCCCTTTGTCAGATGGGTAGATTGCAAAAATTTTTTCCCATTCTGTTGGTTGCTGGTTCACTCTGATGATTGTTTCTTTTGCAGTGCAGAAACTCTTAAGTTTAATTAGATACCATTTGTCTATTTTGGCTTTTGTTGTTAATGCTTTTGGTGTTTAGTCATGAAGTTCTTGCCTATGCCTCTGTCCTCTGAATGGTTTTGCCTAGGTTTCTTCTAGGGTTTTTATGGTGATCGGTCTTACATTTAAATATTTAATCTATCTGGAGTTAATTTTAGTGTAAGGTGTAAGGAAGGGGTACAGATTCAGCTTTCTGCACATGGTTAGTCACTTTTCCCAACACCATTTATTAAACAGGGAATCCTTTCCCCATTGCTTGTTTTTGTCAGATTTGTCAAAGATCAGATAGTTGTAGATGTGTGGCATTGCTTCAGAGGCCTCTGTTCTGTTTCATTGGTCTATATATCTGTTTTGGTACCAGTACCATGCTGTTTTGATTACTGTAGCCTTGTAGTATAGTTTGAAGTCAGGTAGTGTGATGCCTCCAGCTTTGTTCTTTTTGCTTAGGATTGTCTTGGTTATGCAGGGCTCTCTTTTGTTTCCATATGAAGTTTAAAGCGGTTTTTTCCAGTTCTATGAAGAGGGTCATTGGTAGTTTGTTGGGGATAGCATTGAATCTTTAAATTACTTTGAGCAATATGGCCATTTTCACGATGTTACTTCTGAGGCCTGGGTTCTGATCCATTGGTCTATATCTCTGCTTTAGTATCAGTACCATGCTGTTTTGATTACTGTAGCCTTGCAGTGTAGTTTGAAGTCAGGTAGTGTGATGCCTCCAGCTTTGTTCTTTTTATTTAGGATTGTCTTGGCTATGCAGGCTCTCTTTTGGTACCATATGAAGTTTAAAGTGATTTTTCCAGTTCTGTGAATAAGGTTAATGATAGCTTGATGGGGATAGCATTGAATCTATAAATTACTTTGGATAGTATGGCCACTTTCATGATATTGATTCTTCCTAACCAGGAGCATGGAATATTTTTCCATCAGTTTGTGTCCTCTCTTATTTTCTTGAGCAGTGGTTTGTAGTTCTCCTTGAAGAGGTCCTTCACATCTTTTGTTAGTTGCATTTCTAGGTATTTTATTCTCTTTGTAGCTATTGCGAATGAGAGTTCACTCATGATTTGGCTGTTTGTCTGTTATTAGTGTATAAGAATGCTTGTGATTTCTGCACCTTGATTTTGTATCCTGAAACTTTGCTAAAGTTGCTTATCAGCGTAAGGAGATTCTGGACTGAGATGATGGGGTCTTCTAAATGTACAAGCATGTCATCTTTGAATACAGAATTTGACTTCCTCTTTTCCTAATTGAATACCCTTTATTTCTTTTTATTGCATGATTGTTCTGGCTGGAACTTCCAGTGCTACATTGAATAGGGATGGTGAGAGAGGGCATCATTGTCTAGTGCCATATTTCAAAGGGAATGCTTCCAGTTTTTGTCCATTCAGTATGATACTGGCTATGGGTTAGTCATAAATAGCTTTTATTATTTTGAGATACATTCTAGTGATACCTAGTTTATTGAGCATTTTTAGCAGAAAGGGTTGTCGAATTTTGTTGAAGGCCTTCTCTGCATCTATTGAGATAATCATGTGGTTTTTGTCTTTGGTTCTGTTTATGTGATGGGTTACATTTATAGATTTGTGCATGTTGAACCAGCCTTGCATCCCTGGGATGAAGCCTACTTGATCATGATAGATAAACTTTTGGTGGTGCTGTTGCATTTGCTTTGCCAGTATTTTATTGAATATTTCTGCATTGATTTCATTATGGATGAAGTTTCATTTTTAGTTGTGTCTCTGCCAGGTTTTGGTATCAGGATGATGATGGTCTCATAAAAAGAGTTAGGAAGGATTCCCTCTTTTTGTATTGTTTGGAATAGTTTCAGAAGGAATAATACCAGCTCCTCTTTGTACTTCTGGTAGAATTTGGCTGTAAACCCATTTGGACCTGGAGTTTTTTTCGTTGGTAGGCTATTAATTGCTGCCTCAGTTTCAGCCCTTATTGGTGTATTCAGGGATTCAACTTCTTCTTTGTTTAGCCTTGGGAGGCTGTAAGTGTCTAGGAATTTATGAATTTCTTCCAGGTTTACTTGTTTATGTGCATAGAGTTGCTCGTAGTAACCTCTGATGGAAGTTTATATTTCTGTGGAATTGGAGTGATATCCCCTTTAACATTTCTTATTGCATCTATTTGATTCTTCTCTCTTTTCTTTTTTATTAGTCTAGCTAGCTGTCTATTTTGTTGATCTTTTCAAAAAACCAGCTCCTGGATTTATAGATTTTTTGAAGGGTTTTTTTGTGTCTCTATCTCCTTCAGTTCTGCTCTGATCTTAGTTATTTCTTGCCTTATGTTAGGTTTTGAGTTTTTCTGATCTTGCTTCTCTTGCTTCTCTTGTTTCAATTTTGATGACAGGATGTCAATTTTTGATCTTTCCTTGCTTCTCACTTGGGCATTTATTGCTATAAATTTCCCTCTAGCCACTGTTTTAAATGTGTTCCAGAGATTCTGGTATATTATAGTTTTGTTCTTGTTGGTTTTGAAGAATATCTTTAGTTCTGCCTTTATTTCATTGTTTACCCATTTGTCATTCAGGAGCAAGTTGTGCAATTTCCATGTAGTTGTGTGGTTTTGGGTGAGTTTCTTAATCCTGAGTTCTAATTTGATTGCATTGTGGTGTGAGAGACTGTTATGATTTCCGTTATTTTGCATTTGCTGAGGAGTGATTTACTTCCAATTATGTGGTCAATTTTAGAATAAGTGTGATGTGGTGCTGAGAAGATTGTATGTTCTGTGGATATGGGGTGGAGATTTCTGTAGATGTCTATTAGGTCTGCTTGGTCCAGATCTGCATTTAAGTCCTGGATGTCCTTGTTCATTTTCTGTCTTGTTAATCTAATATTGACAGTGGAGTGTTAAAGTCTCCTGCTATTATTGTGTGGGAGTCTAAGTCTCTTTGTTGGTTCTTAAGAACTTCCTTTATGTGTCTTGGTGCTCCTGTATTGGGTGCATATATATTTAGGATAGTTAGTTCTTCTTGTTACCTTGATCCTTTTACCATTATGTAATGTCCTTCTTTGTCTCTTTTGATCTTTGTTGATTTAAAGTCTGTTTTATCAGAGAGTAGGATGGCAACCCCTGCTTTTTTTGCTTTCCATTTGCTTGGTAAACTTTTTTCCATCCTTTTGAGTCTTGGTGTGTCTTTGCACATGAGATGGGTCTCTTGAATACAGCACACCAATGGGTCTTGACTTTTTATCCAGCTTGCCAATCTGTATCTTTTGATTAGGATATTTAGGCCGTTTACATTTAACACTAATATTGTTATATGTGAGTTTGGTCCTGCCATTTTATTATTGGCTGTCTATTTTGCCTGTTAGTTGATGCAGTTTCTCCATTGCATCATTGGTCATTACCATTTGGTACGTTTTTGCAATGGATGGTACTAGTTCTTCCTTTCCATGTTTAGTGTTTCTTTCAGAAGCTCTTGTAAGACAGGTCTGGTGGTGATGAAATCTGTCAGCAGTTGTTTGTCCGTAAAGGATTTAATTCTTCTTTACTTACGAAGCTTAGTTTGCCTGGATATGAATTTTTTGGTTGAAAGTTCTTTTCTGTAAGGATTTTGAATATTGGCCCCCAGTCTCTTGTGGGTTGTAGGGTTTCTGCTGAGAGATCTTCTGTGAGTCTGACAGGTTTCCTTTTGTGGGTGACCCGACTCTTCTCTCTGGCTGCCCTTAGCATTTCTTCCTTCATTCCAACCCTGGTGAATCTGATGATTATGTGCCTTGGGGTTGCTCTTCTTGAGGAATATGTTCATGTTGTTCTCTGTATTTCCTGGACTTGAATGTTGGCCTGCCTTGTTAGGTTGGGGAAGTTCTCCTGAATAGTACGCTGAAGAATGTTTTACAGCTTGGATTCATTCTCCCCATCACATTCAGGTACACCAATCAAGTGTAGATTAGGTCTTTTCACATAATCCCATATTTCTTGGAGGCTTTGGTCATTTATTTTCGCTCTCTTTTCTGTAATCTTGCTTTTTGTTTTTTTCATTGAGTTGATCTTCAATCTCTTATATCTTTTTTTCTGTTTGATAAATTTGGCTATTGAAACTTGTGTATGCTTTGCAAAGTTCTCGTGCTGTATTTTTCAGCTCCATCAAGTCATTTATGTTCTTCTCTAAGCTGGTTATTCTAGTTAGCATTTTGTCTAACCCTTTTTCAAGGTTTTTTGTTTCTTTGCATTGGGTTAGAATATATTCCTTTAGCTCAGAGAAATTTGTTATTACCCACCTTCTCAAGCCTGCTTCTATCAATTCAGCAAACTCATTCTCTATCCTTTTTTGTTCCCTTGCTTGTGAGGAGTTATGATCCCTTGGAGTAGGAGAGGCATTCTGGTCTTTGATGGTTTCATCCTTTTGTGTACTGGTTTCTTCCCATCTTCATGGATTTATCTACTTTCGATCTTTGAAGTTGGTAATTTCAGATGGGGTCTCTGAGTGGACATCTTTCTGTTGATGTTGAAGCTATTTCTTTTTGTTGTGTACTTTTCCTTCTAACAGTGAGGTCCCTCTGCTGTAGAACTGCTGGAGGTCTACTCTAGACCTTGCTTGCCTGGGAATCACCCGTGGAGTTTGCAGAACAGCAAGGATTGCTTCCTGATCTTACCTCTGGTAGCTTTGTCTCCGAAGGGTACCTGCCAGGTATCAGCCAGAGCTCTCCTGTATGAGGCCTCTTTTTGGTTATACAGGGGTCAGGGAGCCACTTCAGGAGGCAGTCTGTCCCGTGTCTGCCTGCAGAGGCACTGCTGCACTGTCATGGACTCAATCCAGCTGCTGTTTAAACTTCCTCTAGCTTTTGTTTACACAGGTAGGTTTAGGCCTGCCTCAGCAATGGTGGATGCCCTTTGCCCCACTGACTTTGATCGTCCTGGGTCAAGCTCAAACTGATGTGCTGGCTGTGAAACTCTCAAGCAAGAGGGCTTCAGTTTGCTGGTCTTTGTGAGGGTGGGACCCAGCCAGCCATATCACCTGTTTCCCTGCTTTCAGCTCCCCTTTTCTTAGGAGTGAGTAGCACCATCCCACAGTTACTCTCAGTGCTAGTCAAAACGTCTGCACAGATCTGTGCTGACAACCCATGGCACTGGCTGGATCTGCTACTCAGGTCTGTGCTGTTAACTTGTGGCACTTTTCAGCCTGGTGGGGATCTCCTGGTCTGTGAGTTGCAGAAGCCAAAGGAGAAGCACAGTATCTGAACTGAAGTGCAGGGGAGCAGCGGGAACGTCCCTGATCCTTCAGTCAGTTGCACTTCCTGGGTGAGGCAGTGCCCTGCCCTGCCCTGGTTTGCCCTCCTTGGACTACAGCCACTAACCAATCAGTCCTATTGACTGGTACCTCAGTTGGAAATGCAGAGAGATCACTCGCCTTCTGCATCTCTCACGCTGGGAACTGTGCTCTGGAGCTGTTCCTATTTGGCCACCTTTGAGAGGTTGAAGTTTAAATAGTTCACTTGCACTATTCATCTTTCCAGGCTGCATCTGTGAGTACATTCTTCATGTCAACCTCATTTGTTGTCTATTTCAAGCAAAGAGACCCTTCCATTGCTGCCCTTAGAAAATCTGATAAATCTTGTTTTCAATTATTTCATAAGTGGCTATAGTGATTAAAAAAAAAAAACTATGCAATAACAACAGCATTCATGATGTGAATTATAAACCACAAGATCCTTGATGGTTGTCCATTAGCTGTGACAAGTGAAATGTTATCTAGAGCTGTACAGCTATCAGTGATGATAATGCTTGGAACTAGAGATTTAATATAAAATAAAATATACACATCTATATTGTGTTCTGGGCTTTCAGGGAATGATACAGTACAGGGTGGTAGCAGTGTTTTTATTTTTCACCAAAACACCTATAATTTGGTTGCTGACTACATAGGCAAGTCCTGAGGATGCAAACGTAAATAAGACACAGTCGTAGTTGTCATACTGTCCTCTATTTTGGTGTGTTCATTTCAGTAAAGGTCTAATGTGCCACTAGTGCCTACTGATAAGAGAGGATAGGGATGAGAAACCATCAAGAAGAGCCAGAATCATAACTCAATCCTTGTAGCTCTCTATTCTCCCTACCTTGTTTCCCCAGTTTCCCAATTTATACGGTTTAAATCTAATCACACAAAGACACAATAAAGTAAAAAACAAGCAACCAACCACAGTGTAAACAACCCCTTTGTCTAGCCAGCAAATACAGGAAACAATGTTTTAACCATATAATCAGTCACACTGACTAATCTGAAGCTTAGAGGAAAGATGTATGTAGGTAGCCTCTTTGAAAACTGACCAAGAGACACTGAGTGCTCCAGTCAGTTCAAAACCACCATTTAATTATGCTAGCAATAGTTAAAGGTTTGAGAAACTGTTAAGATTTGAGAAACCTTATCAACTACAGGCCATTACATTTCAACAGGTACATTCAAGAAGCTGTGGACACAAATAGACAACCACATTCACCACATAGCATAAAAATCTTTCACCTGAAAGTAGTTTACTGCCTAGCAGACATATGTAGGTGGAGTTGTGGCATTATATTTTAAGAAGAATCTGTAAATGGTCAGCCAGAATATATGAGGTCACTAACATGGGTTATGGCTTACTAGTCAGATAAGCAGAGATGGAAAGTTGGAAAGTACATTGCTACATGAAGGAAAAGGCCATAAAATTCTAATTCAGTTGTGGTATTAATAAATGCTTTCATTTCCAAAGAAGAAAACATTAATTTTCTTTTCAAGTTGTAACAAAAACTTTGTTTGATAGAAGTGCTATCGTTGAAATCATCTCCTAAAGAAAGATTTGGGAAATCTCACTATAAATTTTTTTTCTACTACTAAGAGACCTAATTTTTACCAAAGTAGAACACAAACTGTTTTCATTTGCATATGTATTCTTTCTGATGCAAACACATATATTTACGTTCTAGAAAATGTTTATAATCCAGGAAGGTGAGACATTCTGAGTGAGGACAATTGGTTGTGGACTTTGCTCTAATTATAGCTTGAGACCATGGCAATAAATTTATTAGTAAAATCTCCACTCACCACTGGGTGGGCAGTCTTCTTCCCTCTTGTTGGCAGGAGGCAGCATGCATTGAATAAGTATTGCTTGTATAGCACTGGATTAGGGGGTTAGTCTCCTCCCATGAGACTTCATTTGGGATCATCTCTTTACTTCTGTCACTACTCATTTGTATTCAATAAGAAAATGGTGTAAGTATGGACATAAATCTAGTAATATTCTGAGCAAATTTTCTTTTGTTTCATAGAAAAGTAGTTTGGGCAGCCAATGGAAGACTCTGCAAACTATAATAAGTTTACTTTTTGGTTCATGCTGAGTGATTATCAAAAATAACTTCCCTTCCTCTCCCTCAATCAAGAAATGTTGCTATCCCAAGAAGTAGCAGTGGGATCATGATTTGCCTTGTGTTATACTTCACAGGATGATAAAACTTGGTACTCTTAATATGTTTTCTCCCCTAAATTTAAAGATAAGCTACTTGGTTATGCTCACTTAGAACAAACAGTTTAATTCTGCTACTAATTCTGAAAATTATATAAATGCAGATTGAAAATTCCAGAAGGATAGGGCTGGCTCCTTTGTTCTAGATAGTATTCAATACTGGAAGTTAATACATACTTTGGAAAAGTCATGCAAGACGATGTGTTGGCATATGAAACCCATGCAAAAGGGAAGAGGCAAAAGGCATCCTAATTGGTGTGATATGCCAGGTCTACCTTCACCTGTGTGCCTACAGAATACCTTCCATCACAGCAACTACCATTTCCTACATGCGACCCTGTGCAGACCACTGTACATACATAGTTTTAGTTCTCATGAAAACCCAGTGAAGTAGGTATTAACATTTCTTTAAAACCAAAACCATAAACAAGTGAAGCAAGTTTACATAATTTGCACAAAGTTACACAACTATGTCAGTCTTAGTCAAATTCAGTTCCATCTGGCTTCATAATCCTCATGAATTTCACTACCCAGTGCTGCTGGTCTGTTAGGGAAGACTTTTTCCAATTTTCTAACGTCAGGAAGCATTTTATTTTTCCTGAATAGCTACTTATTTAGTTTATAAAAAATCACATAAGTCCTGGTAGAAAATATAGTGAATTCAAGAAATCTAAAGTGACTCAAAAGATAGTAGGTGTGGATAGCTGTTTGATATGGCTGTTTGATGGATCTGTAATTTCATCTTTAAACAATCATTTTCTAAAGTATTTGTTTACTCAGGCTTAACAATGGAAATAATTCAGGTAAGAGTTTCTTAACAGTGGTACTGTTGACACTTGAGACTGGATAATTCTTTGTTATGGGGCTGTCTGGTGCATTGTAGGATGTTTAGCAGCAGTCTTGGTCTCTGCCTAGTAGATGCCACTAATACAGTTCTTAGTTCTGACAATCAAAATGTCTCCAGACACTGCCAAATCTCTTTTGAGAGGCAAATCACTGCCACTTAAGAACTACTTTTATAGGTTAATTAAATTTCTTCCTACAGATGCATTTAACAAATAGTTTAGTAACATCATAAGTGGAAAACGACCAGAATTCATCTGGCTGTTGAATGAAAATCTAAATGCTTGATAATATTTGCATTCATTGTCTTGTACAATGAAAATCCCTTAATGTCAGTTCACACCACAGCCGATTACTGCCTCCTTTCCACTTCACTAATATAAAGGCATTGAATTCTTGGAAGATGAGGCTGGAAAAGTTCCTCATCATTAGGTCAACATGCTAATAGATGGTCTGCAAAGCCCTTCTCAGGTTTCATTCAGTATTTCTGTGAAGGAGCCAGGGGATCATGATGTTCTCCTCTGAAAATGACAGAAAGAGCAAACAAGAACACCTGGGTTACAGAAGCTGACTTGCTCTTCTTCAATGGACAGTATGAACACAGGTCAGAACAATTTCTCCTTTACAGAGTTACACCAGCACTCTATCATGGAAAAGAATGAGGCAGAGAGTCAGAGGAGAAAAACAGGAACATGAGGCTTACAAAGAATGATAAATATGCCACTATTCTGAGAGCACCTGTGATATACATGCTATGTCCTCAAGCTAAATGGTTTGGACAAGGTCACCTAGCCAGGGAGTAAGATGCAAGGCACTCGATCTAAGACCTACTTCAATCCACTTGACCATATTTACTAATGAAGACAGAGACCATTATACCCTGTCACATTTACAATGATACGAATAATTTTTCCTGAGAGTTTCTACAAGGTCTTTTTTCTCTTTTTGCATTTCAATTGCATTGTATGTGATCAATTTCAAGTACAAGTGAATTGCAAGTGGAAAATTTCTGAGAGCAGCTGAGTTGCACTTGACATTTTGGGGTCCCTGTAGCTGAGTAGCTCTCAAAAAGGTCATATACAACTTTGCTGCACTGCAAAATGCCAAGGGCAACTCAGTAGCAATTGGAAATTGAAAGGGAAATTATATTCTACCCGAAATCAGTCATGTGGATTCTGAAGAAGGATCTTTGTTCTATTAGTTGTGTGAGAGGAAAATAGAAAATTGCCCATTGATGCTGAAATATTTTACCCAATAGGCATTCATCTCTTTGCATGATTTATGGACATAGTTTTACTACCAATCTATCTATGCCATGCCAAGTGCTCATTTGCTTTCCCTGATTTATCATAAATCAAGAATTCTGCCACTGAAGACTATAAATCTGTGTTAATTCCTCTATATTCTTCAAGCTTAATGAACCTGATCCTCTTCAATATTACAGGGAGAAAAAAGTAGAAAAAAATATATCTGAAAACAGGCAAACTTTAAAAAATTTTACTTAAGAAAAATGAGTTATTCTTGTTGTGGATGTTAACCTAAGATCAGGTTTTAGTACAACAGCAATGGAATAAAAAATCATAAACATATCTCTTGATAAAATGAAACATCATGGGTTCAGTTTTGCATTAATAAGTTACATCTCTGGGGTAGAGGGATGATGATGATGGTGGTGGATATAGAGCTTCTCTCTCACATGTTTTAAACTTTGTGAAAGCAGTTTGAGTGCTTAGCAATATATGAATAACCTAGAGCTTTGTCCAATTCTGTGTGGGCTCTTTCCTTCAAATTAGCACTATTTTGGACATAAGATGGTTTAAAGCAGGAGAGACTTAGGAATTAGTAGACTGATATACTCTTCTGATTACCTTCCAGTGTGTTAATGAAGCCTTCTGTTTTAGCCACATTGATGTGGATCTTGTCACTTCTATCATTTTATTCAGTTAATATGCACCAAATATGCACGGTTTCTACTGTGAATTCAGCACTGACCTTGGCACCAGAGATACAATGGGGAAAAACATTAGTTTTGTCTCTTCCTTCATGGATCTTATAGGTTAAAAGGAAGAAATAAATATTAACAAATCCAGAAATAAATATATCAGTGATGGAAATTTGTGGTGCCATATGCTCAGGCATGGGATCTCCAAATCCTACCTCTTCCTCTTCCTGGTTTTATCACATTGAGCAAGAGGCTGAAACTCACTAAGCATAAGTTTCTTTATCTTTAGAATGAGGCCATTAATGCCAATTATGCAGCGTTATTGTGTGAACTAGTAATTATTATGAAAGCTGCCTAATAATAATTATTGTAAGAATATGACTAAGCCAACTTGCCCTATTAGAGTATGGGGTCTTTCTTCCCTCACACACTCCAGCACTATTATTTTTCCTAACTTCTGACTCCACCAGAACCCAGGAAATATACAGACACTAAACTGAGAAAAGAAAAAGTAGGATTGTTTTAATTCATTGAGCATATACTACATATCAAGTATTGTGCTGGGTTTTTTTCTAATTTTATCTCATTTAGAGATTAACAATCTTCAAAATACATATCATTTTTATCCCAAACTTACAGTGAGGAAATTCAGTCTCAGATATGTGAAGTTGCCTACTTAGGTTATATCAGCTAAATTTGAATACAAATCTTTCTGCAAAGTTAGTATGGTTTTCCTTTGCCTAGTCCCTTTGCCATTACTTCTTGAGCTTCTGAAATAGTAAGCTGGGATTGTGCATTCCTGTGTTTTCCCCCATCTCCTATTCCATATTCTTCAATTCTGCCTACGTTAACACACCCTGAATATACTAATATACTGATATCACCTTTGGGCTCTAGCAGGCCAGAAATTAATCTTCTAATTGAGTGGATTGTTTTCTGGGAAATGGTGGCAATTCGACTTAATAGATCTGCCTGAGCTAGGGGATAAAAAAGGAAAGATGTGAGGAAAGATTCTTATCCTGTGAAATGCAAAGAACATCAAGAATGAATTAGCTGATGAGGCAATCTCTTCCTATGTGGGAACAGAATGATCAACAATCAATTGTATAAAAGAAAAAGGCAGGCAAATATATCCCAGTGAAAGAGAAAATGAAATAAAAAATGGAAGAGGTTTTCAGTGACCTTATTTACAGTCCAGCTTTTGAATACTTTTTTGGGATACAGGGTAAATAACCATACCCATTTTATATTCATAATTGCAAAAAAATTATAACACTAGTTTCATCTCTATGAAATACAAATATAATGAGAGTAAATTATATTGTATCATTGAATTAGAAAGATGTCATATAAATATTGAAGGGTGCCATGCTTGGGATGGGTGAGATTAGTAAACTTTAAAATTTATTAGAAACTCAATCTTTAGGATTCTTCAATGTTTCTATGTGTACGTATGCCTACAGGACAAATTATAATATTGCATGTTGAGAATTTACATAATTGGGACACAGGTTTTATCATTGGCACTCAGTTGATGTTTATGTAACTACTAAATAAATCAATGAGAAGGAAAACCATCCAAATGTACTTTTTTAACTTAGGGATGGGTTGAAAGTCTAAAGCAGTCATAGCCCAAGTTCTTTCTCCAGTCCTGTGAAATGAAGCACTCATCAATGATGGTCGCTTTCTTCATTAGAGAAATTGAACAGAATTAGTTCTGGACATGGGACACAAGGCACACTGGGTGGCAGCAATTACACACTAGACTGAAAACAGGGAGAACAAGTTAAAGTTGTGCGTTCTGAATGGTGAAATTTCCCAGTCTTCTTCCAGCATTCTAATCTCAATGTGCTGGCAATTGGGTATGTAAGTGCAGACTATAGTTAGTTGACGACTGTTCTAGAAAAAGTGAAAAGAATAGGAGAATAGAGTTACATAAATAATATTTTGGGGCCATTCAATGAAAAAATTGTCTAACTCC
Organism: Sapajus apella; assembly: GCF_009761245.1. NCBI lineage: Eukaryota > Metazoa > Chordata > Mammalia > Primates > Cebidae > Sapajus > Sapajus apella. The sequence goes on from NW_022437064.1 coordinate 1,166,502, forward strand.
TAATTACCCTACAGTGCTGTCCACAGGTTAACAAGTAGAGTTTCCATTGAAGCATTAGTGCTTCATTCTTTTTTTTTTTTTTTTTTTTTTTTTGAGACTGAGTCGTGCTCTATCGCCCAGGCTGGAGTGCAGTGGTATGATTTTGGCTCACTGCAACCTCCTGGGTTCAAGCCATTCTTCTGCCTCAGCCTCTGGAGTAGCTGGGACTACAGGCGACTGCCATCACGCCCGGCTAATGTTTTTGTATTTTTAGTCGAGTCAGGGTTTCACCACGTCGGCCGGCCTGGTCTCAAACTCCTCACCTGAGGTGATCCACTAGCCTTGGCCTCCCAATGTGCTGGGAATACAGATGTGAGCCACTGTGCTTGGCCAGTGCATTATTCCTAAACATGAAAGCATAGCTAAGAATAGCCATATTTGATGGAAGTATCCAATGTTACAGGCAAAACAAACAAGACAACAGAGACAATATGAGAGCAGAAGGAAAATAAAAATAAGAACAAAAGAAATTTAAAAACAAATCAAAACAAAATCAGTAACAAAGATACTGAATTATATCTCTCTGCACCCCTACAGCGTAAAAAAGAAAAGAACAACAGAGAATGTGACAGAGATCTTGAAAAACAAGAATATGACCACCAATAGAAGGACAGGAAGATAAAGGCCAAAAGGTAGAGCAACACAACATGGGATTCCATACTTGTCCTGAGAAATTCCCTAAGCATTGGGGTATAGCGGATGAGGTATCTCTTCAAAAATTTCTAGAATATAACTAATGTTTTGTATCGAGCTATATATATTTTCTCTTTTCAAACTATTTACTGGTATTTATCAACTTTGTCAAGGAGACGGTAATATCCTAGAGATTTTAACTATGAGAGACAACCTGAGAATTTCTAAAAAAAAGCTCATTCCCTGCCTTTATAATCTAGACAACTGTTCCAATTCATATTTGATTTCAGCAGAAGCAGTTCATTAATTTGTCATAGTTTCCTAATTTGTTATAGTTTCTTGAACATTATCAGGAGTACATCACCATTAAATAAGTGTGCTTTATATGGTAAATACTTTATATATGCTTGCTAAATTTTCTTATATGAATCTCTCAATATATACAGGCACCTTAAGGAACAGAATAGTTTCTATTGAAAATATTAAGTATATATGAATAATTATGTTTCTCTTAGGTGGATCTATGGTATATATTTAAATGTTCTTGTGTTGCATATTATTTACAGGAGTTGAGCTTCCCTCTTATAGAATTAGGAAGGAAGTATCAAGGAGAATTTCGACATGTATGCTATGGTTTCATATTCCATGAATGACTTGTCATTATCCTTCCTAATGAGGAATTAGAAACCTGAACTATCCAATATTCTTATTTTCTTTACTCATTATGTTTCTAAATTAAAAAATAAGCCTGTATAGCTTACCTGTGACTTGAAAAAAAATGTTTAATCTTTGGAATTTTAGAGCACTAATTGCAGCACCATATTCCCTCCTTCCATACTCAAAATTTTGGACATACAAAATTAACAAGTAAACACACAGCAATGATAAAACATTACCTTGAGCTATGTAAGGTGTGGTTTCCTCTTTCGGAGGTATATTTGTAGGTCGGGGTGTGGGGGCAGGCGGCCTGTTTATAATGAAAGACCGACTCCCAGTTTTTTTCTTTATACTCAAACTGGCCAAAATCATGTCATATTCACTGTCATCAATCTCAGCAAAAGTGTATGGGTCTTCCTCCTCCTCCTGATCCTTTTCATCTTCTTTCTTCTCTTTCTGCCCTTTGAGTTCATCTCCTGTTTCTTGTCTAACACCAGGATCACCCCAGTTCTGACTTCTTTCCATTTGGCCTTCCACCATTGTCCCTGTTTATGAAATATTTACATTGTGTTTACTCTTTCTGTTATATGCAATTTTATCGGTGTCCATCTGTCACTTTTTTGAGCTTCCCAAGGTGGCTTAGTCAAGTGCCATAGGGAATAATATTAGAGAGGAGCTTCTGGCTCCAGAATAACAATTTATATATTACCCCATAAATGCAGAAAGAAAAGTGAGCTGTGTAACTTACTAATAAATCATCCTGCAGTAATTTAAATTTTATTAAGAAAAACACTTTGCTTAAGACATGGATTTTTAAAAAACATTTAAATATTTTCCATATTATTTTGTGTGTGTGTGTCTGTATATATACATAATATAATTTTTTTTTTTTTTTGGATGGAGTCTTTCTCTGTGGCTCAGGCTGGAGTGCAGTGGTGTGAGCTTGGCTCACTGCAACCTCCACTTCCCGGGTTCTGGTTCAAGCAATTCTCCTACCTTAGCCTCCCAAGTAGCTGGGATTACTGGCACGAGCCACCATGTCCAGCTAATTTTTATATTTTTTAGTAGAGACAGCGTTTCACCATGTTGGCCAGTCTGGTCTTGAACTCCACACCTTGTGATCTACCTGCCTCCGCCTCCCAAAGTGCTGGGATTAGAGGTATGAGCCACTGTGCACAGCCAATATAAATATTTTTATATATTACTTCATCTATAAAATATAAAATATATGTTATATATACCTTTATGTATTATATATATATAATACATATTATATATACTTTCATATATTATATATATATAAAATACATATTATATATACTTTCATATGTAAAGAATGATTTCATATCAGGAAATTGAGTTACAAATCTTAAGTCTCAAACTCCACAGACTTTGAAAGCTTGTGTTTTTCAAGCATAATATTCTTATATGTATTTCTTTTCACTTGAAATTGTTTCATGTTTCATATTGCTTGCACTGGATATTTCACCTAAAATTTAATTTCTGTGAAAATGACAGGGAGTAATAGCTAAAGGCACCATTAGTTGGTTTCATAGCTGTCGGTTTTTGAATATGACAAACTGACCTTCAAAAATGCAGCTCTTGCTTTCTACCAGCCAACTTGAACCTTATTCATAGATAAAGGACACTGGCCAGGTGTGGTGGCTTTTGTGCCTAATCCAAATACTTAGGGAGGCTGAAGTAAGAGGACAGCTGGAGGCCAGGAATTTGAGAGCAGCCTGGTGAGACCGAGTGTCTACAAAAATGAAAGAATTAGCCAGGCGAGGTGGTGTGCACCTGTACTCCCAGCTACTCCAGAAAATGAGGAGAGAGGATTGCTTTAGGCCAAGAGTTTGAGGTTGCAGTGAGCTATAAGCACGCCATCGCACTCCAGCCTGGCAACAGAGTGAGATCGTGTGTCACCAAAAAAAAAAACAAAAAAAACCTAAAAAAAAAAAAAAAAAAATTAAAAAACGTGGATGAATGACACTGACAGTAGAGTTCATGACTTAAAAGACAGCATAGATGATCAGTGATTTGAGAATTAATTCACGTGAAAAGAATACAATTATAGGTTTCAGAGTCTTTGATGGTTTTTACATTCAGTAATAACTTATAAGAATATGTTAAAATATTTTTGTAGCAGTTATTAATAAGAGAAAGATACATGCTTTGATTAACAAGTAAATTGAAAAGAATTTTAATGTCTCCCTACCAGGCCAATGAGAGGGCTTTTTCTTTCATTTTCATTCTTTTTCAATTTGCCCTTCATTTGGTGAGAATCTGATACTTCCCAAATTAGTTTACTTATAAAGATTTCAGTGGAGAAGCTTAAAAGGAGAAAGAGAAGTAGCAAAGCAGAATTAAAGGATATTATTATAGAAAGAGTCAGCAGTTGTCTTGGGTAGGTTTATGAGGAGAGACTAATCTCCCAACAGCGTCTTAACTCTTATGGTTTCATTTGGTTTAACCTAAGAAATATTAATTACCTATGTGCCTAGCACTAACTTTCAATTCACCACGACTTGCCTTTTATCCTATGAATAACATGGTTTTAAGATTTTGACTTTATGACTTCTGTTTCACTGACAGCAACACAGGTGAAGCCAGATTAATGTGTGGGAACCACTTTTTCAGTGTTTCATTTTTAGCAGAATGTGTCAACCATCTTACCTTTGTGAACTGATTTCCTGAGCTGTTAACTCTCTTTGTTTCCCCACCCACCTCTCCTCCCAACTATTTCTAAAGTTGGGCTTGCACTAGAAATAATACATTTTACTTTTTATTTTCCAGAGTATCAGATTATACTTTTAAGAGTGGAACCAGAGCTTTCTCAATTCAGGTGGCATATCAATGAAGAACGATGAAAACAAATCACTTCTATAATTCCAACTTTTGAAGTAATTGGGGCAAAAGTATATAAAAAAAGAGAAAAATCCTAAGAGCCTTGGAGATCTGTTAATAGAAGTAAGTAACTTACATTTTCTAATTACAGGCTTCTTGGGACTGAGTCAAGGAGGGATCTGATAATTACTTTTCAGGATTCTTGGGATGTTAAAAAGAAACAGTAGGTTCTTTATAAAGTGCCCTATAGTATTATATGTTATTAATTTCTCTGATGAAGATGTCCATAAATCCATTATGAGGAATGTGATGCCTACAGCATTGATGAGATGGCTCTTTTTTTCCCCCTTCAGTAACTTGAGGGCAGATGGAAGCTACTCCTGAAGAACAATTCCTGACAGTATCACTAGCCAAAGTCAAAGACATAAAAAGTCTCTGGCAAAAAAATAACTGATAGCTTACAGCCTTGCATTTAAAGACCAATAAAACCATTTTAAGAAAAAATACTGGCATTTTGTTATCCACTTCTAATATCAGTGTTATGAAAAGATAAGATCAAAGTAACACTGCATATAAAATGTAAAAAGAGTTTTTAAATTAGATGAGTTTTTGTTTTATTTTGCTTTTTATATTTGCTAGTTTTCAGGAGATATATTAGCCAAGATTACATTTCTCATTTCAGATATCTCATGAAGATCTTGGGTAGAGTCGTTTTAGACCTGCTAACCAACATATATACAAAATTTTACATTAGGAAAAATATGACTTAATATTATCACTTTTTTTTTTTTTTTTTTTTTTTTTTTTTGAGACAGAGCGTTGCTCTGTCGCCCAGGCTCAAGTGCAGTGGCGTAATCTTGGCTCACTGCAGCCTCCCCCTTCTTTGTTCAAGCGATTCTCCTGCCTCAGCCTCTTGAGTAGCTGGGATTACAGGCACCCACCACCATGCCCGGCTAATTTTGTATTTTTACTATTTTTTGTATTTTTAGTTTCACCATGTTGGTCAGGCTGGTCTTGAATGCCTGACCTCGTGGTTCACCTTTCCTGACCTCGTGGTTCACCTTTCCTGACCTCCCAAAGTGCTGGGATTCCAGGCGTGAGCTACTGTGCCAGGCCAGCACTTTTAGGATAATTAATCTGACACAAGACAGTTTTGTCTTCTTAACAATTAATTTTGTTATAACAAATTATTCATATCTGAAAAAATGAGAAAAAAATCCCAGAATGTTGTAGTGAGTATAACTAACTTAAGATGTTTTCTCCCCTCCCCTCTAAATATTAATACATCTACTCCATGGATAAATATTAAGGATCCACAAGAGCTTAAAATATAGTAGGTAATAAATATCTGTTGAGTGAATGAATGAATCAGAGAAATATCCATTAGGCTTCAGAGCTTTCCATTAAGCAGTACTTTCTGTCTCTAAATACAGTGCATAACCTTAATAAGCCTTATTATGGTAAACTTGGGTCTTCACAGAGAGCCTTCAAGGGCACAAATGCTGAATTCCTTTTTTTTTTTTTTTTTTTGACATGGAGTCTCGCTCTTGTTGCATAGGCTGCAGTGTACTGGGGTGATCTTGGTTCACCGCAACCTCTGCCTCCCAGGCTCAAGCAATTCTCCTGCTTCAGCTTCCCGAGTAGCTGGGATTACAGGTGCATGCCACCACACCCAGCTAATTTTTGTATTTTTAGTAGAGTTGGGGTTTTACCATGTTGGCCAGGCTTGTCTTGAACTCTTGACCTCAGGTGATCTGCCTGCCTTGGCCTCCCAGAGTGCTGGGATTACAGGTATGAGCCACTGTGCCTGGCCCAAATGCTAAATTTCATTGCTTAAAAATTTAATTTTTGAAACAAGTTCATGTTTTTCTACTTTATAGCCTTCTGTGACCCAACAACTAAATTATAGTGAAAATGGGGTTTTGATAAGGAGTTTTTTTTAAACTAAATTATCTTCTTAAGAATGTTTTATATGGAAAATAAATATAAATTTGGAAAGTACATATGAAATAATAATCAAAAAGTAGATGATAATTTGTACTGTAAGAGTGAACCTTAAGCTGAAAATTTTTCAGGGTGTTGAACACTCCAGGCAGATAAACCTAAGGTGGAAGCTCCTCTTCATACCCTCTGCAAGGACAGAGTCCCCACTGCCACCTTCCGCACCCCAATTCCTGCATCTGGGAACAAATGCCAGTGACAGCTATGTTGACTTCTCCCACTTGGATAGTGTATAAAGTGCTTTCACACTTTGGTCTCAGTGTAGTGTGCGACAAACCCTTTAGTACTTAACTCTCCTACAGCAATCATGTGCTGTAGTTCATGAAGTGCCCAAGTGCATCTGAAAATTGTCAATCATTAGCATTTCACTTTTTTCTGAAGACTAAGAGTATGTTTTAAAAGCACTATTGTATTTCCTTTTCCACAGAATGCCTGAGGTTCATTTATGTGAAGAACTACAGACTCCTTCTAAGTTTTATTTTCTTAAGGCTTTGTAAGGAGACAAGGAAAAAAGAAAGAGAAAAAGTGAGAGAAGGGAGAAAAAAAGGAAGGAAGTGAGGGAGGGAGAAAGGAAGAAAAGAATGAAGTAGAGGTAGGTATCTCTTGCCTCATTTCCAAGGCCTTAGTTTTTAAAAAATAAAAGGAAAGTTGCTCTTGGTTTCAAAAGCTGATCTGCTCTGTATAGATTTGCCACTGCACTATTTCCTATGTAAGCCTGTCAAAGGTTGGTTTTTGTTTTGTTTTTTTCTAACCTTAAACTTACCTGGTAAGGTGAAGTGAGGTCTTTCCAGTTGGGAGGCAGTAGCTACAGGTCGCGGTGGAGGGAGAGGAGGTCTGCTGCTCATGAGTGGCTCTTGTGAATTATTTTCTGGGTCAGCACCAGGAATGAACACATACAAGTCATCATACTGGTCCTCGGAACTCTCACTGCCAACCTCTGCTGGGCTGTGCTTGGCCTCCGTGCCTGACCCATTCTCTTTTCCTTCCCCTTCCATTTTATTTGCCTCAGCTTCATCTGCACTTTGCCTGCATGTGTTCCTGCTGTCGTGATGAAATCCTGGGTTCTGTGTTGCTGTTTATGATGAAGATTGCACAATATCATTTAAATACACCATCTGGAGGCATTTCATATTTTGTAAATTTGTACAGAAATAGTAGTAATGCTAATAAAACTTTTATGACCTGATATAATGAAAAGATGTCAAATATATAACTTTTAGTGAGCAGTCATTTATTTCTGGGCTTTTAAAGTACTTACCAAATGAACAGTCAAAGCTCCATTATGTCTTGCTACCTGTGTTTATGACACACTCATGCAGATAATGCTATTCTGATTCTTTAGAGTTGAACAGATTCATATATTTGATATCATCATTGCATTTTTATTAGAAAACAATATAACTGACCCAACAAAATAATAAATGATGGAAAAGGTACAAAAGAAAAGACACAAACTTTACTTGCTTGTAAATAATGAATACAAATGAATCTATGACTCTTATTTAGTTATTTTAATATATATAGATAATTTTATAAAGAGACTATAAAATTATAGTATCTTTATAGATAACTATAATAATTTTGTAATTCCTTGTAATAAATCATTTATAGATACTATACTAACTAACTTTGAAACTATTACTGGGGAAAAGTTTATATATATATATATATATATATATTTATTATTATTTTTTTTTTTGGTGGGGAAGGCATCTAAATAACCAACAGTAGGTAAATCTTTCTGAGGCTCAATTCCTTCACCTACAAATGCATTCTACCATTTAACCAGATAATCCGAATCACCTCTACTTTAAGAACCATGTAATTATTTGTTTTTACATCATATCCAGTAAATGCTCTTTAAACACTCGGGAAGAAAACAGAAAAAAAGAAATTATAATGCAATGACTTTAAATCTTTAGAAAAAAACTTTCATTAAAATTTTTTTATAAAAGTATTCTCTAAAGAAAGTATTCAAAGAAATTTAAAACAGACTTTGGAACCTCTATAACAGACCTGTGAATAAGTGAACTGTTGTCCTTGTCAAGGCAAGAAATTGCTTTATTACAATGTTGCTAAGCTAAAATATAACTTAAAATGACAAACAGCAGAATGTAGAGAAGAAAGACTTTTTTAAAACGAAGAATTACACTGCAGAAATTTTTCTCCATAGGAGAAAAATTAGTCATGTAGAAAAATCATACCCCTGATGGTAGCTCATATTACTATATGGAATTTTCTTTTTTTCTTTTTCTATTCTTTCATGTGATAAAGAAACATACAGTTTCCAGTGCTTAGAAGTAAACCAATATTCTTAATTACCAGCCTGGAGAGAGTAGCTGGCCTTTTGTTTTTGTATACTGTCTGCACAGATCTCATTCATCTTTCTACCCTTAATACTAAACACTGAGCCTGAAATTAAGTAGCTTCTAGAAATGTTGATGGACTGGATGGAAAAAAATTATTGCTCAGGCTAGCAAAGGGACTTTATTATTTCTGTATGGACAAATCAGTCATCAACTCAGAATTACATTCCTGCTATAGGAAATTACTCTTAGCCACACTTCTGTTTATATATTCAGTGTTTCTTAATACTGAATAAGCAACAGAATCTGTATAGTACTTGTCATCAAATATGCCCAAAATTGGTTTCCAGCCCTGGAAAGTCAAATTTAATGAGTTAGTATGTTTTAGCATGCTTCGTAGTAATGATAATACCACTGGAAATCTGCTGAGCTAGGGTTCTGTGCTTCATTCTCTCTCTCATGAAAGAGACTGGCCTGAGCCGAGTCATACACAGTTTCATATACAAGAGAGTTTTAGTTCCAAACTGTGAAAGTGAAATTTTTCTTCATAAAGAATTGAAATAATGTTTTCTTATTACAGTCAATTCTACTGAAAATTAGGCATGATAAATATATGGTCATTTCAATGATTATTTTAATTATAATCACTTTTATTATAATTAAAATAAGATATATACCTTTAAAGTTTGGTGCATTAATCCATTGCTTTAATATTTAGCATTTTTCATGTCCTGCAATAATTTGATGAGTTTACTGATTTTTGCCAAAGTATGTTAGTGAAGGCATTTAATTGTATGTAACTTCATTTGATTTGCAGTTCCCCATCATTTGAAAAACTTGTGGTCAATAATGTTTGTTGGGTATAGACTGTATTCTGTTACAGGTGCGGGGGATACAATCAAAACAGTGAATAAAAAGTCCTAATGCCTTTGAGCATGTGCTTTAGAAAGAGAAGACAGGCAATAAACAACAACCAGATAAATAATATATTATGTTAAATGTTGATCAGTGAATGAAGAAAAGGAGCAGGTAAAGTGAAATAAAGTGCAACAGTAGAGGAGGGTGTCATAATACAAAAAAAGAAGTAATGAAGCAAGCCTTGGGCATATAAGGAGAAGGTATATAGAAGGAAGAGAAAGTGCAAATGCCTTGAGGCAGGCACATTATTGGTGTGTGAACAAGAGAGTGGTGGGAGATGGGAACACAAAGATTAGGGCCTTCTAGGGGTTGAGAAAGATTATGAGTACAATGGGGAGGTATTAGAGGATTTGAAGCAGGAAAGTGTTTAGTACTTTCATGGAGCACAGAATATCAGAGACAGCAAATGTATAAGTTGCTATTAAAGGCTTTCTTATTGTGAGAGGCTGTCCTATACATTATTTCGCAGCATTCCTGGTGTCTCTACCCAATAAATACCAGTCGCAATCCTTTCTCCTGAGTTGTAACAATAGAAAAAATTCTATTTATTTCCAAGCTTGCAATTTAGGGGGTGACAATGGCCCTCCATTTATCTACTGTGTTATTGCAGTAAACAGAGGGAGAGCTGATGACACTGTTGACTAGGATAAATAACAATGAAAGAGGAGAGAAATGGTTGAATGCTGGCAATATTTTGAAGGTAGAGTCAACAGTATTGTATGGCAGATTGTGTATGGGGTAGGAGACAAAGTAAAAAAGTGAAGGATGACTTTCAAGGATTTTGAACTGACTTGAACAAAGGAGGGAAGGAGTTTTCACTTACTAAGATGAGGAAGTCAGGTGGAGAGCTTTGGCAATGGCAGGAATCAGAATTTTCAAAAATGTTGGGTGTGAGATTCCTATCAGACATGCTGGTGAAGATGTTGAGCTGTATGCCAATAAAACCTGGCATAATGGGTAGAGTTTATATATGTATATGTTTATATACATGTAGGAACATGCTGATTATTCTTCAGACATAGAGCCAGGGAGGATCTTAGAGAGTATTCTAGTTCAACATTCTCATTTCATAACAGAAAACTAAGGTCTACAAAGAATGTGGTTATGTGTTTTTTTTTAAAACTTAAAAAAACGTAGTTATCAAATAGTCATAACAAAGTTATATGTGTATTCCCTCTGGGTAGGAAAAATCAATATTTGATTATTAAACCTTGAACTTATAAAAGTATTTAAATTAGCAATATGATGTAGTAGTATCTCTATTACAAGTTAAAAGTCAGTTAATTAAATATCTTTCCACATCTCTTCGGTCTTACTTTTTCAGTTATATATTCCATAAATCACATACATATGTGCTATATATACGTGATACATATATATGAACATGCCACATGTATATAAAACATAGAAGAACTTACAAGGAATATATGTGGAAAATGAGGCAATATCATCTTCATAATCATTTTCTTGCTCATTATTTCTGTCAGTTTCTTGGATCTGAAAAACATGAATGTAATTTTCAGTAATATGCATTAATCTCAATAAATATGCACTGGATGCCTGTGCTAATAAGAAATAGTTTCTGTTTTTATTTAAATACTTTATTATTTTATAGATCTTGGATAACAAATGCTCAATGGCACATAGTACTAAAAGTATAATGAGGGAAATAGTACATTTATAATAAACAATAAATTGGTGAAACATAAAAAAACTTATTAAAATGACTCTAAGATGCAAAGAAGGCAATAATCATTAAATTTAAGTGTAATAAAGAAGTTCTGAATAAAAATTGAACACAACTATGTCTCTTGAAAATTGTAAGCTTTTCTTCCTTTTGAACATTTCTATATATTTTACAGTTTAAAAGATATTCTTAATTACAACAATTACTATTATACAGTGAATACAGTGAAAGACAATGATATTATAAAGTGCTTTTTCTCCATCTTTACAAAAAAGAAATCCAGTAAGCATACTTCTGTTTGTCTTTCTGAAAACAGTTTCACTATATGTATTTCGAAGGCAGAATTAACTGAGAAAGGAGAGAAACCTCTTAACTCCAGAATTGTTAGTCTTTGTTTATAATCTCTGAAAGAGACATGGAGTCTACAGTTGTGCATACTAGTTCTCACAGAGAAAGCTAATACTAGTGACAGTTCTATTTCTGCAGAAGCATCTAGGAAAAGGGATGGAGATTGACTGTATTTAACATAGAACATGTTTTGTTAATGTGAACTCCACGGGATTATTCAAATGATTTACATTTCTGTTCTTAAAACAGTTGATTGAAATGATTAGGCCATTTGCTCTGCATTTGAAATGTCCCTTCAAAAATTAGAAGCATCCATATGAAAGCATTTAAAAATTTATAGTAGCTTTGATATGCAAAGGTATTTCACCTGCATACCGACTTCATCAATTAAGTTTATCACCCACTTTGGCCAAAGAGAGCCCTATAGAACTCATTAATTTTTCTTTAAAACACTAATGCTATCCAGAGAAACAAAACGGTTCCTAATTTCTTAAGGAATTTTGAAAATAAAATCTTTTAAGTATTTTTTAGTGAGCCTGATGCAGTAACTCATTTTATATTTCACTTATGTTTTCCCTTTGATGGACTCTGCCAAATTCTAATATGAAAAATTGTATAGTTTTAGTAGGACGCTTGACATTTTGATGGATATTTGTATGCTTTGATATTAAAATCATTGTTTAATATAGCTAATCTTTGTTTCCAATTAGCTTCACCTATATATTTCATACAGTAGGTCAAAAAATATATTTTTAAAAATCCACAGGACTCCCAAAATCATTTCAAGGAATTTCTTTTACTAATTTATTAGTAGCAATGGTTTACAAAGATTTTGGGAATTAGGCAAAAATTCCTATATATTATTCACAAGCTTGGGCATTATGAGCTCAAAATCACTGTGAATTAATAAACTGACATTAGGCAAGTAGGTAGATAGATGTGTATGTACTGAGGTTGAAACCTAATGAAATTGTTTTTCTATGTCATAACTGAAGCCATAGGACATTTGTACAAAAAATCCAAACCCTGAACCCAATAATGTCTCAAGAGAATTTACCTCCAAATTAAAAAAAAAAAGTCTAGGTTGATATGAAAACTTTCATAAATACTAGGTACAATTGATATTTTGTATAATAAGACTATGCAGAGAGTAATTGTTTTCTCCAGAGTAAAATGCTCTTTAGAAATATTTATGCTAGGTCTCTCCAAGGTGGTCGATTAGATACAACTCTGGCCCACAACACCCAGTGAGAGAGATGCAGAAATCCAGAGATCTCCTGGCTCCAACTGATATACCAGGTGCATTTCAATGGGTCTGATCTGATGGGCATATGCCCATCTGATGCCCCCACGCAGGGCAGACCTAGGTGGGGAGAGGTGCTGCTTCACCCAGAAAGTGCATCTGACCAGCAAGTCGGAGGCTCCCCCTCTGGCACTCTGGTCCAGATATAGCACTTCCCCCAAAGCCTCAGCAATACACAGAACAGGGGATCTTTGCCAGTCAGGTGCTGGGAATTACAAGCACAGAGTTGAATAATAATCCAGGATGGTGTCCAGGATTGGTGCACAGACCTAAACAGACACATAAGCCCAAAGGGCAACTGGGAGAGCCTGTGGACTGACCTATCGCCCCCTCGCTCTGCCCGGAGAGAGAGGGAGCTGTAAGCGGGAGCAGCTGGGTGGGCCCCTACCCCATGATGGGAGAGAGAGGAAGCTTAAAGGGGGAGATGGCCTGGTGCAGCCGGGCAGGTCCCTACCATCCCCAACAAACCCCAGAGGGCTGAAGCTCTGACTCTAGCAGGTGGCACAGCCAGTGCCACAGTCTGAGCTGAACCCAAAATGATCCAGACCAGTGGAGGAAGGGTACAGTCCACCATTAGAGGGGTGGGACTGGGCTACATGTTTTAACAGAAAACACAGGAAGCCTATGTAGCAACAGGACTGCATTCTTGACCACCCAGCAGCACCACCAGGTCAGGGGAAGAGGAGGGCCTAAACCTCCAGTGTAAACAAAAAAGACACAGGAAGCTTCCCTAGCAACCTGAAGGAGTCCCTAGAAACCCAGTAGTGCCTCTACAGGCAGACAAGCAACCTCATCAAGCAGCTCCCCGACACCACAGCCAGGTAAATCCACGAAATGGGGAAAAAAAAAAAAAAAAACAGAACAAAAAAGATGAAACCATCAAAGACCAGAACACATCTTCTCCTTCAAGGAATCACAACTCCTCAACAACATGAGATCACAACATGACCAAGAAGGAGTGTGATGAATTGACAGAAACAGGCTCTAGAAGGTGGATAATAACAAACTTTTCTGAGCTAAAGGAACACATTGTAACTCAATGCAAAGATACCAAAAACCTTGAAAAAAGATGAAATGCTAACTACAATAAACAGCTTAGAGAAGAACATAAATGACTTGATGGAATTGAAAAACACAGCATGAGAACTATGTGAAGCAAACACAAGTTTTAATAGCTGAATCAATCAAGCAGAAGAAAGGATATCAGAGATTGAAGATCAACTCAATGAAATAAAAGGAGAAGACAAGACAAGAGAAAAAAGAGTGAAAAGCAATGAATAAAGCCTCCAAGAAATATGGCATTATGTGAAAAGACCTAATCTATGCTTGATCAGTGTACCTGAATATGATGGGGAGAATGAATCCAAGCTGGAAAACACACTACAGGATATTATCCAGGAGAACTTCCCAAGCCTACCAAGGCAGTCCAACATTCAAATTCAAGAAATACAGAGAACTCCACAAAGATATTCCTCAAGAAGAGCAACATAATTGTCAGATTCACCAGAGTTGAAATGAAGGAAAAAATGCTAAGGGCAGCCAGAGAGAAAGGTCAGGTCACCCACAGAGGGAAGCCAATCAGACTCACAGTGGATCTCTTGGCAGAAACATTACAAGCCAGAAGACAGTGGGGGCCAATATTCAACATCCTTAAAGAAAAGAACTTTCAACCCAGAATCTCATATCCAGCCAAACTAAGCTTCATAAGTGAAGGAGAAATAAAATCTTTTACGGACAAGCAATTACTGAGAGATTTCCTCACCACCAGACCTGCCCTACAAGAGCTCCTGAAAGAAACAATAAGCACAGAAAGGAACAAGTACCAGTCACTGCAAAAGCAAACCAGTTGGCAAAGACCAAAAATACAATGAAGAAAATGAATCAACAGGAAAGAAAATCAGCCAGTAACAAATGGCAGGATTAAATTCACATGTAACAATATTAACATAGAATGTAAACAGCCTAAATGCCCCAGTCAGAAGACAGACTGGCAAACTGGATAAAAAGTCAAGACCCATCAGTGTGCTATATTCAGGAAACCCATCTCACATACACACACATAGACTCAAAATAAAGGGATAAAAGAAGATTTACCAAGCAAATGGAGAACAAAAAAAAAGCAGGGGTTGCAATCCTAGACTTTGACAAAATTGACTTTAAATCAACAAAGATCAAAAGAGACAAAGAAGAACACTACATAATGGTAAAAGGATCAATCCAACAGGAAGAGCTAACTATCCTAAATGTATACACACCCAACACAGGAGCACCCAGATACCTAAAGCAAGTTCTTAATGACCTAAGACGAGATTTAGGCTCCCACACAATAACAGTGGGAGACTTCAACACTCCACTGTCAATATTAGACAGATCAACAAGACAGAAAATTAACAAGGATATCCAGGACTTGAATGCAGAGCTGGACCAAGCAGACCTAATAGACATATACAGAATGCTCCACCCCAAATCCACAGAATATACATTTTTCTCAGCACCACATTGCACTTACTCTAAAATTGACTACATCATTGGATGCAAATCAATCCTCAGCAAATGCAAAAAAGCAGAAATCATAACAGTCTATCAGACCACAGTGCAATCAGACTAGCACTCAGGATCAAGAAACACATTCAAACCCGCACAACCGCTTGGAAACTGAACAACTTGCTTCTGAGTGACAACTGGATAAACAATAAAATGAAGGCAGAAATAAAGATGTTCTTCGAAACCAATCAGAATGAAGACACAACTTACCAGAATCTCTGGGACACTTTTAAAGCAGTGTTGAGAGGGAAATTTATAGCAATAAATGCCCACATGAGAAACAAAGAAAGATCTAAAATTGAGACTCTATCCATCAAAATTGAAAGGGCTAGAGGAGGAAGATCAAAAAAATTCAAAAGCAAGCAGATGACAAGAAATAACTAAGATCAGAGCAGAACTGAAGGAGATAGAGACACAAAAATCCCTTCAAAAAATCAATAAATCCAGGAGCTGGTTTTTTGAAAAGATCTACAAAATAGACCACTAGCCAGATTAATAGAAAAGAAAAGGGAGAAGAATCAAATAGATGCAATAAAAAATGATAAAGGGGATATCGCCACTGATCCCACAGAAATACAAACTACCATCAGAAATTACTACAAACAGCTCTATGCACATAAACCAGTAAACCTGGAAGAAATGGACAAATTCTTAGACACTTGTACTCTACCAAGACTAAATCAGGAGGAAGTTGCAATCTTTAATAGACCAACAACAAGGGCTGAAGTAGAGGCAGCAATCAATAGCCTACCAACCAAAAAAAAAAAAAAAAAAAAAAAATTCCAGGTCTAGACAGATTCACAGCCGAATT
The DNA here is from genome assembly GCF_009761245.1 of Sapajus apella. Classification (NCBI taxonomy): domain Eukaryota; kingdom Metazoa; phylum Chordata; class Mammalia; order Primates; family Cebidae; genus Sapajus; species Sapajus apella. The sequence goes on from NW_022437064.1 coordinate 1,182,593, forward strand.
CTCCCAGATGTACAAAGAGAAGCTGATTCCATTCCTTCTGAAACTGTATCAAACAATATAAAAGGAGGGAATCCTCCCTAACTCATTTTATGAGACCAACATCATCCTGATACCAAAACCAGGCAGAGACTCAACTAAAACAGAAAACTTCAGGCCAATATCCATGATGAACATCAATGCAAAAATCTTCAATAAAATACTGGCAAACAGATTGCAACAGCACATCAAGAATTTTATCCATCATCATCAAGTAGGCTTCATCCCGGGGATGCAAGGCTGGTTCAACATATGCAAATCCATAAATGTAATCCATCACATAAATGGAACCAATGACAAAAACCACATGATTATCTCAATTGATGCAGAGAAGGCCTTCGAAATGCCAGATATAGTAAGCACCTAAAGTATAATAAAAAAATAAAGAAATATTTATGCTAGAAAACCATGCCTTGTACTTAATTAGAAATCACTGTCAATTAATAAACTGACATTAGGCAAGTATGTGAATGGATGTGGTTGAAACCTAAGGGAATTTTTTTTGTGCCATAACTGAAGCCATATGATATCTGTACAAAAAACCCAAACACCTTGAACCCAACAAAAAAATGTGCCTCGAAATTAAAAAAAAAAGTCTAGGTTGATTTGAAAACTTTCAAAATGAGTATATTTTGTATAATGAGACTATGCAGGGCGTAATTGTTTTCTCCAGAATAAAATGCTCTGGAGAAATATTTATGCTAAAAAAGCCAATGCTTCTTACTTAGGTTCACTACACTTTCAATAAATCATATTTATTTTGAAAAACATGCTAGATCTAATGATATATTAATAATTCTTCATTCAAATCAATAATAGCTTCTAAGATGAGCCTGATGGCATTCTGACATCTAATCACTTTAATCCTTGGCTGTATGGTGGGGTAGACAGAGCATAGACTTTGGAGTCAATTTAAGTACAAATCACCGCTCTGTCATTTATTAACTGTGTGACATTAGGCCAGACACTTAACTCTAAGCTTCAATATTTTATCCTGCACAATGTGGATAATAAAACCTATTCTATCAGTTTGCTGGGAGAATCAAATCAGAATAATGTAAGCAAGACACATATCATATCTACCACATAGTAACTGCTCAATAAATGTAATCTGCACATTTGATCTTCCTTCCTCTAAGATATATGCCTACTTTTAAGCAAGCATGGTTTCTTTTATTTACTCATTTGTCAAATATTTTTGTAGGCCTATCTGCTAAATAATCTGTTAACTATTAGAGAAAGTAAGTTAAAAATAGAAAAAGAGATATATTTCCCACTTTTAAAAATAATCGCATTTTTATTGGAAGGGACAAAAAATTAGTAGAATACAATATTTTATTTATTTCAGAGCCACAGACTCAGTCCTTACAGGTGAAATAGAGAATTAAGAAATAGATGATCAGAGCAAATTATTGGTTCATTTTTTTTTTTTTTTGGAGATTGGATTAAAAATTTATCTTGCCATATTGATTCCCACTTCTCTAAATGAAAGATTAATATTAAACGACAGAATCTGTCAGTTTAACATGCTTAATGTAATACTTCAACCCACAGATAGTTGTTGCAGCACAGAACGTTTAATGTAATAAAATCAAAATCATTCCTTATCAAAGATAAACTAAAAAGAGAACGTCTTGTTGAGTGAGGTATATGAAGCTCCACATGGCTTTGACATCTGGTCCTGTACAAATTGATCATAATATTCTGATTTTGAGGAAGTGAATAAAAACAATCTTCACATGGCAGTTGGTTTCTAAATCATTTTATGAGATTCTGAAGATACTGCAATTGGCCCAACTCTTGCACAACTTTCCACAGTGTTGGTTATGAGTGATTTTTACCAGCTTTTAGAAAGAATAGACAGTATATATTTGTCTTCTTATTCTTATTCCATCACAGCCCATGGGATAAGAAGACAAATATATGTTGGAAGAGTGACAGGTTGACCTTGTAACATTCTACGTATTACCCCAAATAAATGTACTAGGCAGAAGAATCAGAGATAATATTTGAATAGAAAACTGGATATTATTCTTACTAAATGTCGAAAGTAATGACCAATGTTATACTAAAACCATGAATAACAGCAAACAGTCTCAAAAACAAAACTTGTAAAGTACATTATAGGAGAGTAATGTCTTAATTCTAATTACATCTTTTAATGTTTTTCCTTCAGCTATTTAGGGATATGACCTAAAAGCAGATTCATATAATTTCACATGAAAGTTTCTTTTTATATTATAGGCATTGAAATGCTGAGTGCAAAATTAAGTAGGAACTCCATCAACAGTCGGGAGAGGAATGAAAAGGAATAAAATAGAAATAAAGCTGTTAAACTCAGAGAAAATATATGTAGAAATTTTCCTTGTATGGGTGAAAATTTCATTAGAATAACCTGAGTATACAAACTCTATTTTTCAGACAGGATCTTATAGAAAATTAAAGTTATAAAAAGATACGTGATCACGTGAACAGTCTGATTCAGCACAATAGGAAATGCAATTTTCTACTTGTGGTTTGATCCCCTGCTTTGTAGAAAGGGAGAAAGAAACAGTAGGCATATTGTGACCTTGTCCCACAATCTTAGGAAGACAGAATTGAAAATGGTGAACTTTCAAAATGTCTATGGAGGGTTGGCTTCTAGAACTGGCACATCTCTTATTCTGACCTGTGCTCACCCCAGGCTTTTCTCTCACTCTGAGACCATCATCCAGCTGACCTAAAATGGAATAGAATTAAAATCCAGTTCTTTGTTAAGATGTGATTATAAATGTGAAAAATAACTACCTTCATTTAAAATGATAGAACCTCAAGTCTGAGAAGAACCTGCAGATAACAAATCATTTATTCTGTTTTTCATACATTGATATATTATTAAATCAATGTGTCACACTAAAACATGTAATACTTTGGATATTTTTCCAAGATAAATTTGTTTTTAAATGTAGTCTATGGTCTGCATTGCCCAGCTGTTTTTATAAATTTGCTTTTCCTGTGTTTAATCTTTATCCCTCTTTTCTTCTTAAAGAATGCACTCTCCCTGTATCCATTCTTATCCACAGTGGATAAGATTGATTTTATCCACTCTGCTGCCATTAATTTATATCTCTATCCTGATTATTCATGGGAATGTCTTTGGCTCCAAGCTTTTCTGAGGTCTAGATCCTAGGACCTGGATAAAGGATACCTGAAGAAATAGTTATGGAAGCAAAGGGAAAATCCTGAAAAAGAGATATGTCAGAAAAATCAGGACAGAGCGTTTTAAGTAAATCGCAAATGTTAAGTCCATCACCAAGTGTGAAAAAGAGAAGTCCTGGAAATAGTTCATCAGGTCTTCCAGTACAAGTCCCTGGTGACCATGGTGAGGGAAATTACAGTGGAATCTTGTGAATTCATACTGGATTGATGAAGCTTAAAAAAGATAAATAGGGGTGATGAATCCAATGCATCATGTATAGAGTTTCTTTTCAGAAGTTATAATGTGAAGAGGGGGTATAGGAAAATTTTGCTTCAGATTCGATTTTTCAAAAATGAGTTAAAAGTGTTGGAAAGAGAGTGCTTCATTCAAGCAAGGGCTAAGGAGTTGGAAAGGGATAATATCTGGAGTTTGCATGCTCAAAACACTATACCAGGAAATACATATGAACTTTTCATGCTCCCCAATATTTATAACGAGTGGAGAAGACAAACAATAGAAATTAGGCAAAATGAAACATACATTTAAAATATGCATATACTTGCAAAATACTATAAGATAGAAATATGCAATCATTTCCACTGAGTGGCTGGGATAGAAAATTTCACAGACATCATCAGAGATTATTAGAAACAATGCTATGCACATAAACTAGTAAACCTGGAAGAAATGGGTAAATTCCTGGACACTTGCATCCTCCCAAGACTAAACCAGGAAGAAGTTGAAACCCTGAATTGACCAATAACAAGGGCTGAAGTTGAGGCAGCAATTAAGAGCCTACCACCCAAAAAAAGCCAAGGTCCAGACGGGTTCACAGCCGAATTCTACCAGACATACAAAGAGGAGCTGGTACCATTCCTTCTGAAACTATTCCAAACAATCCAAAAAGAGGAAATCCTTCCCAGATCATTTTATGAGACTAACATCATCCTGATACCAAAACCCAGAAGAGACTCAACAACAAAGGAAAACTTCAGGCCAATATTGATGATGAACACAGATGCAAAAATCTTTAATAAAATACTGGCAAACCAATTGCAACAGCACATCAAAAAGCTTGTCCACCATGACCAAGTAGGCTTCATCCCGGGTATGCAAGGCTGGTTCAACATACATAAGTCTATAAACGTAATTCACCACATAAACAGAACCAAAGACAAAAACCACATGATTATCTCAATAGATGCAGAGAAGGCCTTTGAAAAATTTCAATAGCGCTTTATGCTAAAAACCCTCAATAAGCTACGTATTGATGGAACGTATCTCAAAATAATAAAAGCTATATATGACAAACCAACAGCCAATATACTGAATGGGCAAAAACTGGAAGCATTCTCTCTGAAATCTGGCACTTGACAAGGATGCCCTCTCTCACCACTCCTGTTCAGTATAGTATTGGAAGTTCTAGCCAGAGCAATCAGGCAAGAAAAAGAAATGAAGGGTATTCAATTAGGAAAGGAGGAAGTCAAGTTGTCTCTATTTGCAGACAACATGATTGTATATTTAGAAGACCACATTGTCTCACCACAAAATCTCCTGAAACTGATAAGCAACTTCAGAAAAGTCTTAGGATACAAAATCAGTGTGCAAAAATCACAAGCATTCCTATATACCAATAACAGACTTAAAGAGAGTCAAATCAAGAATGAGCTGCCATTCACAATTGCTATAAAGAGAATAAAATACCTAGGAATACAACAAAGAATGTAAAGGACCTCTTCATGGAGACCTACAAATCACTGCTCAATGAAATATAAGGACACAAACAGATGGAGAAATATTCCATGCTCATGGTTAGGAAGAATCAATATTGTGAAAATGGCCATGCTGCCCAAAGTAATTTACAGATTCAGTGCTAATCCACATCAAGCTACCAATGACCTTCTTCATAGAACTGGAAAAAACCACCTTAATCTTCATATGGAACCAAAAGAGAGCCCGCATAGCCAAGTCAATTCTAAGCAAAAAGAACAAAGCTGGAGGCATCACACTACCTGACTTCAAACTATACTACAAGGCTATAGTAATCAAAGCAGCATGGTACTGGTACCAAAACAGAGATATAGACCAATGAAACACAACAGAGGCATCGGAGGCAACACCACACATCTACAACCATCTGATCTTTGACAAACCTGAAAAAAAATGCAGTGGGGAAAGGATTCTCTGTTTACTGAATGGTATTGGGAAAACTGGCTAGCCATGTGCAGAAAGCAGAAACTGGACCCCTTCCTGACACCTTACACTAAAATTAACTCCATATAGATTAAAGACTTAAATATAGAACCTAACAACATAAAAACCCTAGAAGAAAATCTAGGCAAAACCATTCAGGGCATATGCAAGGACTTCATGACTAGAACACCTAAAGCACTGGCAACAAAAGCCAAAATAGACAAATGGGACCAAATCAAACTCCAGAGCTTCTGCACAGCAAAAGAAACAGTCATTAGAGTGAATTGGCAACCAACAGAATGGAAAAAATTTTTTGCAATCTACCCATCTGACAAAGGGCTAATATCCAGAATCTACAAAGAACTAAAACAGATTTACAAGAAAAAAACAAGCCCATTCAAAAGTGGGCAAAGGATATGAACAGACACTTTACAGAAGAAGACATACATGAGGCCAACAAACATATGAAAAAATCCTCATCATCACTGGTCATTAGAGAAATGCAAATCAAAACTACATTGAAATACCATCCCACACCAGTTAGAATGGCAATCATTAAAAAATCTGGAGACAACAGATGCTGAAGAGGACGTGGAGAAATAGGAACACTTTTACACTGTTGGTGGGAGTGTAAATTAGTTCAACCATTGGGGAAGACAGTGTGCTGCTTCCTCAAGGACCTAGAAATAGAAATTCCATTTGATCCAGCAATCCCATTACTGGGCATATATCCAAAGGATTACAAATCATTCTATTATAAGGACAAATGCACATGAATGTTCATTGCAGCACTGTTTACAATAGCAAAGACTTGGAACCAACACAAATGCCCATTGATGATAGATTGCACAGGGAAAATGTGGCGCATATACACCATGGAATACTATTCAGCCATAAAAAATGATGAGTTCATGTCCTTTGTAGAGACATGGATGAATCTGGAAACCATCATTCTCAGCAAACTGATACAAGAACAGAAAATCAAACATCACATGTTCTCACTCATAGGCAGGTATTGAACAATGAGAACACATGGACACGGCGGGGGAGCATCACCCACTGGGGTCTGTGGGGGGAGATAGAGGACAGACAGTGAGGGGTGGGGAGCTGGGGAGGGATAACTTGGGGAGAAATGCCAGATATAGGTGATGTGGAGGAAGACAGCAAACCATATTGCCACATGTGTAACTATGCAACAATCTTGCATGTTCTTCACATGTACCCCAAAACCTAAAATGTAATAATATATATATATATATATATATATATATATATATATATCAGGCATATTCATATAGGTCTATTTCTGGGTTCTCTATTCTGTTCTATTGATTGATTTGTATCTAGTTATCCACCAATAATATCAATCTTGATTACTGTAACTATCTAATAAGGTTTGAAGTCAAAGGGTTGATTGTTTCTTCTTTTTCAAAATTATTCTAGTTATTCTAGTTCCTTTACCTTTCCATATAAATTTTAGAACAATCATGTCTACATCTACTAAAATTCTTGCTGGGATTTTGATAGAAATTATATTAAGCCTGTATATCAATTTGGGGAGAACTGACATCTTTACTTTGTTGTGTCTTCCAATTCAGGAATATGGTATATGCCTCTCCATTTACTTAGATCTCCTTTGATTTCTTTATCAGCATTGTATAGTTTTCTGCATACATGATTTACATCTATTTCCTCTTTTTTTGATTGACTGTTAATGATATTGCATTTATAATTTCAGTGTCCATATGTTCATTGCTAGTATATAGGAATACAATAAATTTATGTTTATCTTGTAAAAAAAAAAAAGAAAATTTCACAGAATAGATGGTATTAAATCTGACTCTTAAAATATAAGTATAGTTTTAATCTGCAAAGGAAAGGATGAAATATTAGTGGACAATAGGGGACCATGAACAAAACAGCAAGAAGACTTGGTGGATGGTTTTAATTGGTTTGGTTGGGTTGCATGGAAGAATATATTTGAGTATGAAGATGTTATAAAGATACCAATAAATTGCATAGATAGAAGCAACTGAATGCCAAATTATAAATTATATTTATTCAAATATTACTATATTCCTTTATAAAAATTAAAAGATTTTAAATAAGCCTGCCATTGAATTAATTTAATAGGCATTCCTAAAAAATACACTAAGATCAAACAAAAACTAAATAGTTGTATCTACCATTTAGAAATAAAGTTGGATGGTGACAAGATAGGAAAAAAGAAGGGGTTTAGTAAAAAAGAAAGATAGAAAAATGTCAGAGATAGAAAGAGAATACAATTACATAAATCAAAGGTCAAAACTAAAAGAATCATTCTCAATTTGCCTGCCTTGATCTTAGAATGATATTCAGAACTCAGATAAAACACTTCGAATAAGATATTAAGAATGAATCTCTGGTGCAGATAACTTTACCAAAACATGCAAAAACTGAACCTGGGAAATTCTTAGTATGTACTCTAGACATACCATCTAACTTTTTCAGGCATGACAACACCAACACTACTAACTAGTCAAATATACCTTGTAAATGTTTTCTGTGTGTATAATATGAAAATATTAGGCAAGTTTCCAGGGTTATGCAAGACATGTAAAATACTCCCAGGATGCTGAATATTTAGCTGGGAAAATCAAAGTGACAAGCATGAAGCAATTATAGTCCTTTAATTTTGACTAAATTTGACTAGTTTGACTAAAGAGTGCAATAGAGAATAAAGAAGTAATAATTCTACTTGGAATAACTAGATCTGAGTTTAGAAGGATGAGTGGAATCTAAGATAAATTCTTAATCTGGTTCCAGCAGCAAATGCATGTTTATTTATCTAATGGATGAACAGACAGTACATGAGTTAATGGAAGAGGGAATGATGTGGGTTTTCTCAGTAAGGAGACTGAAGCAAGCAAAACCAAAGTTGAGCAGGCCATATACAAAAGGCAAAGAGCAAAGTTATCCAATCAAAGAAGCAGTTAGGTTTTTGGGAGAACATGTACATTTTGATAGGAATAGTAAAGTCAATATTTTTTCCTATACCCTCGTTGTGGAGTATGAGAAGTATCTCGATGATGATGATAATCAGAACTGAATTGCTATTAAATAACCCATTTAAACGTCTTTAGGTTATATAAGTTAAGAGTTTGAGATTAGAGTTATTGTCAGACAGATCTGGATTCAAATCTTTCTTACTCTTTCTTTTATTAATTACATGAACTTAAGGACATCCTTCTCTTTTGGCCTCCCTTGATGTGAAAATGACCGTAAATGTATCTTACTTCACAGGGTTTTTGTGAAAATTAAATAAGACATATCAAGTGCTTAGCACAGAACTTGGCACATAGAAAGCACTCAAAAATTATCTCTGTTATCTGCATTAAAATTGTCATTTTGTTAAAAAATAATTTTTATGCTGCCTTATTTTCTAATATTACCAAATTGTTTATGTAAAAATTTATATTCAGTTATTATGTTGAGTAAAGATCAGTTGTGTTCAAGCTAGAATATAAAGATTAAAAATAAAGACCTCCTCCTTTTCATAGCTTACTATGATTTAAAAAATTATTCCTATTTTTAGGTGTGAGAAATCACAAGATAGATGTAATGATGGGTCAATCGTGGACCATTTGAACTGGTAGAAATTAAGCAGAGCTGTAAATGGAAATTCTCCTGGGTCCATCATTCCTATAGACTATGATATGTAAGGTACCACAAGAGCTGAATGTCAGCAGGGTTGGGGGCAGAAGACCTTCAGATGATTCTAGAAGGGGTTTAATTCCCAAATCGCTTATATTTGATATTCTAATGTTGATATTATAACGAAAACTTCTTTAGGCTAACATTAAAACTAGCTTGCCTTCTCCCAGCATAAAATGATGTAAGAGAGGACCCGTGCTGACTCAGAAGGGTGTTTCATTCCAGGAACACCAAGAGTAGGAAAAAGAAATTGGCTATGGATGATATACGGAGTATACAAGCGAGTAGTGAATACTTGATTAAGGAACTTGGCTCAATACATGATTTCTATAATTTCTGCATTCAGAACCTAACTCAGGTTTTCTATTCCTATAACAACAGGGTGTACCAGACAGTACCAAAAAAAAAAAATGCTGTTGAGCATGCTAAAAACTTGAAGTTAGTTTTAGTTTCAAAATCATATGTTAATAAAAGTCTGTAGAGGAAATACAAAGTAACAGTATGTCCACAGTATAAATCATTTTGCTGCTTTGAATACTTCAATATAATTGTTCAAAAAGTCGCTTTAATTTGGAGAAAAACTATATAGAAAATAAATAATGAATGAATTTACATGTTTCCAGGTTGACAGATTGAAGCTAGTGAAGAGGAACCCAGATTTACATTTATGTTGACTATTACTAACAGGCTTTTGTTGTTGTTGTTGTTGTTTTCTTCCAAGTCTTTGATAATTTGAGTCAAAGAAAACCAAATAGAAAAAAGAAAAAAAAAAAGCTGAGTAATAAGAGACTAGAATTGTCATCCCCACAAACCATTGAACATTGCATTTATCTAAACACAGAGGATAAAGTGACTTCCAAATCCAAGCTGGAAGCAAACATATAATACTACTCATACACCTAGCAATTTCCCACACAGATTATACTCTTTTGTTGTTAGATAAGTGTTATTTGACAAATGAAACAAAAGATCTTTCAAGTTTCTATTATTACTATCAGAAAGTAAGTCTTATTTGACAAATTAAACAGTCTTAAAGTTTATATTGTTGCAAAGTAGGTGTTTATATGGCTGAAATAATCCCTCCCTTCCAAGTACAGAATTAGGACCGTTGATTTTGTATTGACCAAAGTATTTAAAATATAAAAGACCTAAAAACGGAAAATGTGAATTATAAATTCAATGAAAACATGGTGGGAAAATAAAGATTTTAGCCCAAAGCCTTCAACTTAAGAGCAGGTAACAATTCAGTGGAGGTTGTTCCTATGAAGTAAGTCAAGATAGATAAAAGTAGACAAACATATGTTCATAAGTGTATTAAATATTATATTTGATACAATGCAACACATCATAGTACCCTAAGTATTTCTTTTCCTTTTACACTTTTACATTTAAGTTATGAAATTTAACTTGTAAGGATACATGTATCATTGAGCAGAGAAGTATCTCATTTAAAAAAAAATAAAACTAGGAGACACACATTCATATCCTTAATGAATAATTTTCCATTTTAAAAGCCATAATACAGATTCCATTTGTATCAATTATCAGAAGACCTTTATATTTCACTGAACTTTGATGAGTGTATCAGCAAGAAGTACACACTTAGATCTTACCTAAATACAGACCTATTAACAATTACTTCTAGACAAGAAATGCATTTCATGCACACAAACCAGAGAAAATCTGTAGTAGAATAAATGTCATAAGTTGACAAAAAATGAACCTGTTAAAATGTAAATTTGCTGTGTATTTAAGGTGAAATAAAATGGAAAACTTTTGTGATAGAACAAACAGTATTGTTATTAAAGAAACATACTTCCCCACACACCTGCATATAAAATCAAAATAGAAGGGAATAAATAAAACCAGTAGCTCACTTTGGAAGGTAAACATCCTTTTCTTCATCCTAGAAATCCAAACGTTTTTAACCTATAATAACAATTTAAGTTTTATTTTGTGGGGGGCCTACCCAAGGCATGAAGGGTGTTGCTGTTACATTCCATCAGTACTGCACAATGAGTCTCATCCTACTTCATTCTACCCTTAAGAATTGCATACCTCTTTGTTGTGAAGTGATAGCTTAGTATTTAAAACTTCAAGTGATTTATTAGATAGATTTCAGTCTTCTGTGAAGATAATTTCTAATCTTCATAGCCACCGTCTAAAAGAAATCAGGACTAGTCAAATTGAAATCGGGGAGTGTCTAATATTCATTTTAATTTAGAAGCAACTCCTGTGAATGCCTTATGTAAAGTTTAAATAAATTTGTCTACTGCAGTATACCTTTGGCTTTACATATCTTTGGGGGGATTTTCCTTGTTCCAAATGTAGAATGCTATTCATTTCCAGAAGATAAAGTGGAGGCATTTGATGGAAGGATGATTTCATAGTAAGATATATGTAAGTTTAAAACAATTTCTTTAAATTAAAAACAAAATTCCTATAAGAGAGGATTTCATGCTATTAATTTTGTCTGAAAGTGCTTCTGAAATTAAGTTCAAATTGCACATAGAAACATAATATTGAAACAGTGGGCTATCTAGTTTCTTAGCATACTCTGTTAACATTTTGTTTAGATATTTGAACAGTTTTAGATTGTTAGGAATCATGTAATTAAAACAGTAAAGTAAGGATTCAGTTACTTTAGAATTTGCATTTATTAACTAAGTGAATGAATAAAGTGAATTAGGTGGTAAACTAAGTGAACGAATAAAAAAGTAAATAATATGCCCTGTATTTGTAAATATTTTGGTTTTACAATGATTTGTTTCTCACTAAAAAGTTGAAATGCTTAGAAATTCATCAAACCAAAGCAATGTCAACTCTGTTTAGGCAAAGCTCAATCTCTTGAGAATTGCAACAATGGTAAAAAGCCTTTAATTTTTAATTTACTTATTCAAAAACATTTATTCAGAATTCACTAAATATAAGAGTAGGTTAGGCAAATGAGAATATAAGAAAGGATAAGTTAATTTTCTCTTAGAAAACTCAGAGATGCCCATCTATGTGTACAATTCATATGATATACATAATAAGATTATAAAAACAATAACTTACATAACATTTACTGTATACCAGTCACCGGTCTAAGTTCTATACTTATATTAACATTTAATTTTAAAACAGTTTTATGAGGTAGGTTTACTATTTGTAATCCTCATTCAATGAATGAAAAAAAAAGGCATGATGGGGTTAACTAACTTATCAAAGGTTACACAGCTATTATCTTTTAGTGGAGTAGCCAAACAATAAGACAAATAAGGAAGCAAGCATTTACAAAAAGGAATGTCGCAAGCCACCTAACAGTTAATATAAATCAAGAATAGTGTTCATAAGAGAGACGGTTGACAAAATTTTGCAAGAATGTGCAAGCCTCAGGGTGGCAGCATTTGAGACATCTTTGAAAGACAAAACAATATTCAAAATCAGGAACAGAGGCAGAGGCAGGGCATCTGGGCGGTCAAACCAACATAATTAAAATAATCAAAGTGTGGATGTGGGACAGTATAGGCTGTCCTCAGTTGTGAAACAAGTCACCCAGATTGACTAGAGGGTAGGGGCAACAGATAATGGGGCACAGGGTAACCCCAGTAGCATAGTTCTTTCTTCACCACTTTCCAACACTCAAGTCAGGCAGCAGGAGTCAGGCTGTCAAAGCTGCCTATAGAACACATATGGGGATAAGTACTGAATTGGCTGTTGTCTGAATTATGAGAAAAACAGAAGGTACTCTCAATCCCCAACGAAGAGATGGGCAAAACAGCAATACTGGCATTTGAAAGCACACGTAAGACATTATAAAACCATGTCATATGGATGCCAATACAGGAGTGCTGATGGAGGTACTGGGGCCAGGGGGCAGAGAAAACAGGAGAATGTCAGCAAACATGACTTCAGGCATCCCTGTTAATCTTCCTCTGCTGAACCTGTTTGCACAAGAGCTAAGTGTTTTTTTTTTGAGAGACAGGAGACAGCTATATTTTGACATCTGGCTTGGATACAATTATGGTAAAAGTATCTTATAAATGTTTCTTTTGTTCTGAGAAATAAAAAACGGGGTGAATGGAGATATAATCAGAGAATATTGCTTTAGGACTAGTAGTTCAAAAAACGTTGTAAGCTGAAAATGTTACAAGTAAGAAAATGCAAGTTTCACAATAATATAGTTTGATAACTTAATGGGCTGTTTCTCCTTGGTAGGATAGAACTAAAATGTGTCTGGCTATTCCTTCTAAATCTACCTGAAGCAATATACCCAACTACCTTTTACTATACTCATATCACAAATGGGAAAACAGATAAATGATTTGTTCATGGTCACTAGATGAAGTGGGTTTCTTGTAATTACAGTTTTATGTACAACTCCTTTTTAAAATGTATGTGATATACAGCTAGCAGCAGTACTCTCTAATTTGCTGTTAAATAAGGAGAGATGCAGATTCATGATGCAAGATCTTGATTACAGTTCTCTTTATTTATAAAGCAATTCATGTGTTTCCAAAGAGTTTCACCTATATCGTGATCCTCATAGGACTCCAGCAAGACAGGCAGGGGGAGTCCTACAGATGAAGATATTAAGATGAAGAGATGTTGATTTGTCTACAGTTCACAGCATATAAGCTGAAGTTTGAATCTAGGATAATTTGGGGCATTGGGATTCACATGTCTCTAATCCCAGTCCACATCTCTTTGTACTACAACATGGTGCTATCTTTCCTTGTCAAAACCAACTGCACTATGGACAGATGACACATAGGAGACATAAAAGATAACAGAAACTTCTTACTCAATGAAAGAATCATATTTGATTACAGTTTTAAGTTCTTCTACTCTATAAATGAAAATGAAAGTTTAAAAATTTATGTTGGTGGTAAAAGTGTATTTGAAATTCATATCCTCCAGCTTTGACTAATAGTGTGATATTCTACAGAGTTTGAATAAGTGAGAAAATTATGGAACTAATTCAACAAAATTTAGTAATCATTTAAAATCATATAATACAGTTCAGGATGAAGGATGACCACTGTGACTTCAAGGGCACTAAAATATGCTTCTGAATATTCCTCATCAACAGAAATATAGAAAAGTCTATACTTTTGTGTCTTTATTTACAGCAGCTGAATTTTTCTAGAACGTGTTACCCTTTTCAGGAGAGAAACATTTTTTATCAGGTGGATTTTATCTACTTGCTGATAGATGTAGTAAAAAGAGAAAAGTAAAATTCCATGTATTAGTTTTACATTTATCTAAGTTTTGTGACAGAAAAGTTAAAACGCATTTTAAATTGTGACCCCAGATTACCTTATTTCCCTGGCCCCCCATTAATACAGCAAATTTTATATCCATGCTTGCTTTCTTATTTCCTGAATTCTAGCCAACATTTCAAAAGTGACCAAAGAATTTAGACTTCTACCACTGATTTGTCTCTTGAACACAATACCCAACTGTTGTTTAACAATCCTTTGTAATCACTATAACTCTTCTAGCACAAAGCCTACTGATGCTTATTTGCTACAACGGAGTTCTCGATCTGTGCTTGTTTCTTCTAATTCTTTTCACCTGGTCAAAAAAAGCTGTCCAGATATGCACTTTCATTTGTTTCTTCAGGTACCTAACACATTGTGATCTAAATGTCAGGCATTCTATTTTAGGGATTTCATACACACACACACACACACACACACACACACACACACACACACACATTTGTCATTAAGATAGCATTCTTTTTCAGGCCTGTCCACTAGCTCAATGTTTCTTTATCTTTTAAAAAGAAATAAATACAGGCCACAGAAATATGTTGTCTTACATAACAACTTGACAAATCTTCATTGCCATCCACACTGTAGATTGATGAGACACATGTGGCATGATTCAGGTGCCCTGTTATACTTTTGTGAGTCAGAACTGCACTAGCTAAACAAGTGTGGGCCAGGTTTACTAAAGATAAAGTTACAGTAAGGGCCAGCAAATTAAATAGATTATATTTTATGAAAGACTGTCTGTCATGAATGTGAGAAAAATGGAATTAAAAAATATGAAATCCTACCCAGAACTACCTAATTGTTTGTGAATGGGTAAAGAAAACCATTTCACATTTAACATCCATGTCTTGTGTCTTAAAACCCATATAAGAAAACATGTAAGGCTTCCAATCACTTAAGTTTCCTGTTCAAACCTTACGCCATCCTGGAAAGAATAATCGAGATTGTTGTGTTTTAGGAGGCTGATGCCAAAGACAATTTTAAGATGAGGAACAGCATCAGATAGTATAGTGGTTCTTTGCCCTGAATGCACATTAAATTTATGTGGGGAGCTTTTATAAACTACCTATTCCCAAGCCCCACTCAAAACCAATTAAGTTAGATTCTCTAGAGGTGCGACCCAGTCAATGGCAATTATTAATAACTGCTGGGAATTCTACTTTGCATCCATAAGGGAGAAACATGAGAACAGAGATTAAAAACACAGACTTAGTTAGAATCAGATATTCTAAATTCAAAGTGGCTCCTGATGATTGATGATGAAGTTATTTAATCTTTTCTCCGAACTAGTTTCCATCTGTTTCTTTGGGTTTTTCAAGGATTAGATGAACTAGTTCTTGGCATAGATTAGATGTCATTAGTATTATACAATGGGAGAAAAGCCATTTCATGTGCAGGTAAAGTGTAGTAGTGTATGCCAGTCTCTGAAACTGCAATGTAGTTCTTGTGGCCCAATATCTGATGGCATTCCAGATTTTCATTATTATATTCTTGATTAAAACTTAAAATTTTTCTTTATAGGCACTGTTGTGCCTTTTTGAAGAAACACAACTGTGTGCTTGAGAGAATGAATTCTGGAGCCAACAGCCAAGTTTAATTCCTGACAATCCAATCTGTTAACTCTGGGACATTGGGCAAACACTTAACTTTTCTTTCCCTCAGTTTGTTTATCTGTAAAATGAGCTATTAAACAGTACCTGCCTCAAAAGAATGTTGTGATGAGTGAGTGCATTAATACATATACAGCATGTAATATGTTTCTTGCTCATTGTAAAAGCTCAACAAATATTTTCTATCATAATGCAAATAATAATGGTGTTAGTGAACTAATTTACTGACGTTTCAACCATAGATGTCCATTTTCCATGAGTGAAAAAAATTTAACAATGTGCTAACCAGGTCTTTCTGTCCTTCTTAGCTGTTCTAAACATGTCCACTAGGACCAACTATGAGGTATAAAGTTTTCAAGGACAAGGTTTACATCTCTTTTATTTATCTGATAGTTCACAGAATTTTTGGAATCGATGATTCTTATCCATAACCACTTCTTAAAAATAGATTGAAAAACCATGTCCTATTGATGGTTAACAAGTAGCATCTTCTTTGTTCATACATTTGTTTTGTAAATTTTTTTATCATTTATCATATGATTTTTTTGTGATCACAGACTAATGTTGATAACAGAAAAAATTAAGAAAACTCATAGATTATTGTCATGTTGTAATTCTTATAAAAAAGCTTCTTTTAAGACGTCAATAAAAACATTCTTGATAACATTTTAGGTATAGAGAAATTTGCTTTTCCCCAGATAGTGCTGAATATCTCTTTTGGCATTTAATATTATTCTTTTGGCTTCTGTAATCAAAATTTAAGATTTTTTAAATGCTGTACCACAGAAACATAGTGCAATTCATGAATTTTCTAATTTTTTATTTCCACTCTAGCTATTAAGTAGTGTTTTATCAGAAACAAAATGATGTCTATGGAGGAGATCACATATTTGTGTCAAGGACCCAACTGAATATTGCACTTAGCATTCAATATAAGGTGTTTACAACTAAAGCAGTGGACGTACTTGTCATAGGAATTCATATAATATATCTTATACCTGACAAAAGGCCCATAATAATCTTTTATTGCTTTCTATGCTTTGAGGGCTTTAAGTTTTTTAAAGCCATGCAAGATCTTTTCTCACGATTTTTCCTTGACCCTTAATGTGCCAAAAGATATTTATGAGTAACAACTCCAATACTTTCTGAAATAAATATTATGAGCTACTGAAACCGCCTTAAGACAAAGCAGGCAGCTTATTAACTGTGACTTTATGAGGCTTCACAGATTCCATCTTGTGGAAGGCAAATAAAATCCTTACATCTGGCACTGAGTTTTTCATAATACGTCACAGCTGCTATCTAAAAATTCTCTCTGCTGAAGATTCTAGCAATGGATCATCAATGAAAAATAAAATGCAGAAGAAAAGTGGTTATAGAAACTACATTTTCAATGTGATTGGAAATGCAGGTGTCAGGAGCTTCAATGACATTTTTTCGTTGTCATGTGCAAAGTGTGTTATGTATGGAAGACAGTGTCATGAACCCCTCATTTAGCTCCTTCATTTCCATCACTTATACCTCATTTCCATCTCCTTAGCTGTTCTCCCACACCATGCCCACTAGAACCAACCGTGAAGTATAAAGTTTTCAGGGACAAGGTTTACATCTCTCTTATTTATGGCTCAGAGTTTAGCCTGAGAGCCAGCATCTATGCTGGTGAAGTTATGGTCCTAGATATTGTAGGTTGTATCTATTCATGCATGCATGCATTCATTCATTCAATAAATAAACTGGGCACCTACTGTGTGCCAGGCAATGTTCTGGGTAATAAGGATATAGCAGTATATAAAATATGATAAATTTCCTGCCTTTGTGGTAATTCATTCTAGTATAGGGCAGATAGATAACAAATAAATATAAAATAGGCCAGGTGATTATAGTTGCTGTGGAAAAAAAAATACAAAAAGGGACAGGGAGTGCCAGACTGGGGTTATCATTTTACATAGCTTAAATAGGTTATATATATGTGCATATGTATATATAAACATATATAGGAACATGAAATATATTTAAATATGAAATGGGCACATATAAATACAGAAGTATATATGCATATGAAATATATATTTACATATTTATATTTCGGTATATGCATATGTATATTTCCCATCCCCTTTATTTCTCCTTCCACATACTCTTCCAGAGCCTTGCCACATCCCTCCAACAGCAAGTATTTATGTTCTCTCTCCTTGAGAAGGGGATGGACCTTTGTGATCAACTTGACTAAGAAAAAAAATGGGCAGAAGTACCTCTGTATGACTTCTGCAACTAGGTCACAGAAGTGATACAAATTTCGCTGGTTCCATCTCTCTGAATGTTCACCCTTAGAACCCAGCCACCATGCTGTGAGGTAGTCCAGGAAACATGTGCAGCCTTACCACATGGAGAGAAACAAGAGTCCCTAGTTCACAGTCCCAGCTCAACCCAGACCTCCAATAGCCAGCCATGGGAATAATCCATTTTTGAAAGTGTAATTCTCCAATTCCCTTTTGAGCTGCCCCAACTGAAGTCAATGGAAGCAAAGATGAGCCTCCCCTGCTGAGCCCTGCTTAAATTGCATGATTATGCGTAAAAATCAATCACTGTCATGGTTTTAATCCACTGAGTTTTAGGATGTCTTTTTACACAACAATATATAGCCACAGTAACACATACCCAACTTGAAACTAATTTGGGTGTCTTGAAAAAGGGATCATTGTGCTGCCAGCCTTAGCTACGAAGAACACTAGCAGGCTGGCACGATAGCTTACGCCTGTAATCCCAGCACTTTGGGAGGCCAAGGTGGGCAGATCACTTGAGGCCAGGAGTTCGATTCCAGCCTGGCACTTGTCTCTACAAAAAATACAAAAATTAGCCAGGCATGGTGGCACATGCCTATAATCCCAGCTACCTGTGAAGCTGGGCATGAGAATTACTTGAACCTAGGAGGTAGAGGTTGCAGTGAGCCAAGACTATACCACTGTACTCCAGTATGGCCAATTTTACTAGAGTTACATGCTTTGATGGCTCTGTCAGATTGAATCTGGACAGATGGTCTGAATAGTTTCCCTGAATTTGAGTTCTCTGTCCAGGTTTGTCCAGTGAGACATTGACTCTGAGGCCAAAAGCTGTGGATTGGAGCTCTGTGAGTTTTGGGTGTATATCTTGAACAAGTCATTTTACCATTGAAAGTCTTTTTGTGTATGAGTACTTACGTGTATGTATGTGTATTTGTATTACTATTGTCTACCACAAAAAGTTGTGAGGCTTAGTAATACTGATAATAATAATGACTGATATTTTGGAGTGCATACTATGTAGCAGGCACTGCAGTATGTGCTTTTCATACATCATTTTTTTTTCTTCAAAACTACACAATTTCTTTGGGACTATTGTTACCTCTTTTTTTTCCACAAAGGGAGAAATTGACTTACAAAGAGATTAAGTAACTTGCCCAAGACCAAACATGAATTATTGGAGTGGGATTTAAAAACAAAGTCTGCTAGCAGAGGCAGGTCTCATAATCACTATGTGTCACACCTAATAAGATCATATGTGTGAAAGAGGTAAAGTGCTGAAAACATGAACACAGACAAGGCAGCAGGGCAAGATGGTATATACAGGAGGAGCAGACATGTTACAGGAAATGAAATGAGAATTTGGAAAGGCTGGGTGCTGCAGGCACTGCCAATACTACCTTTAAATGGCATGAAGCAAAAAACATGGAGGCAGTGGGAGACAGGCAGCCCGAAGAGTAGGGCTTCAGATTTGGGCTGGAGAACAAATATAAAAAATGAAGCAGTGTTCCTATCTTGGTTTTACCACAACTGGACAAATTACTTAAGTAACATCGTTAAGCTTCCAAATTCTGTTTCTTAGGCTTTGGGCTGGAGTCAACCTGTGGCACCCTGTTACCTAGACTGATTGCATGATGAATGCTGCCCCATGTTTTGTCCCTGCTGGCTCCTCTGTTACCCCTGCAGGTCCTGGCTTCTGAGGCAATCTGGTCACAATTCTCTGTTCATGATTTTTAACTCTGTACAGTCTGCCCCACCCTCATTGGAGGATCATGATGACCATTTGTGGCTGAACGCACCCTTCACTCTGATATTTAATTTTTTGTTGCTATTGTTTCTTGAAATCTGTTCTGTTATCTATACCTCTATATTCTCGTGTATCTTTAAAAGAGGAAGAGGTAACAATAAAAAACACTGGACTTTCTTAAGAGACTTCAGTATGTGTTGTCTAAGATTTCCTGAACTGTCCCCATGCTAGGGAAATAAATGTAGTATCTTTATTCATACAGACTTCAGCGTTGCTCCTTTGATATTCTAGAAAGCAGCCTATGATCATGCACTCACACTCTGCTGCTGCTACATGCCCTTATTTTTTAGTGTTCTTCATGGACTTTGTAGTTCACCAATCGGATTTGGTCTTTGTCTCTCCCATTCCAGCACTAACTGTAGCCATTCACTGTGACAGCTCAGATCACCTGGAGCTTATTTTAATACTTTGGAAAAACAACAGAAAAAACTTCACTACCCTGGCCTTCAAAAAACCTATACACAAAACACAGTGCAACATCATCAGGGGATGCTCCATTGTGTGTTGGATCCTATAGTTTGATCAATTTTCACAAGATGAAAACATGGACACTGTGCTTAGTATTTGCAACTTATTTATTTGCTATGTTCAATCAGCACACCTTATGAATTTACTTCCTAAATATGTGTAGAATTCATCAACTTTTTGACATCTCTATTACTACATTGCCAGTTCAGAAGAAGCCTAATTACTTACCTGAATTATTGCAACACATGTATCTGTTTCCTTTTTTCTTTTTCTCTGTTTGCATGCCCACTTCCTAATCTGCAAGCAATCCATACTACAGCAAGTGTAATCTTTGTAAAATGAATGGTTAACTATGTCACCTTCCTACTGTCTTACTGAAGACCTTTCACGATTGAAAGGTCCTCAGTATTTTCAACTGGATAAAGAAAAGATGGTTTACATGGTTTATAAGTAGGGTGGTCATATGTCTTGGTTTGCCTAGGACAGACCTAATTTGTTGTAATTCCCAGTTTGTTTACTTATGTGATAATTATTACTATCATCTCTTTCACTTTCAAAAGTGTATAGGCTTGGATAGTACATTATATGGTCACCCAGTTGATAAGGTCCTTCATTACTTTGCTTCTCCAGACTCATGTCTACTTGCCTAAGCCTCAGATTATATGACTAATTTCTCTGAAAATCCTACACCTTCTTTCACTTCTGGGTCTTTGTACATGCTATATAGACAGCTTTTCCTGTTCTGTTTGGATGACTCATATTTATTCTTCAGGTGTCCCAGGACACTTAGATATCTTTTTTTCCCCCAAGACTGAGTTATTTCCTCTCTTTTGCATTCCATATTTAGCTCTACAAAAGCATTTGTTATATGGAAAGTCCTTGTGTATTTATTAGTTTCACCTATTTAACTGTAAGCTGCTTTAAAAGTTCAAATAGTGTCATCCTCACTGTTATATTCCAGTGCCTAGGGCACTCCCTAAGGCAAAGTAGTTTCTTAGAAAATGTTTTTTAGGTCGAGCTCACGCCTGTATTCCCAGCACTTTGGGATGCTGAGGTGGACAGATCACAAGGTCAGGAGTTCAAGACCAGCCGGACCAACATGATGAAACCCTGTCTCTACGAAAAATACAAAAATTAGCTGGGCGTGGTGGCATGTGCCTATAATCCCAGATACTCAGGAGGCAGAGGCAGGAGAATCGCTTGAACCCGGGAGGCGGAAGTTGCACTGAGCCAAGATCATGCCACTGCACTCTAGCCTGGGTGACAGAGTAAGACTCTGTCTCCAAAAAAAAAAAGTTTTTTTAAAATCATTGATTGATGAGTAAATTAACAAATCTAAACTCTGGTAGAGAAGAGAGGTATTCTGGAAGACTAGATGTACATCCTGGGAGTTTAAAACTATTTGCTGATGCATCAGTGTTTATTGACATCCATTTTCTATGAAAGAGGGAGACCTCACTTAATATTTGTATGAGGGCAGAAGCAGAAAGAAATTTGGAATTGCTACACTGCTGGCTTTGAAGGTGAAGTAAAAAGAAAGAGCCAAAGAATGCAGGAATACAGGGAGCTGGCAGAAGTTGGAAAAGGCAAGGATACAGATTATCTTGTAGAACCTGCAGCTCTGCTTATTCATATTGCTTTATGGAGGTATAATTGTGATATAGATTGGATTTGTGTCCCTGCCTGAATTTTATGTTGAACTGAAAGAGAGGCCTGGTGGGAGGTTATTGGATCATGGGGATGGATTTTCCTTCTGCTGTTCTCATGAGAGTGAGTGGGTTCTCATGAGATCTGATGGTTTAAAAGTGAGTGGCACATCCCCTCTTGCTCTCTCTCTCTCTCTCTCTCTCTCTCCTACCACCATGTGAGGAAGGTGCTTGCTTCCCCTTCACCTTCTGCCAGGATTGTAAGTTTCTTGAGACCTCCCAATCATGCTTTCTGTTAAGCCTATGGAATTTTCTGTCAATTAAACTTTTTTTTCATAAATTACCCAGTCTAAGGTAGTTCTTTATAGCAATATGAGAACAGAACAGACTAATGCAAATTGATATGGCATACATTTAATATATACATTTTAGTGAAGTTGGAGATATATATTCACCTGGGGTACCATCACCACAACCAAGCTAGTAAATAGATCCATCACCTTTGAAAAGTTATTTGTATTCTTTCATATGTATATCTGTGTAAAAATATTTAACATGAGATCTATCCTCTTAACATACATGAAAATACACAATACCAAATTGTTAACTATAGGTACTGTGTTGTAAAGGAAATTACTATAGATAGAGATTTCTCCAAAGGAGACATACAAATGGCCAAAAAGCTTATGGAAAGGCCCTCAACATCACTAATCATCAGGAAAATGTAGATTAAAACCACAATAGATATCACCTCATACCTTTAGGATGGCTACTATAAAAACAAAACAAAACAAAAAACCAGTGGGGAAACGAACCCCTGTACACTGTTGGTGGAAAGGTAGAATGGTGCAGCCACAATGAAAAACAGTATGGATATTTCTCAAAAATTAAACATAGAACTACCATATGATTCAGCAATTCCATTATCGGGTGTAAGTCCTGAAAAACTGAAATTAGTATCTCAAAGATATATCTGCACTCCCACATTCATTGCAACATTCTCCACATAGTAACAGTATGGAAACCACTCAAATATCCATTAACAGATGAATGGATAAAGAAAATACAGTATATCTATATACAACAGAATATTATTCAGCCCTTAAAAAGAAGAAAATTCTGCCATTTTCAACTGCACAAATGAATCTAGAGGACATTATACAAAGTGAGATAAGCCAAGCACAGAAGGACAAATACTGCATGATTCTACTTACATGATCAAAATATAAATCTAAAATAGTCAAACTCTTAGAAGAATAGAATGGTGGTTGCCAGAGTCTGGAAAGAGAGAGAATGCCAGTGTGGAAGGGGAGAGAAATGGGTAATTTTTCCTCAGTGTGCATAAAGTTACTATTATGCAACTTGCTGACACATTGGCTTTAACCCAGTGAAACTGATTTCAGACTTCTGACCTCCAGAATGATAAGGTAATAAGTTTATATCATTTTAAACCATGAAGTTTGTGATTTGTTATAGCAGCCACAGGAAACTAGTTCAGTGTGTAAGCAGACTGACACATGCAGAGGCTGACAAAATAAAACGCTTGCACACTGCTGCTTCTGCTCTAGCTCTTCTGCCAGCACTGTGAGATAAAGCTCTGGTTAGCAGCTAGAGGAATTTTCACAAAATAATCCATCAAAATATGCCAAAACTGGAGAGCATGAGCTTTAATATTGAGAGTATTCAACTGAGTGTCCAGTAAAAGTGATTAGTAAAGATACAAACCACAGCATTTCACAATGAAATCTGGAACACCACTGGAAGGTGGAAGACAATGGGGAAAATGTCATAAAATTTCTAGGCAAAGCTTATTTCCAAACTAGATTTTTATGTTCAGCCAAATTATCAAGCAAGGGTGAGCTCAGAATATAGATATTTTTAACTCTATGTTTTTCAAAATATTCTATGGTTTTTATAGCCTTTATCATGATGTTAATAAAGAATGTGCTTTTCCAAATAGAAAATAAACTAGGAAGCAGGAAGACATGGGACCCAGAAAACAGAATTCAAACATCAGAGAGAAAACCAATACTCAAGGGCCAATAGTATTTTATATATATATACACACACACACACACACACACACACACACACATATATATACACATATATATTATATATATATATTTTATATATATGTGTGTGTGTGTATATATATATATATATATATAACCATTGTGAAAGCAAATAACAAAGAACAGCTAAAGAATTGAATGTGGGTGCTTTGGGTAATCAAAATATAAGTTAAAAGTAGGCAAAGAGGGGATTCTCTGGTAAAACAGAGTTAAAACCAACAAAGATAAAGAAGACAAAAAAGGACATTACATGATGGTAAAGGGATCAGTGCAACAAGGAGAGCTAACTATCCTAAATACATATGCACCCAATACAGGAGTACCCAGATTCATAAATCAAGTTCTTAGAGACCTACAAAGAGACTTAGACTCCCATACAATAATGGTGGGAGACTTTAACACCCCACTGTCAATATTAGACAGATCAACGAGACAGAAAATTAACAAGGATATTCAGGACTTGAACTCAGATCTGGACTAAGTGGACCTTACAGACATCTATAGAACTTTCCACCCCAAATCAACAGAATATACATTCTCCTCAACACCACATCACACTTATTCTAAAATTGACCACATAATTGGAAGTAAAACACTCCTCAGCAAACGTAAGAAAAACCCGAAATCATAACAAAGAGTCTCTCAGATGACAGTGCAACCAAATTAGAACTCAGGAACAAGAAACTTACTCAAAACTGCACAACTACATGGATACTGATCAACCTGCTCCTGAATGACTACTGGGTAAATAGTAAAATTAAGGCAGAAATAAATAAGTTCTTTGCAACTAATAAGAACAAAGACACAATGTACCAGCATCTCTGGGGCACAGCTAAAGTGCAATGTTTAGAGGGAAATTTATGCCACTAAGTGCCGACAGCAGAAAGTGGGAAATATCTAAAATAAACCCCCAAACATCACAATTAAAAGAACTAGAGAAGCAAGAGCAAACAAATTCAAAAGCTAGCAGAAGACAGGTAATAATTAAGATGAGAGCAGAATGGAAGGAGAGAAAGACATGAAAAACCCTTCAAAAAAATCAAGAAATCCAGGAGCTGTTTTTTTGAAAAGATTAACAAAATAGATAGACTACTAGCCACACTAAGAAGAAAAGAGCAAAGAATCAAATAGACATGATAAAAAAATGATAAAGGGGATATCATCACTGATCCCTCAGAAATACAAACTACCATCAGAGAATACTATAAACACCTCTACACAAATAAACTAGAAAATCTAGAAGAAATGGATAAATTCCTGGACACATATACCCTCCCAAGACTAAACCAAGATGAAGTCAAACTCCTGAATAGACCAATAACAAGTTCTGAAATTAAGGCAGTAATTAATAGTCTACCAAACAGAAAAAGCCCAGGACCAGAAGAACTCATAGCCAATTTCTACCAGAGGTACAAAGAGGAGCTGGTATTATTCCTTTTGAAGCAATTACAAACAATATTTAAAAAGGGATGCCTCCCTAACTCATTTTATGAGGACAGCCTCATCTTAATATCAAAACCTGGCAAAAACACAACAAAAAAAGAAAATTTTAGGCCAATATCCCTGAGGAAAATTAATGTGAAAATCCTCAATAAAATACTGGCAAACTGAATCCAGCAGCATATCAAGAAGCTTAGCCACCACGATCACATCAGCTTCATCCCTGGGATGCAAGGCTGGTTCAACATATGCA